>NC_081296.1:66267016-66570047 GCF_030435805.1 Mustela lutreola | reverse complement strand
TCTTCAGGAAGCATTCATCTACTGGATGTACAGTTGGGCAGGTTGTTCACTGCATAAGGGCACCTGCAGAAGAAGGTAATGGAAGCTAAAATTCAGCTCATGCTCTACCCTCCAGGCTATATGCCCTAGTTTGGAGCTATGTCTGCTCAGAAGAAGGGGTGCCTTTCCTAATTTGCACAAAGGTGCCATATGGGCTCCCAGTGGCCCTGAGGTGCAGGACCTCAGACTGTATATCAGCCTTTGTTTTCTTTTGCTTGGATGTTCTGGAGGTATTACCTCTTCTTGGCTAGAATTCTATTCTCAGGGTGTATACCATGGTTTGTCTGCTAAGAAGAAGGGTTCCTGCTTACAAGGAGGAGCCCAGGGAACAGGTGAAGACCAGCTCCGGGACACGCTGACTGTTGTGAAATCCAGCCTTCTTTGCGTGTCTCCGCTCTGTTTTTGGATGTGCATTGGACATGTGCCATTTTTCCCCTCTCCTGGACCAAGGCAGTGACAGGCAGGCTGCTGGTGTATTCCAAATGGCACACAAAAAAACCAGGATGATTTCTGCTAGCCACTTGGAACCCCACTTAGCAAACTTCCCACTGGAGCTGAGTGAGAGAACAAATATATGGTCTGGGGCTTCAGGGCAGAGACAAAGCCAAAGCCATCAGCTTCAGAGATCTTGGCAGGCCCAGGTAAGATGTCCTGTGGCCTGCCCTAAGAAACTGAGCCCAGAGTTTGACAAGCCCACCTGAACACTGAGCCTGGGGCCAAGTGGACAGTGATCTGACTGCACTGTCTCCATCTTATGGGAAGCCAGGAACTAACTCACTGTCCTAAGCAAGCTGGGGCACAATTTAAAACCCCCTTCCTTCTCTCTTGCCCCCAAAACACATAGGAGGTAAACAGCCCCTGGAAGGAGAGAGGTTCCTCCTGGCTGGCTGGTTTTAATTGGCCTAGTGATCTAGACTGGCCCCTTCCCCCTCTGCCTGGCGACTTGGTCTGAACATTCCTCAAGTCCAGCCTCAGGAGACACATCCCTCCCTCTGGGCCCCCTTCCCTCATCTCCAGCCCCCACCCCCCATTCCCCCATCCCCCAGAGCTTGGCCGTCTCTAGTTAGGGGGTGGAGAATCAGATTTGGAGGGAGGGAGACTCTGACCCAGCTCCTGACCTGTAACCAGCTGAAGACTTGTGGAGTTTTTGTGGTTTGCTGAGGGTGAGGGGTGGGTGAGGGGCTGGAAACCTCCCTCTCATTATAGAAAAGCCCTGGAGGGAGGAAGCCTGATATTCAGCCCTTCTAACTCAGAACCCTAGAGTTTCTGGAAGCTGGTAGACAGAACTGGGGAGAGAACCCCCACCCCCAGGCCAGACATCTGACTCCCTTAGTGAGTTGGAGGACCTGGGGTGGCCTTTGCCTTTGCCTGCTTCAGATGTTGGGCTGCTGGAGAGCTGTCCCTGTGGCCTTGCTTAGTGCAAGAGAGAGAAAGATCACCTCCCAGTGACCTCCCCAAGCCCTGAGGGGTGTGAGTCCTTTTCCAGAGCTTACGTGTCAGGGGTTCTCCAAATGCTCAGAGGGGCCCAACTGACTTGTCTCACTGTCCCCAGTGGCCCAGGCTCATCCAGGTTCCAGCCTGGGCATAGAAGGCAGTGGCGGGGGCGGGGGGCAGTATTATTTGGGATGGTCCAGCCACGGTCTCCAGTGGGGGCTGGGGAGCCACTGCGCCTGCCCCGGTCAGCAAGGAACAAGCACACTGAGAGCTGGCAAGCTTGTGTCATTTGGTGGACTTGATGAAGAGGGGCTATGGAGAGTGGAGAGCAGCAAAAACAAAAAGACTTCTGCCTCCACTACTCTGCGGGGCTTTTGGGAATCAGCATTCAGCCTAGGCTGCAAGAAGCTGCAAGGCCCTCTGGGTACAGGCAGGTCCTTGGTGGGATGCTGGACCTTGGCTGGACTTGGTCCAGGAAGGGGTTAACTTGTCAGCCCTTCGAAGCCTCCTGGGCACACTGTGGACAGGGGGCACCTCAGCCTGTGGGGACTTGGAGCTTCACAGGAATAACACAGAAAGCCAAGCTCTTCCACAGATAAGCCTCCCAGGCCATGGGAACTGGGAGCCAGCAGCCGGGTCTTCCCCACCCCGTCTCTGCACAAGTAGCCAGTGCCTCTCCCTGCTCTGTGAGCATTGCCCAGCGGGCCACCCCCTCCCTGGGTCCACAGGGACTGTCAGGGGGAGACCCAGTGAGAATGTAGCATTTTGTTCAGCCCAGATTAGCTGTCCTGGGTTCTAGGCACTGCCTCTGGAGAGAGACAGGGAAAGAGAGGGAGGGGAGTGGGGATCCATTAACCTGTATAGAATATTTGGCTTTCTGTTCTTCACATGCATGTATGTGTGTGTATACTCTCCCCCATCGATTGGTACAATTTTTAATAAAACTTTTTAAGCAAAGCTGGTCTTTCTTTTTCAAGGTGTGATAAAACTCCAAGGGGATCCCTTAGGGAATTAGAGACTCCTCACTTGTTTCTGGCTGCTGTTCTGAGTTAGCCCCAGGCTCCCTGCTTTTGTCGGGACTTCCTGTCCCCTCTGGGAGTGGAGAGGAGCTGTGCTGACCTCACAGTTAGCAGCACCGGAGAGGCTCCATGAGGTGGAAAGACTGGGGCTTTGAATCCAGACTTGGATTTGGATCCGGTTTCAGTGTCCACCAGCTGAACAATCTTGGGCAAATGATGTCCCCTCTCTGAGCCTACTGCTTTTCCATGAGGATGTGTAAGCAACGCTGGTCTGCAGAACAGAGGGGAAGGGCAGAGGCCCTCAGTGAGAGCAGGCTTGGTGACCCCCAAAATGCCTAGGAGCCCCTCTACCGCCCTCTACCCCTCTCCTGTCCTGTGTCTAGCTGGTCTTTGACTTCTTTTATCAAGGCAGCATCTCAGGAGGTGTGCTGGTTGGAGGGGGACTTGAATTTCTTTGTGGATTAACAAGGTGTCTGACTCAAAAGGGTCATTAAAATCCCTTGACAGAATTCTGAAAATCCTTGGAAAAAGCCCCACTTCTGGTCCTATGAGCAGTGAACTGCGAGCTGAAGGGCCAGGTCACCTTATCCGTGTGGGTTCCCTGTGATTTAGGAGGCCTTCTGCTCTCCAAGGGCCAGCTTTGGACTCCAGTTCCTACCCTCACAGATAGTGGGAGCTTTCATGTCAATTGCCGTGCCTGGCCTCTTCATTTTTTAAAATAGTTTATTGATTTTATTGATTTGAGAGAGAGAGAGAGAGAGAGTGTGTGTGTGTGTGAGTTGCGGGGTGGCAGAGGGAGAGGGAGAAGCAGGCTCCCCCCTGAGTAGGGAACAATCCAGGACCCCAGGATCATGACCTGAGCAGAGGGCAGATGCTTAACCAACTGAGCCACCCAGGTGCCCCTTACCACTTCATTTTTTTTTTTTTTTTAAAGATTTATTTATTTATTTGACAGAGAGAAATCACAAGTAGATGGAGAGGCAGGCAGAGAGAGAGAGAGAGAGAGAGGGAAGCAGGCTCCCTGCCAAGCAGAGAGCCCGATGCGGGACTCGATCCCAGGACCCTGAGATCATGACCTGAGCCGAAGGCAGCGGCTTAACCCACTGAGCCACCCAGGCGCCCCTTACCACTTCATTTTATGCATGAGTAAACTGAGGCCCAGAGAGGGGATGTAATTTTCTCTTCAGGATTTTTAAATAGCTGAGTCAGTCAGAGGGGGGCTAACTCCATCCGCCCAGGTTTCCATCTGGAAATAGCAGTGCTCTTGCCCAGATCTGCAGGGAAGCCAAAACTTGTCTATTTTTAATGCCAAATAACTGCCTCTTGTCCTGTAAAACATGGCACTTCTGACCACTCTATATTTGGACAGAGAGATTTATTTTTACTGGAGTGCGGTAGAAGCGGGGCCTGGTGCCACATCCGGGTGTTATTGTACATTGCACGTGCTGGGTTGTAGTCGAGCCCATTAAGCAGCTCCTCTGAGGTACGTGGGGAATTAGTAGGTAATTGGTGAAAGGAATGTCTTTCAAGTCATCCGCCGCTACTTAGGGCAAGGCTGCACTCAGTTGCCCAGGTTAGAAACCTCCGAGCTCACCCTTGTCCCACCTCTCCCTCCCTCTGTCCCTCTCTGATCCCTCCAGAGGAAGTCCCTTGAGATGGTAAAGGCACAACTGCCTAAGTCTGAACCCAGCTTACCAGCTGAACTCCGCAGCTTACCGGCTAAGTGGCACTGGGCAGGTCATAGTCTCCCTGTGCCTCAGTTTCCTCATCTGTAAAAGGAGATTAGTACCTACCTCATCAGGTTGCTGTGAGCATTAAACGTGTGACTACATATAGGGGGCTTGCGGTAGTGCTTGGTACATATTGAGTTTTCCATAAATGTTCACTGTGAATATTACTAATAATATTATTGCTTTTATTATTTTTATCTGTAGGCAATTGATCCATAAGCTTCGAGCATTCTACTTAGAAGGGTCTCTCTATTTTTAAAAATTTTTTATTTATTTGTTTGTTTGAGAGAAAGAGTGTGTGTGTGTGTGTGTGTGTGTGAGCACAACTGGTAGAGAGGGAGAAACAGACTCCCCACTGTGCAGGGAGCCCAATGTGGGGCTCGATCCCAAGCCCCCAAGATCATGACCTGAGGCAAAGGCAGAAGAAGCTCAATGGACTGAGCCACCAAATGCCCCTCAGAATGGTCTTTTGCACCAATCCTCTTACCATCTCTCCACATCATCTTCACATACCTCTTCACCTGGACAACTTCAGAGTCCCCTAACGGGTCTCTTTGCCAGCCCCGTCCCTCCCACAGCATGTCCTCAGCTACCAGGAGAACTTTCTACAAGACAGACCCACTCCTACCGCTCCCCACTGGAAAAGCTGCCGTAAGGGATCAAGTCCACATTCCTTAGACTGCCTCTCCAGCTACTCCCTTGTATTAATATTCTGTATTTGTCTTCTTGTATTTGCATTCTGCACAACAAATTATCCTAACAGTCAGCAGCTTAACCACTAACATTTATTATTTCACAGCTTTTGCGGGTCAGGGCTTCAACACTCAAAGTGACAGCTTTGTGTTGAGAGGCTAATATTAAGGTGGGGATTCCCGGATTCCAGAGCACCCCTTTAATTTCCATGAAGTCAACTGTACAAGCCCAGCAGCTGGGCATGGGGAGGCAAAGGGAAATGTAGTAAGGATACAGTGCAGCAGGTGGGTCTCCTACCCTCCAATCAGCGAGCATGTGCCTGGACTGAGTGTGACACAGGAAAATGCATGGCAGCCCTTTCCTGGCCTCATATCACACCAGCATCTTATCATACCCAGAGATACGTTTTCCTGGTTCAGGATAGCCCTAAATGTCAGTGGTTTCCTCCACCGCTCCACGGAAGCAACAGAACTGTCTTCCAACCTGAAGGAGAGGCTGGCTGGCTGGAATTTCCTGAGAAGTGATGTGTCTGCTTGTGGCCCTTCACAGGTGTCAGAATGGATTTCCAAGGGCACTTTCTGCTTCATGTGTTTTTTGCCTTACGGGAGGTCTTACGGCCGGTTCCTGTGGAAAATGAGACTATAGAAATTAAAAAAAAAAAAAAAAAAAAAAGAGGGGGACCTGGGTGGCTCAGTTGGTTAAGCATCTGCCTTTGGCTTGGGTCATGATCCTGGGGGCTGGGATCGTGCGCCCTGCTCAGCAGGGGGTCTGCTTCTCCCTCTCCCTCTGCTCATGTTCTGTCTCTTGCTTTCTCTCTCTCTCTCTCTCCCAAATAAATAAATAAATAGTAAATAAAAATCTTGAAAATAGAAAATGAGACTCAATCTGACCACTCAACCCAGCTACCCTGCCCTTCATCCCCTGCTTCCCAGGAGAAGTTTTTGCCCTCTAGAATGGGCAGACTCAACTTGGAGCTGGAATTGTGATTGCCCTGAAGAGCGAGAGGAGAGTGATGGAAGTGGTGTCCTGTCCAGCTGCTGCTTTTCCTGCCATTCAAAGTCCTCGGCTTCCATTCTCCTCTGCAGGTGGGTCTGTCACTAGCATTTGAACTCAGGTCAAGCTCTGCTCACTGGAGAAGACGAGATCAGCTGAGCAAGTCCATGGTACTGCCTGAGGCCCTCACCATGAGTGACAACCCACTTCAAGCCCATGCACAGCTTTAAAAGAAACAGGCCACGTGATCCCTGCCCTCAAAATTAGGTCTCAAAAAAAATCCAGTTGCTATGAAGCAGTGGAAACCCTACTTGACTAGGATTAAGGAGACTAGGTTTTTAAGCTGACTTTGTCCCTAACTGCCTCAATGACTTTGGGCAGGGACCTGACTTCACTTGGTCCTTGGTGTCCTTCCTCATCTATAAATTGGGGTGGAACCAGACTGCATATCTATGACCCACCCAGCATTTTTATTCAGCAGTTTCTGTGTTGGGTCTTGAACTCTTGAGATTCTGCTGGAAACCATCTAGGAATCTTCTCCTCGGGAGATGACACAGAATATAGAATTTCTAAGAATCTGGGATTCCAGGAAATTTACTGAGTCTCTTTATCTGTCACTTGGTCCCCAGGTTTAGGAACTCTTAATTTCGTCGTAAAGGAAAAACAAAAGAATGAGTATGGCAGAAACTTAGAAACCAAAGCCAGCCCTTTCCTCATTCTGTCCCTGACTTTGCTCCTACCACAGGAAGTGGTATTTCTTGGGTAATACCCAAGGGTACGTCTCCCTCCTGCACAGCTCATCCTCGCCTATACCATGAAGGAGGGTGACACAGTTCCTGGAGGCACTTGTGTTCCTTGTGCCACATGCTTGATTCCAGAGATGCACCCTTCTCCATTGTCAACACACCCAGAGACTAAAGCTGTGACCACGGTCTGGCCTTTGGGAGACCACCACCCCAGCCCAGCCCAGACAGGGTATCTGTGGCCACAGCTGTCTTTGCACACTGTCTAGCTTATCTACCTTGAAGTGGGAGCGATGAGCCTGGTGCCTTTCTATAAACTCAGGGAGGAAAGGGGCTTCTGGCTCAGATGTCCATGTTGAATGAGCTGGTAGGAAGCAATCAGATGTTGAAGGTGAAGGAGAACATGGCCTGTGGCTGTGGGAGACCCAGAAGCTGTCAAGGGCAAAGGCCTGAGAGCTCTGTGCACCCCAGATAAAAGGTTCTTGTTTTTCACCTGAGTGAGCCCAGGGTTCTGCTCAGTGATTCTATCTTTGAAGTGGAGAGGGTTCAGTGGCTGGTGGCAACCTCATTTCTAACACATCATTACATTTGCCAAGTGCCCTTGAGCACAGGGTGCAAACTTCATAGACAATGTACACACACACACACACACACACACACACAGGCTCAGGTGGCCTGGGCGCTGCTTTAAACAGTGACCACAGAAAAACCCCTGACCCCAAGTCTGATAGATCAAGGGGTCCAGGGTCCCCTTGCCTGAGCCGTAGGGCTTGGTACCACCTCAATGTGTTGTTGTTTATTGCCAATCCAGATACATAACTTCAGATCCCTCCTTGAAATGCAGAGAAGAGCCAGTGACATTTCATTGACTAGAGAAACTGAAATCCACCTGGAAGATTGGATCTCACACCCTCAGGACCACCTCTCATCACTGGCAATCACCTCATACTCATTGCCCTGACCACCAATGGGCAATGGTACGTGAATGTCTCTGTGCACGTCTAGATAGACCACATGCTTCCTCCCGGTGGTAGGAACTGATCTGTCCCATTCCCCAGAAGATCCTCACTATCCAGCAAATAACCTGACATTTGCGAGATGCCCAGAAAGCTTTGTAGAAGGAAGGAGTGGAGAATCGCAGAGGAATGAGGTGAGTATCGATGGGATGTTCAGCCAGATAGGCTCTCTGCCACCATATTCATCTCTGAACTCCCCCTGAGGAGTCCCAGTGGACCCAGGCTTTGAATGGTAAAATCAACCTTGTTTCCTTTTTCTCCCCCAGCCAAAGTCTGGAAGTCAGATTCTGCATACTTTCGAGAAATTTGCTCACTTCAGTGAGATTCAAAGCAGCAATTTGGGGGCGGGATTGGGGAAAAGACAACACCCCGACCCCCACCCCATGCCCGCATTATAACAGGTGGGTGGGGAGCAGTTTAGCACGGTGGACCGGGCTGAGGGCCACCTGCCTTACTGAGTGTTGGCCTTGAGGGGAGCTCAAGCTCCCCAAACATCTGTGGGTCCCCAGCACCGTGGTGAAGGTGCTGCCAACGGCTGTGGGTGCCTGAGGGTGCAACCAGGGTGGGCTGAGTCAGCAGCCTGCCAGCTTCCCTCTGGCACTGCTCTGCCAGCCACAACCCTCCCTTTCCTGAACAGGGGCCATGAAGGGGAGATGTGGTCTAGGCTGCTCTGGTCTTTTCTCCTGCTTACCGCCCACCTCCACAATCTGGGATGAGAAGGGGAGGGGCTTCAGAGAGCACTGACACAGAAACAGCCTGCAGTGTTTCGATGTTGGGAGTCCAAGGAAGTTCTGTCCAAAAAACTCCCCCTTGGGCACTGCTCTTGCTTCCAGTGTCTTCCGTCTGCCTCTTCCCAGCACTGGCCCAGGAGCACATGTGTCCCTTCGCAAACCACGGCAGCTCTGTTTTTAAAAAATATGTATGTATGTATGTATGTATGTATGTATGTATTTATTTATTTTGAAGTTCTCTGCTCCACCATGAGCCCCAGCCAGAAGCTCCCCTCATTGGGAGCCTCCTGGGAGCCTGACACAAAGAGGTAGCCTCTCTCCAGTGGTCTCCTCTCAGACCCTTGAAACCTGTGTCAGCGCTCCTTCCCGCTCCCCCTGCGTGTCGCCTCGGGACTGCCAGTCGCTGGCTCCCTGCGCACAAAGGCTTCTCTGTTTCGGGCCAGGCTGGAGTCACATGCTTTCACTCTTAACCCCAGAGCTTTAAAACTAAACACCCACCCTCTTTGGCCCCAGATGACCCTGTTTACGTCTGCTGAGCCAATGGCAAACAGCAACAGTAGGGAAAACTTCTGTCAGGAGAAACTTCTCGGCTCTTGGTGTGAGAAAGCAAATCTTCACTTTGTATAATGTGAGGTCTTTAAGAAGTTTTGGGAAATGACTTAGAAGGGAAAAAAAAAAAGGGAGAGAGAGAGAGAGAGAGAAAGCCAGCAGCCCGCCCCAACTCCTCTGTTTTCTAGAGTGTCTCTTACCAGAGACCTGGGTGAGAGGGGGAGGGAGAAGCGGGTGCAGGATAAAGCTCGAAATAAACAGAAAATGGTGAGCAGGGTTTTCACGGCTGAGGGGGAAAGCCGTCCAGATTTTCTCATTGAGATCCTACTTTGTTTAACCCTTAAGGAGGATATTTTTATGAAAAAAGGCTTTTTTCTCTTTGTTCCATGTCACTGGAGATATGAAAGAAAAATTTCCTTCCTTGATTTTGAGGAGTAACCTGTGAAGCTCTGGAGGCTCTGGAGAGGAGGTCTGGACTGATCCACTTCAAAGTTTTGGGTCAGAAGAACTTGCTTTTCTGTTTTCCCCTGAAGATTCCTTTTCTTTCAGTCTATGTGGTAGCCCATGTGAGTTGTGAAGGAAGTCAAGTTTCCTTTGATTGTTCTTATCCCCAATCAAAGTGGTAGAAGTTGAAGGGAAAACACCAGAGCCCAAAAATGCTGGTAACATTGGAGACTCCAGATTAGGGAGCGGGGGTGGGGCCGAGCAAGCCAGTTTCACTGACTCGTCCTCATCCTCGGGGTCAATGAAATTCACTAGGCAGGGAATGGCAAATGAGTATCATCTGGAGTGAGAAACCGGCAGCCAGCAGTGTTAAGAAGGATTCTGATGCTCTATCTAGGCTTAGCAAAAAAGAGCACCATGACTAATGAACAATGTCTGCTGGGCATGGGAAGAGGAATTAACAGTATGCATCTGCTACCTCTGTCCTTCCTAGTGCCCTCTTGGAAAGTTAGATTATGGTATATACATAAAGATAAGTAGCAAACCGCGCAGGAGGAGATGGTAAGATGAGAGAAGACATAGCTATGGCAGAAACAGTGATGCTTGTAAAACATTATATGTGGTCCTGCATAGTAGGTGGGCCATGTGACAATAAAATACGAAAGAGCAATGAAATAAAAGCAGAAATGATGTGTGTCACCTCCAGGCAGGGGCAGAAAATGCCCTTGTGCCATTCTTTACTCTCTCTTTCCGTGTTCTGTGATTGGGGAGGCACCTTGCTCCAGATAGGACAGCTACAGCATGGTGTCAACTGTCACCTCGGGTCTCTGAGGACTATGTGGAGTAGAGCCCTTGGCCAACCTGAAATGAACACCCCACCTAAGAGAGAAATAAACCTTTTTTGTGTCCACTGGAATTTTAGAGTTACTATATTACTGCAGGATACGCTGCCCTATCCCCGCTAACATACCTACCAGAGAGGACAGTTTTTTCTTTTCTTTCTCTCTTTTTCTTTTAAGATTTTATTTATTTATTTGACGGACGGAAATCACAAGTAGGCAGAGAGGCCGGCAGAGAGAGGAGGAAGCAGACTCCCTGCTGAGCAAAGAGCCTGATGCAGGAGTGCAATCCCAGGACCCCAGGATCACTACCTGAGTCAAAGGCAGAGGCTTTAACACACTGAGCCACCCAGGTGCCCTTCTTTCTCTCTCTCTTTTTTTTCCTCCCCATACTGGAGATCACTATTTAAAACAAAACAAAACAGGGGCGCCTGGGTGGCTCAGTGGGTTAAGCCGCTGCCTTCGGCTCAGGTCATGATCTCAGGGTCCTGGGATCGAGTCCCGTGTCGGGCTCTCTGCTCAGCAGGGAGCCTGTTTCCCTTCCTCCCTCTCTGCCTGCCTCTCTGCTTACTTGTGATCTCTCTGTGTCAAATGAATAAATTAAAAAAAATCTTAAAAAACAAAACAAAAGCAAAAACACCTTGAAAATCAACTCTGGCATATGTGAGAGTCGCCAGTCCAAAAGACACCAGTTGTGAAATAGGGATTCAAATTCTGCAAAATAGTGAAAGTAATTTGAACACATAAACAAAATATAAATATAGTATATTTTATTTATTTTTGTTTATTTTATTTATTTATTTGACAGACAGAGATCACAAGTAGGCAGAGAGGCAGGAAGGGAGAGAGAGGAGGTAGCAGGCTCCCTGCTGAGCAGAGAGCCTGATGTGGGGCTCGATCCCAGGATCCTGGCATCATGACCTGAGCCAAAGGCAGAGGCTTTAACCCACGGAGCCACCCAGGCATCCCCAAATATAGTATATTTTAAACATAACTTCCAGTACTGGTACTTACTACACCAGTATGACCACCTGGGGCCAGATGGGATGGCCAGAAGGATCAATTGCAGAAAGAAGGAAAAAAGGCTTCAGATGATAGCCCCAGTACCCTAACGCTCATGTTAGGGTACTAGGGTACTAGGGTACTAGGGCTGGAGAAATCTAGATAGAAAAGGTAAAAGAGACCATGGCAATTTAATCTTATGTTGAAGGATATCTTAGGGAAAAGTGCCGATTATCCTCAATCACAATTAACAAAGTATTTCCATGCCAGGATCTATTCACCAAACTTTGCCAGAATGTTTTTTCAGATGGTTTGGTTTATATACTTTTTAAACACAGGACTTATTGATACATTTTTTGCTTTTCTTCTCAACTGCTATTCTTCCTTCTTCCCACCACAACAATGAATATTTGCACTACTGTGCAATTGCCCAATCTATTCTCCCTCTGCCTGGGCCACTGCCCATCCCCATACTTCTGAGGCCTGTGCAACATTCACAGTGATCGTAGCCATTTAAGGTTTTGCTCCTTGTTCTTAGGTTCGATAAATCTTTGCATCTCTGATTTTTTTTTTTTTTTTTTTAAGGAAACCTTCCTAGAAGTTCAATTTCTGGGTTGGAGATGGAACTAGTATATTAAAACCCGCCCACCCCATCCAAATCTCAAAGGTTTAACACAAAAAAGTTTTCTCACTCACACATCTGTCTAATGTGAATGTTTGGTGGAGTGGCCTTCAACATGGTGATTCAGGAACCCAGGTTCCTTCTAATTTGTCACTTGGCCAACTTTAGCATGTACCTTCAAAGTCATTACAAATGGGGGGAAAAGAGGGTGGAGAAAGCACGTCTGCTTGGAAATGATACACACCACCCCCATTCATTTCCCATGAGTGAGTCCTTGTCACACGGGACTGTGCTTACTGTTAGGGGACCTGGGGAATAGAGTCCCTGGCTGAGTGGACACTCCCCAGCATCATCCACACCCTATGGAAGGGCACAGAATTGTTGCTCAGCTAACCATCTCTGGCCACAAAAGGCCTTCCAAGTCCTTGTGTATTAATTCTGCAAGGAAAGTCCCACACACTTTTAGGTCACGCGATTGACTAATGTGGTCACAGTTTCACCACTTACTTGATTCCCTTCCTTCTCCCATCACTAGGCTCAAAGTGAATCACTTTGATTCCGATGGTGTGAATTCCTGCCCTGTGAACATCTTTCCCCTTCCACTTTTACCCAGTGTCTTGACAGTCTTGCTTAGTGGAAATTTCCATCCTGACTCCTCCTCCCTTTTGCGGGACAAGAAGTAATTTTTGCTGACTGCTCTCATTTGCAGTTCTGTCCTTCTCCTGCTCCAGGGTACCTTCCCCCTTTCTCCAGAAGCTGAGCAGATAACCCTCTGCCATTTGAGCCTTCTCTACAGGGATTATGCTTTGGGACCTCCCTGGAAACCATCCCCTTCGCAATCCTTTGGGATTTCAATTTTCAGAGCGTGTTCCTGCTGGCTCTGGGCCTACAGTTCACCTTGTCTCCTGTATGGTTTCACTTATTTAGTCCTATCCCCAGATCCAGGGATGGTTGCACATTCTGTCTTTGGCAGCTTCAGTGCTGATCTTAAAAGGAAGACTTGGAGCTCAGAGCTCATCCTTGGGCCTGCCAGGTGCTGCTAAAGTAAGTGGTTGTGTCTGACCTGGTACTTCTAGCCATGCAGCCCCAACCCCAGGTCTTGTTGACTCATTTTAGTAGAAAGGAAAGAGGGAGAGCAGGGACACAGGGGTCATGTTACCTGTGTCTGTGCACTGTCCTGGGCCCTGCACTAGGTTTTCTGGGGTAGTTAGAATTGACGGAGGACAGTGCGGAGCAGCGCAAATGCCTTGGGAGAACTGGAAAACTCCTGATTTGGGCCACAAGGGATTGCCCCACATTCTCAGCTTGAAGACCTCTTCCAAGACCCCTGGGATCCAGGGCTCTTCCCAGGGAAGCTACTAAGCTTCACCCACAGGAAGGCCGCAGGTGAGCAAGTTCCACTTGGTCACTGGCCGCCAGGAAGTGTACCCGGGAGCAAGTTGTGAAAAATCTGTCACTTTCTCTCAGAATTGGCCACTTGCAGTTGCTCTAAGGAGAGATGCTAACATTCTTCCAGTCCCTCCCTTTCTGAGCTTCTCCCTTGGAAAAGCCTCTGAGAGTCTAACTTCACGCAGGGCATTGGCAAAGAGATGCCACAGCTAGGGCTTGGCTGATTTCTGACCTGCTTCATACTTCAGATACTCCCCCACCTGCTTTCAGGACAACCCTCAGGAACTTTTTTTGGCTGGGGGTGGGGGAGGGAAAAGGAAAGACACCAATTTCTTCGAGAGAGCTGGGGTAGGGGAGCAGCCGAGAGAAAGCTGCTCTGTCTGGAAAGGAAGCCAGAAAGGAAGACTGAGTCTCTTTGAACTTCTCCCACCGAGCTGACGGGAAAATTGCAAAAACACCATCAGACTGGATCAGGATGCAAGGGAGCAACCAGGAAGCCATGGCTCCTTTGAAGGTTTCCCGCTCTGCATGAGGTACAGCTTCTGGAAGGGAACACCAGCTGCAGTGAGGCACAAACCTGGCTGCTCCTACTGACCCCACACTGGAAACAGGCTCAGTGGTGTTTTTGGAGACTCCCCCACAGTCCCCAGAGCCAGAGCCAGAGCAAAGATGCATGCAAAGCAAAGTAGAGGCTGATGAGTTAACCCCCCACCCCTGCCCCCAGGGAACCAGGGAAGATCAGGCAAGGACCAGGTGAGGAACACAGGCATCTGCAGAGAGAAAGGGGAGTTAAGCAAGGACAAGGGCCATCCTGGGTCCTGTAGAGACTGTGCCAGTGAGTCCCAGTAATGGCCCAGAGGGACTAGGACTGGGAAGGTCATCATTGGCCTAGGCAAGGGGGATTGGAGGGGTGGGGGTTGTGAGCCGAATGCTCTAAGTCATTTGTGGGACACAGCGCAAAATGCAAATGCAGCACCAATTCTTCAATGATGAAGACTTTTAAAAAAAAAGATTTCAGGGGTGCCTGGGTGGCTCAGTGGGTTAAAGCCTCTGTCTTCGGCTCAGATCATGATCTCAGGGTCCTGGGATCGAGTCCCGCATCGGGCTCCCCCCTCAGCGGGGAGCCTGCTTCCTCCTCTCTCTCTCTCTGCCTGCCTGCTTGTGATCTCTGTCAAATAAATACATTAAAAAAAAAAAAGATTTCATTTATTTATTTGACAGAACAAGCAGGGGGAGTGGGAGAGGGAGAAGTAGGGTCCCCTCTGAGCAGGGAGCCAGATGCGGGGCTCAATCTCTGGACCCCAGGACCATGATATGAGCTGAAGGCAGACATCCAACCAACTGAGCCACCCAGGTGCCCCCAAATTACGAAGAATTTAAAGATGGCAACAGCAGATATGAAACCAAGGGCAGGGTCCTTGTGAGTTCAGGTCCCTATGCACCTGGTTCCAGTGGGGTCCCCATGAAGCCAGCCCCAAGTGTGAGGTGTCCAGAGTGGAAATCCTGCAAGCTCCTGTGTAAACGAGCACCAAAAAGATGAGTCCAGGCTGTAGAAGTGAAGTCCAGGAGTGAGGGGAAAGTCACACTCCCTCAGGAGTCTTTTGGTTTTAAAAAATATGGGAAAAAATAAAGACTCTCCATTAACAACACGTTTTTAACTTTTTAACAGGCCTTCACATCTCTAAGTCCATATAACAAAGGTGACAATTTTATGAGCCAAGTTATGCATAGCACATTTTATGTTCCTAAACGACCTAAGTGATTTTTGTAGGTCCTTAAAGGACACTTAAAAAGTAAGCACAGTGGAGGAAAAAGAGAATCGTGCGTATTTTTATTTCTCCATCAAATGACCATATTTCTTATATAGAAAAAGTTCATCCTTCTCCTTCCTCCCATTCCTCCTTTTGTCCAAAATGTCAGGACATTTCTCATCCCTGGTCCAGACCAGTTTTGTTTGTGACTTGTCACTGTGTCTTCTCTCGTGATTTGGAGACCCTGACTCTCCAGTGTGGTTAGAGCTGGTGTCACTTGGTGGACCCCATAGTCTCCCCACCCTCAGATGGGCAGTTATTCCATATAGCAAACTCCTTCTGAGAACAGAGTGATGGAAAAGTGAAAAATCTAGTTCTAGAAAAACACATGTTTTTGCTCCTCAGTGGGACCTCTCCGAGGAGAGATGCACTGACCATCCCCTAAGATTTGGAGACTCTGTCCAGTGGAGGGATCTGTCTCCCCTAATGTCAGGCCAAACCAGCGAAACCTTGGCTCAGCAACACTGTGAGACCGTGGACCTTCTCAGAATAGGATGAGGGGTCAACTTGAGGAGACACGTGCGCTGCTACTCTACTTCATTGCCTGGGGGAGAGTGTCTGAGGAGAGTCTGGGAGCTAGAAGTCAACTTAAAAAAAGCCAAGAATTTCCTTTCTACCCAGCCAAGCCCTGTTTCTATCACCAACAGGAACAGCTTCCTAGCAAAGAGACTTAGGAAAGCCCTCAGGTTGGCTCCCCTGACAATCCTTTCCACTCTCTCTTCAGGGTGGCATTGCTGAGGTGGTCTAGACCCAATGGCCCTGAAGAGTTTTGGAGGGATAAGAAGAGAAAGGCCCACTGGGGCCTCAATCTGAAGGCCAGAAATGAGGCCTGCCTCACCTGCTCTTCCTGCTGACAGACACCAGCCAAGCTTAGCAGCCTCCCTCATTCCTTGCCACTGCCCCACCCCCTACTCTCTACCCCTAGCCTGTGGGGCCACGTAACAGCCTGGAACAGGAAGAGGCCCTATCAGGGACAGTCCCCCAGGGAGGACCAAAGGTTAGGGCCAGGGGTCTGGGGACCCAACGGGAGGCTCTTCTCCACTGGCAGTGACGGCAGCCAGCGGTGGGAGTGAGGCCAGAGGGTGGCAGCGGGCCCCAGGGGCAGGCCTCATGCCCTCATGGCCAGGGTGACTGAATCTGCCAGCTGTGGGGCCCACCCGTGCCAAGTCTGCCCTGGCTCCGTCTAGTCGTAATGGATGCTGGCGCCAGGCCAGGCCCCCTGCCAGCTCCGGTCACACTCGGCTAGCGCGAGAGGCCCAGCCCATTAACTCCTCGCCAAGGCCCATTGTCTGGGTCCCTGCCCGGTGGTTTATTTACGTGGTTTATTTACTCCGGGCTGGCTGGACAGCCGGCCGGCCGGGCTGGGAGGAGGTGGCGGCGGGCAGGGGGAGTGGGGCTCCAGGCTGCTTGTGGGGAGGGGCCAGCCGGGGAGCCCTGTGGGCCCGGTGGACAGAACGGCGGCATCCAGAGCCCCAGGGCAGGGCACGATGAGAGGGTGGTTTTTTTTGTTTTTTTTTTTTTGTTTTTTAAAGCCACATCAAAGATTCCCAGTAAAGGCAGAGCGGGACACATGCAGTAGACACGGGATCCGTAACTCCCCAACAGTGGCTTTCGAATCCTCTACAAGAATTTTTAACATTACATACGCTCTTCCACTTTTCTAAGTTGGCATTTAAACTTTTCATCCCAAGTTTAAATAGTTCTAAAGGATATGCTTTCTAGCATTTTATAAACACTGGTTTTTTTTTTTCACCTTCCACATCCTTCTGTTTGCCTATGTAATCTATATGACAGCCATTAGGAAAATTCAAAGAAAAATCAATATTGATATTATAGAATAAAAATTCTTAATCTCTTTGAAATGTCCAGTGGAATCTAAATCTCATGGCCATTTGATAGCCTCCATTATCCATTTAAAGAAATGGAGAAACGTTCTAATTCTTTAACAGCTGGAAATTTACATTGTTCCCTTCCTTCCATGAGCTTGTATTTCCATTCCACTATGTTATGAGGATTTTCTCCACAGGTAATATATTTTTTATGATTGACAATCTTTTACTGAGTAATACAGCAATGAAAATGTTTAAGTTAAAACTTCCTTTGTTCGAAAAGCTGTATTAAGAATTTTTGTTTTGGGACGCCTGGGTGGCTCTGTTGGTTAAGCGGCTGCCTTCGGCTCAGGTCATGATCCCAGCGTCCTGGGATCGAGTCCCACATCGGGCTCCTTGCTTGGCAGGGAGCCTGCTTCTCCCTCTGCCTCTGCCTGCCACTCTGTCTGCCTATGCTCGCTCTCGCTTCTCTCTCTATGACAAATAAATAAATAAAATCTTTAAAAAAAAAAAGAATTTTTGTTTTGATTTTAGTTGTTACAAGGACTAATAGTCTATCGATGAGAACAATGTAAATAATTGTCAAATTTGACACCTATTAAACATAAAAAGTAAACTTTTATCAGAAGTGCAACTCTTAATGAGATGGGAAGGGAAGGTTCTCATCATCCACATTAGTGTGCATATATGTGGATGACAACTTCTTATTGCTAGACTGAAGGTTCAATGTCTATTTCATCCCCAGGATTAAAACACTGAGATTTAAACACTGAGAAACCTTGTTCACACAAGCAAACAAACAAATACATAATAGATGGAAACCAGTGAGCTTTGTTATAGAATGCCATTCGATTCTCTGAACTTCCAACTTATTTACTTCATATTATTATCACATCTTTTTTAATGATCTGCTGACAATGCGATTAGCATCTCCTTTCATTTTGTTGGAAGCAAATAACTAGAAACCACCTGACTTGTAAAAAGACTTGTTACCCCATCCTTAGAGTCCCTCAAGGTCTCATACCTGCTCCACAATGCAGTGCTCCCAATGGGGTTACAATGAGTGAGAGATGCAGCTCTCTCTTGGAAAGCCCTGTTCCCCCCACTTGCATGGAAGTGGGGGGGCATGCCTTCTCTTAGGTGCCTTTGCAGGAAGATCACTTTTAGGAAAAAGCATAGGAAATGGAGAATCAGAAAATGGTCTCTTCCAACTATCTCGAGTCACAACTCCTGGGGTATGATACCCCAATTTTATGAATAAGACTGAAAGTTTACTTGAGGACCAGAACTTATATTTTGATTTCTCTGCTAGGAGTGAGCTCAAAAACCAGTATGATTTAAATACGCAGGTGCCTGTGGTCACTACTCCAGTTCTTCCTGCCCTCAGACTGCCCTTGGCAGAGCTAACTTCCCTTCCTCAGGCTCCTACCTTCAACTTGCTACTCATAATTACCATTTACTGAGGGTTCCCTGAACTAAGGGAGGAGAAAGCAGCTGGAGCCTAGGAGAGACCCTGTCCATCTAAGTTAAAAACATTTGTCTCTCTCAGGGTCCTAGCAAGGTAGTTTCTAACAAACTGGCAATTTTATTTTTTAAGATTTTATTTATTTATTTGACAGAAAGAGAGATCACAAGTAGGCAGAGAGACAGGCAGAGAGAGGGGGAAGCAGGCTCCCCTCCAAGCAGAGAGCCCGATGTGGGGCTCGATCCCAGGACCCTGAGATCATGACCCAAGCCGAAGGCAGAGGCTTAACCCACTGAGCCACCCAGACGCCCCCAAACTGGCAAAATTTTAAGAGGTGTCCCTCACGGGGTGCCTGGGTGGCTTAGTCGTTAAATATCTGCCTTCAGCTCAGGTCATGATCCCAGGGTCTTGGGATTGAGCTCCACATCAGGCTCCCTGATTGGTGGGAAGCCTGCTTCTCCCTCTCCCTCTGCTTGTGTTCCCTCTCTTGCTGTGTCTCTCTCTGTCAAATAAATAAATAAAATCTTAAAAAAAAAAAAAAAGAGGTATCCCTCCCATATATTTGTATAATTATAAATCATGTACATGTACCGCTGTCAACCCATTTATTGTGTGGTTTGAACGTTGAGATTTTGCAAACAAAAATATATCAATAAAATAAAATACAGTTTATTTTATTCCCTAGCCCCATGGATTGCCTCCTGAAACTTCTTTGGAACTGGATGCCCTAAGAGCTTTGGCTCAGGGTTCCTCTCAAAACCCCAGGAAACGTGTGGGGGAAGGGCAGGAGGTGGTACTGGAACCTTCCTTCTGGCCCTCTCCAAAGCATGACATTCCATCATCCTCCAGCCCATATTTATGAAGATTCTGTGCCAGGCACTGTGCAGGTTCTGAGAATACAAAATGATACAATCTCTTGTTACACAATAGTTCGAATATAGTTAATGCAACTGAACTATACAGTTAAAAATGGTAAAGATGGAAAATTTTATGTTATGTCGTTTTTCCCACACACAGAAAAGAGTCTCTGCTCTTAAAGAGATTATGGCATAGTGAGAGGAATGGAATTCACTCACTGGTTTATCTGGCAACTTTTAATTAATAGAGTGCCAATCATGTCCGAGGCCCTGTGCAGGTGCTGGGGAGAAGCCTATAAGCAAAACCCAGGCACCGTCAGTCTCTTAGGGAGCCGACCATCCATGATCCAGCAGGAATGGGCACCCACACTGCCACAAACAGTAACTACTCACCACATGTGGCTGTTAAAATGAATTGAAATAAAGTAAAATGTCACATTCAAACACCAGTCTCACTAGTTGAATGTCAAGTTCTTGATAGCCACAGCCAGCTAGTGCTACTCTGCTGGCCAGTGTAGCTAGAGAATGTTCCAGAATTGCAGACAGCCCTAAAACCCTGAGTGTGGTCACTGCCATGGCTAGGATGAGTCAGCTTAGCAGGTCAGGACCTTGTCAGCCTCTTTGGTGCCTTGGTAGCGATTTGTGAAAGGTGTTCCCTCTGGGCTGGTGCAGCCCATGCCAGGGATAAGACTTGTGGTGCAGAGTGCAGTCCTGGGCCTAAGAGAAGTTTAGTTTCTCTAGAAGGAAGTGCAGATTACCGTGTGTTACCAGGTCCCCAGAGGTAAAAGACTTGGGAACTCCAAGTTGTGGTCTAATCTCATCACCTGCCAATGTATCAGGCAGCTTTTCATGCTGTTTTCTCAGTCTCTCTCCCATCTCCCCACCAACTAAATACCCTTCATGGCCTGGGTAGAACACCACCTCCATGCTCCCCAAAGTCTTCCTTGAGCCCTTTTGGGGCCTAATTAACATTTATTGAGCACATACTCCTCCCCTAATCTGTGACTTCTCCTACCTGTGCCTGACCTGCCTTGACCCACTTTCCCACCTTGTGTCACACATCAAAGACACCAAGAAAAAGACTTATTAAAGGAATCTATCTTTCCGTGCCTCAATTATCCAACTTGAGAAAGGGTGAGGCTAAGCCTCCCGTGAAGTCTCTAGGGAGTCTCTAAAGAAGCTGGAACATAAACAGCCTCCCACACAGCCTAGCTCTTCCAGAAGACAGAGACATGGGCTGGTCTCACTCTTCCACGCATCAGAAAATCCCCTCTTCTGGGTGAGTGCCAGGAGGGGTAGAAACCTGCCGTCAGAGTTCTGGAGTCATAGAGATGTATCTCAGCAAAATACTTCCTGCAAACCTCTGGCCAGCAGCACCCCGCCCTCCCACCAACCTGCAGAACCTGCCCAGAGTTAGACGGTCATTTCTTCTCCTATTTTCACAGCAGGGGCCTCATGCGGGGCAGCCCGAAGACTTGTCCTGGCGTGGGCGTTGGAGATGCGATGGCCCAGTGAGAAGAGAATCAGTTTTGGAGTTGGACCTGGGTTCAGATTCTGATTCTGCCAGTACTGACTCAGTGGGCAGTACTCAGTCAGCCCAGTGATCCATGGGCAAATAACTCAACCCTATACGAGCCCTTTTTTCTTTATTTGTAAAATGGACACTAGTACCTACTTCACATGTTGTTGAGGGACCTAAATGACAAGAAGTCTTTAAGGTGTGGTTTAGAAGTTGAGATTCTGGCTCTGTCACTTATTGGACATGGGACTTCAGGCAAGTTACCTAGATGTTCTGCACCTCTGTAGTAGGGGCACCATAGGAGAGCTGAATTTAGAGGGTTGTTGCAAGGATTACTTAGTGTCTGACATGTGCTGAGAGTCCAGTGAGTGTTGGCATTTATGATCTCTTATTTCCAACAGGTGAGGTAAGCAAGGTTGTTATTACTATCCCTGCCCAGTGGATCAGGTAGGATCACCTACTGGCTGTTGGGAGACCTGAATGAGAATCCAGCTCCCCCACATTCTAGTCTGGCTTCAAATCAAGCCCCTGGTCAAGACCTTGTGCTGGCTGGTTCCCTGGGCCCCGCCCCAGGCTCTTAGACCTGCTAGATTGTGAACTGCTCATTCCTGAGCCATGGTTGCTGGTTTTGTTCCCTCTTAGAGGTCCTGAGGAGGCTCTCCATGTCAGTCTGTGGCTTTGTCCCTGCTAGAGTCTTCCTCAC
Organism: Mustela lutreola; assembly: GCF_030435805.1. Classification (NCBI taxonomy): domain Eukaryota; kingdom Metazoa; phylum Chordata; class Mammalia; order Carnivora; family Mustelidae; genus Mustela; species Mustela lutreola. Next base: position 66,548,620 of record NC_081296.1, on the reverse strand, counting down.
TGCCTGTGGGGAGTTTCCTCTCCTTACTCATGCTTGAGGCTCACTTCAATGCCCAAGGGAGGGCATGCCTAACCCCCTTGGTTGCTTGGGATTAGAGCAGCATAGGACAGTGCAAGGAGCACTTGGGGTCGGGGTTGGGGGTGTGGTGGTAGACCTTGACTCTGGGTCCCAGCTACCCTGACAGCAGGAGTGTGATGAATATAAAGTGAGGGCCTGAGAAGAATTAAGCCTTGACTGTGTGGTGGGGAGGCTGAGACTGGACGTCAGGAAGAGAAGAAAAGACCAAGATTTTTCACAGGTAGTAGGGACCCCCTCTCCTTTCCATTTCGTAGATAAGGAAAATGACATCCATTTTGCCCATGTTATATAACTGCTTGGAAGAAAGGTTGGGACAATTACTGTCTGTCGAGTGCCCACTTAGCTTTCCTTGCAGTACTCAGTGCCCACTCACCACCCATTCAGAACAGATGGTGTCTGGCAAGCCTTCCCCCCTTCCCAACATGGCTGCTTTATTGCCACCGCAGGGCCTGGCCTAGAGGAGGAGGCTAAGATGAGACCTGTTTACCCACCTTCCCTTGAAGGATTATCGGGATCATCACATCATCACTTGCACTTCTTATGACCCCCATCACCACCAGAAGCTTGAAAATCTTGGAGATTCTCATCCTCCAGACTCTCATGCCCGTATGACTCGTTAATTCCCTAAGCTGACTCCATGTCCCAAATCCTTTCACTTTGCTTCCTGGAACTCATAGTTGATTATCAGCAAAATCTCCCCCTATATTCACCTTTGCTCTGAAAATTCTTACACATTCTTGCTCTAACAGAAACCTCCCTGGTCCCCAAAAGACAATTTCCTTGCAGCCACTCCCCTGTGGTGTCTACGTCTTCCCCTACCTTCCTCACACCAGTGTGCCCAGAGGTGGAGAGTTGTTCCTGATAGCAATTTCTAAGATTTTTCTCCTTCTTCCTCCTACTTTAAAAATTCCAACCCCTTTGAAGGCCATACCGTTAGACCAAACCAGCCACCATCCCTTCTAGTTATAGACATTTACCATAATCTAAACCATTCCCACTCATTCACAGAATATTCTAGTGCCAGGTTCATGATCTTCCTCTCCACTTCTGCTCCTTCCTTCCCTTCAAGATGTTAAACTTTATTCTTTCATTCAAAAAATGTTGTTGAGTACCTGTTCATTGCAGCAGATACAGTTCTTAGAGTTGAGGGCATAGGAGTAAACCAGAGCGACAATGTCCCAGCCCTCGAGGTCCCTACATTCCCACAGGAGCAAGGACAATTCACAAATAAATAAGCAGTGCTTAATACATGAGAGGCAGAGAAGCTACAAAAGGGAAAGAAGCAGATAAAGGCACAGTGGCAGGGGATGAAGGAGCTGTCTTAGAGATGGTGGAAAAGAAGGTCATTGACATGGATGACCCACCCAAACACCTATACCTCCTGTGCATGGTCTTTTTTTTTTTTTTTTTTTTTTTTTTTTAAGATTTTATTTATTTGACAGACAGATCACAAGTAGGCAGGCAGAGAAAGAGAGAAAGGGAAGCAAGCTTCCCACTGAGCAGAGAGCCCAATGCGGGATTCAATCCCAGGACACTGATATCATGACCTAGCCGAAGGCAAAGGCTTAACCCACTGAGCCACCCAGGCACACCTGTGCATGGTCTTTGACCACCTCTCCCCGTCAGACTCTTTCCCTCCTCTGCCACCCAGTCCTGTGGCTATAGCCTAGAACTGGGCACTGCTGAATTCCCACTCTCTGACTACCACCTCTTGGGTTTTAGTTCATTTACTCTATTCTTGGCCCCCTTTGGGACCTCCATTCCATTGAACTCACCCTCTTTCACAGTCTGTCCTTTACCTCCTTCACCTCCTCATGAACCTTCCTCTCCAGCTTGGATTCTATGGCCTGTGACAGTACCGACCCTTTGCACCAGCCCTCCCCTCTCCTTCCCTTCCATTGGACTCTCCTGACACACCTCCACCTTGCTTAACCCCAAAGCCCTACCTACACTGCACCTGCACCAAGTACCCGAATATCGCCAGGGAAACTTCTCAGCCGTACTGACTAGCCACACTTTACATTTCTGACCACAAACCTCAAGTGGGCACTCAGCTTGCCCAGAGATCCTATTGTGTTTCTCTACTAAATTCACTGCCCCACTTTCCAGATGAGTGTTTCACATCTTCTTCTCTCTTCGCCAACCCTCAATACCTCCTCCCTGTTCCCCACTGTTGGCTAACCACCTCACCTTTTTTTCTTTTTTTTTTTTTAAGATTATTTATTTATTTATTTGACAGACAGAGATCACAAGTAGACAGAGAGGCAGGCAGAGATCTGGAGGTAGCAGGCTCCCTGCTGAGGACCCTGGACCCTGGGATCATGTCCTGACCCAAAGGCAGAGGCTTTAACCCATTGAGCCACCCAGGCACCCACCACCTCGCTTTTTATTTTGCTGAGGAAATAGATTCAACCTTAGGAAAAGTGCCTGTCTTCTCACCGTCACTGTTTCTTTCTAAACCCTCGTCCCCGCCTTCCTTTCTTACCATGGATGGTCTCCCCTCTGAGTCTGGGCCAGCCACTCCACTCATGCACTAGATTCCGATGCCTTCATTAGTCAATGACTTCGCCCCCAAATCATCCTTCTCCCACCTCTGCTACAGGGCTGCTCCTCTCTATCAGATCTTTCTCATCAGCATAGACACATGCTGTCATCTCTCACACTTTAGGAAACTCTCTTTTGACTTGCTTTAGATCCTGCCCCGTTTCCTTCCTCCCAATGTCCTTACCCCCATTCCCGCTTAGCCCACCCCAGCTAAACTTCTGTCTCTGCCATGCCATTGAAACTGCACTTGTCCAAGTCCTCAGTGGCCTCCTGGTCAGCACATCCAAAGGTCAGTGTCCTGTTGTCTTATTCAGCTGGTCAGCCCCATTGGAACCACAGAGAAATGGCTCCTCCTTGAAACACTGGCGTCCAACATGCCACATGGGTCTGCCTTCCTCCTGCCTTGATGGCCCCTCTTTCTCGGGCTCCTTCCCGGGTTCCTCCTCTCCTTGATATCTCTGTTAGCATGGAACAGGGACTTCTTTCCTATTTACAGTCTCCCCCTCGTTAGATGCCATCTAGGTCTGTGTTTTTAAATGCCATCGAGATGTTGGAATCTTTCAGAGGCAATGGGGAGCAGAGTAGCGAACGGAACAGCAGCTCTAGGTCTGGAGCTGCTGCCTGGGTTTGAATCCCTGTGCTGCCCCGATTTGCCGTGTGACATAGTCGGTAAGTAATCCTCTGTGCCTCGGTAAGATGGTACCTTACATAGGCTGTCCCCAGAGCAGAGTCTGAGACAAAGGCTTAAGTGTGAGTAGTTTTCTGGGGGGAACTGACCCAGGGAGGAGGAGTGAGGGAGAGGAAGAGTGAAATAGCAATGGACGGCTGCTGATCAAAGGTGTTGGAACAAGTTGGCCATCTATAGGTGACTGTTGCTCAATCCTACAGGATCTTCGAGAAGCTTTATGAAATGGTTCAGATCCTATGGGAAGAAGGAGGGGCACTTATCCATTGGCTCCTGCCAAGTTACCCCGTGGACGCGAACTACCCTATACTTCTTGGTGGTTCATATGTCAATGCCAAGTGTGTTTCATGGACGTCCCTCATGCCATGGTTTCAGGAGGTAAGAGGCATGTAGAGGGACATGGTAAGGCTGCATTTGCACGACACTGGTCAAGGCCTACACAAAACTGAACCGCAGCAGTGGCTAGAACCAGAAGTGAGATGGGGGGCATCTGAAGTTGTACCTGGGACGTGCCCGGTACAGACAGGAATAATGATGGAACCCTCTTCACAGGGCTGCTGGAGATCTGGTGATCTCCGTACTGGTGACTCTGAGGCCTAGCTTGTCCAAAAGAGAGCTCTGATTCCCGGTCTGTCCCCCAACCCACCTTTTCTTCCAGTCTCCTCCACTGCAGATCAATGGCCTGGATTCTCTCTCCCTGACCTCGCACATCCAATTTATCACAAATCATAGCACCAAAATATATCCCAGTCTGAATGGCTCATTAACTTCTGTCACAAGGCAACCAGCCCAGGCCAAGTCACGCCCTCTGTCTGGCCCACTGCAGTGGCCTCCCAGCTCTCTCCCATCTCTGCCTTGCTCCCTTACAGTTTATTCTCCCACAGGAGACTGAATGATAGTGTTACTCTCCTGATTAAAGCAGCCCTCCGCTAGCTTCTCATTATCATTTTTATAATTACTATTATTTTTTGCTTCTGTTTGTTTTTAACAAATGTGCTCCTGATGGGCACACACTTTTTTTTTTTTTTTTAAAGATTTATTTATTTATTTATTTGACAGAGATCGCAAATAGGCAGAGGCAGGCAGAGAGAGAGAGGAGGAAGCAGGTTCCCCGCTGAGCAGAGAGCCCGATGCGGGGCTCAATCCCAGGACCCTGGGATCATGACCTGAGTTGAAGGCGAGGCTTTAACCCACTGAGCCACCCAGGTGCACCTGCTTCTGTTCGTTTTTAAGTAGACTCCACACCAAGCATGGAACCCAGCGCCGGGCTTGCACTCATGACCCTGAGTTCAAGACCTGAGCTGAGATCAAGAGTTTGATGCTCAAACGACTGAGAGTTTTATATCATATTGGAACCATGTGACTGTATTACATATTTTAAAACAAAGTAAATATATAAGAATATATCAAAAGAATCACAGTCCTATTCAAGGGGTTCTCATTTTCTAAGGACTTTAAGATCTTTTTTTCAAGAAACTACAAGTGCTTGGGATCCTGGGTGGCTCAGTAGGTTAAGCATCTGCCTTCAGCTCAGGTCATGATCTCAGGGTCCTGGGATCGAGTCCCACATCCTGCTACTTGCTCAGTGGAGAGTCTGCTTCTTCCTCTGCCTGCCACTCCCCCTGCTTGTGCTCTCTCTTGCTCTCTCTCTCTGACAAATAAGTAAAATCTTAAAAAGAAAAAGAAAGAAAGGAAAGAAAAGAAAAAAGAAATTGGAAGTGTTTAGTAGTCATGTTTTGGTACCAATAGTAGCCTCCTAGGATGCTGAGTGTGAGACAAGCTCACCAGGAACCAGCCTCGTGGATTCATCAATGCGTTCCCAGCAGCAGCCCACCAGTTGGCACACAGTAGGTACTCACTAAATACTTGTTGAAGGAAATAAAAAGTAAAGGGGTGAATAGAAAGATCCCTAAGCCAATCAATAGTGGAGCATTTTGTTCTTGGCAAAGGGCCCCTACTGATATAAAATGGTAAAAATGAATGAATCTGAACAAGGTGAAAAACCATGCTGTTTATACATTTATTTTTAGGTTTTATTTCTTTATTTGAGAGAGAGAGAGCATAAGTGGTGGGGTGGGAAAGGGCAGAAGGAGAAGCAAACTCCCCGCTGAGCAGGGATCCTGATGCGGGGCTCAATCCCAGGACCCTGGGACCATAACCTAGGGGGAAGGCAGCTGCTCAACCGACTGAGTTACCCAAGTGCCCCCAAAGCCATGCTATTTAAATCGGAAGCCAGAAGGTAGCACTCCAGATGTGTGCCATAGCTCTCCCACCCTAAGATTTTCTGGAATGTTCTTGACACCTGTGCTCTGGACAACTATAATGAGTAAATGCCAAATATCATGTAATAACAGCCCTGAAAACATTAATTAATTAGTTAATTAATTAATTAAAATGACCTGTATAGTCAGGATCACCTCATCCTGGGCCTTCTCATTCTAGCTCCCTCTTTTCAGCTCAGAGTTGTCTCACAGGGCTTTGCCTCCATATGCCTGAGGGCAAACCATAGTGGGCCTCTGACTCTCAGCCAGAACTCCCACGTGGCGGGGTAGCGAATCGGCCAAGCGCAAGTCTGAAACACACAGAGGCCTCCTGGCACTGGCATAGGTGGTTGGCACCAGTTATACCCCCTCAGGAGTGTCAGGTTATGAGGGAGCCAAGAGCAAAGCTTGCCTGGTATCTGCCCAGCACACACCCTCCCCTCCTCCGGGCCCGGCTGCCACCTTGCAGCAGGTATCTTCCTGAGGCAGGGGACTGAGGACCAGATCCGGGCTTCTGTTGAGCCCTCTCTCCCCCTCCTCCCCACATCTGACTCAGGGGTTTCTGCAGATGGGTAGCTCTGTTTCCTTTCAAGCTTCCTTTGCCAAATCGCCCTCCCTCTTTCCATCCTGGGTGGGGGAGTTGTCTCTGAGGGGGAGCTGGGCTTTTTCTGCAGACTGGAGGCCACTGAAGGCCTGAACCAGAGGCCACAGGGCGTCACAGGGAAAGTGTTGACTTGAAGCAATTTGCCCGAAGCTGGATGTGAGATAAGCCAGAACCCTGGGCCCTGTCACCGCTGGGGCCTATCAGATTCCTACCTTCCCATTCTTCCAGCTCCTAAGTCTTGGCTCTGGATCCAAGTGAACAACTCTCAGCTGTTACCTGGGGTGGAGTGCTCCATATGGCATCAGCCAGATGTCCCCCTGGGGTTTGGACGCATGCCCAGAGGCCGTGGGTGGGGCACTGACAGTTGAGGAGGCTATTAGCTATGGGCTGAGTCTCAGGATCCTCCTTACCAGTCCTGGGGAAATGTCCTAGCATGAAAGATCCTATGCTTTTGGCTTTCTTGTCTCTTGAGTAGTGTTCAGAGGTATCCCTTGAGCACATCTGTCCGGCCCAGAGGCCAACCAGGTATCAGCCTGGGCTCTGCGGCAGCCTGCCCTTTCCTAGGCTAGACAGAGAACAGAGACAGCCAGGGTCCTTGAGCGGTGGGTTCAAGGCTGTCTTGACCAGCAGAGGCCTGGCTCTGCCAAATCTCACTTCCTCCTCTTCCTTCCTGTCCTTCCCTCTCACCTCTCATACTCCACTCACCCTCTCCTTCAAGAGCTCGGCTCCTCCCCTCCCCCAGGGAGAATGTCTGGCCCACACTCAAGAGGCCATCAGCTTCTTCCAGAAGTCAGTGGAACTGGAGCAAGGGAGAGGCTGAAAGGCCCCGTGGAGAGGGTCTTGGCCACCTCCCAAACCGAGTCCCTGCTTTCGGCTTTAGCAGAAAGCCCAGCAGACCCCTCCAGGCTTTGGTCACTCAACCGGAGCACTCCCTGTGGCCTGTCCAGGTCAGAGGGCTGCAAGACCCTCCCACGCCAGCCCAGAAGCCTGACCCAGGGTGAGGAGCCCCTCCCAGGCGCCTCAGGCCAGGGGCCTCTCAGGTTCCCTGCAAGGGAGGGGGCTGCTGCAGAGCCAGCTGCAGCTGTGGGAAACCACACACCGCAGCCTGCAGGTGCAAGGGGCCTGGGGGAAGGGGAGAGGATTAACTATTTCTTGGGAGCAGGCCTTCTCCATTCCTTCCATTCCCTAACTGTGGCTTCCTGGCTACCATGCTCTGGAGCATGGGCTGGGTACAAGACCACACAAAAGTCAAAGAACTTGTGATCCAGAGATGTGAGAGGAAAAGCCCCTGCCTGAGAGTTCCTGAAGCTGGCAGACAGAGGCCAAGGCCACATCACTGATTCCAGCCCAGCTTCGGAGGCCACCAAGAAACCTTGGGTACCATGTCCCTTTCGTGACTGCCTTCCCATGTTGTGGGACTCCCTTGCCTGGGGAGAGGTGAAGGGGAGCCTCATCCTCAGAGCCCAGAACACACCACACCCTGCTGTTGCTGTTCCCGGTCCCTTGGTCTGCCCACTGAGGACGCCTCCTAGGGCTGCCTCAGGGAACTTCAGGCCTGGCCTCATAGGAGGGGCTGGTGGCTGAGTGGGGCTACTACTGCACAGCCCAGGGCTCCCAGTGGTAACCATTAGAGTAGAGTAAACCATGGTTTGGACACTGCTCTGGGGTTGTTGCAGGGGCTGGAAGCCATTCAAGGGGAAAGCTTTCACATGGTTCCCAGAATGGCTCCTTACAGCTCTGCCTGTCCCCAGAGGTTCGTGTGGGGCTTAATGCTGTCCATCTGTCTGCCTGCTTGCCCAGGTTAGTCTGACTTCTCATCTTGCTGGTGCCCAGCAAGAGCTGTCTTCTGGCAAGAGGCCCAGGGGGTGTAGGATCCTGTGCGAAAGGCCAGCCTTACCTATTTTGGAAGCCCCCCTCCTTCTTCCTGGTATAACTCATCCAACTACTCTCGTAATCTTCCCTAAATGTGAGAAAGGTGACCTTTTCCAGGAGGAAGTGAATTAGTTCGGCTCTGAGCACCCACTACTTGAAGATTGTGTTAAGGCTTGGAATGAAGGTTGTGCTGAGACTTAGAATGTAGGCCTGTCCTTGCCCTGGAGGAGCTTACGGTCTGGTGGAGTAGACATTCACACTGTATTCGGAGAGATCAATGGTCATACTCTATTCAGAGAGATAGACACTCACACTCTATTCAGAGAGACTCTCAAGGGAAGGCACCAAGTCTTCAGGGACAAAAGAGGGGTCAGTGACGAAAGTCTGTAGAGAGCTCATAAATGTTATACAGAACTCACAGGGTGGGTTGAAGCAGAAAGAGGTAAAGCAAGCACAAAGGGCTTGGGATCAAAGTGGGGAGATAAGAATTGAGTCACAATACAAGGCAATAGGGGACTGACTGAGCCAAAGGGAGTTTGGAATTCAAAGCAGGCTAACTTCCTATTGGGGTAATCAGGGAAGACTTCTAGAAGGAGGTGGCATTTGAGCTGGGTAGAACAACAATAGGCTAAATTGAGGGAAGGCAGACCTCAGGCATAGAAGTGTTAGTGCAGATTCAGAGGCTAGGGGATGCCTCTTCCTTCTTCATGAAACACCTCAGGTTAAGTTAACCATATTAATTAAACAAGATGAAAGATTCTATCAAGATACTAAAATCAGGGAGTTGTCTCTCCTGCTTTTCTTCTGCCTCCACTTCCTTAGGAGGGAGGAGGCGATTCCTAATTCTCTTACCCATCATTTTCTGACATAAATTTGCCCCTTCCTACCTTTCCATCCTCAGCTCCACTTTATTTGCCCTATAGGAACAGTCCTTTATAACTGTGGTATTAAATAAAAAAAAAAAAAAAAAAAAGTGGTCTTTTCCCCCTTTCCTGGCACAGAGCTTCAAAAACCCTTGTTATATTCTGAGTAATAGGAATGTCTTTTGTTATTCATAATGAGCCTTTTTCACCTTACCTGTTTGTGCTAATAAGATGACTCATGATGGGCTCTCAGATAGTTTGAAGGGAGGGGCTGGCCCTGCCGGAAACATAGCGGGAAGGACGAAGGAGGAGGGTGTGATTGGAGGGCGGGAGATTTCACGCCTACCCCACTCCCCGACCTCCCTCAGGGAAGACGATGGGACTGGACTTGGAGTTCCCTCCTGTGGTCAATGATTTAATTAAGTGTGTCTATGAAACGAAACCCCATCCAAAAACTCTGGACGCTGAAACCCAGAGAGCTTCCTGGTTGGTGAGCACATTGAGGTGCTGGGAGGGGCCCATACCTGATTACACAGGGAGAGGACAGGGCACCCTGCCCTCCCCACCCCCACCCTTTCCCTAAAGGTCTCTTTCCTTTGGCTGTTCCCAAACTGTATTTTGTAATAAAGCTCTAATTATAAGTATAGCACTTCTAGTGAGTTCTGTGAGTCATTCTAGCAAATTACCAAACATGAAGTGGGGTAGTGGGAATCCTGAATTTGTAGCCAAGTCTTACAAAAAGGTGGGGAGCCTGAAGACCCATTTGTGTCTGGCATCTGAGGTAAAATCAGTCTTGGGGACTCTGCTCTTTAATTTATGGGATCTGACACCAACCCCCCTAAGTGTCACAATGAACCCTGAATGGAATTGCGGGACATTCAGTTGGTGTCAGAGTTGTGTCAGTACAACCAAAGGGGCCTCCTTATAACCTTCCCCTAAATCACATGCACTCCTAACCCCTCCTCCGGCCTGACATGTTGCTCTCACTTCCCTCATGGGCTACTCAGGGAGCCTTTGTTTTTCCAAAGCCTTTCTTTCCTTCAGAGCCCAGTTCCTTCACAACTTGGTACCAGCGGTGCTTGCCCTGAAGCCCACCCTTGCAGGCAGAGGTCTTCCCTTCCCCTTAGACAGCCAATATTTTGCTGTGGTGCTTGATGAGTGCCTCAGGTCAAGGAGTGGCCCAGTAAATGCTCCTTGGCCAGATGAGAGTGGGCTGGCCTGGAGTGAGGATGGCGGCTAGCCTGGCCAAGCAGTCCTGGAAGATGAAGGTCTCTACTGCAGGCTTCTCCACCTCTCTCCTTCCTCTGTTTCTGTGAGCAGCAGTGTCTCGGGATGGGCCAGGGCTAGGCGGTAGAAGGTTCTGGCTCTGGCGCTCTCGGCATCGTTGGCCTTGATGGTAAATATAGAGTTTTGGCATCTTGTCTTTTGTGATTGCCAGTGCACACCCAGGTCGACAAACACACCCCCTCTTGGGGTGTGTGTGTATGCGCCTATGTGCGTGTATATGGATGCACACACGTACGTGCGCACACACACAAACACAGGTGGGAGTATGCCAAGCTCGTGTCTACATTGCTCTGGGCTGCGGCTGAGAAGCACCATACACACATCATCTGGGTTTGGCTTTCCTCCTCTCTCCCTTTGCTTGTTGCCAGCATTGGTCTTGGCAGCATGAGGCCTTGTAGATTAAGGCCAATAGAGCCTGGCGTGTTCCCCTCTCACATACCCTTGCCCCCTCCCTTCTACTCCACACACTCCACCCTGGGCTGAAGCTGCCTCCAAGAGCTTGTGGTTCCTTTTCAACAGCCTCAGACACAGTCTCTGTCACCTAAGCCACACAGGTAATCTGGTGGGAGGCCAGAGAGCAGTGTTACCCGCCTTTCCCCACCACCCCTGGAAGAGGAACAGGTAGCAGGTCTGTGAGAGCTAAACTCGGGGCTGCTGGGGCCTGGGAGGTCAGTGTGGAAGGTCAGAAAGTAAGCCAGATGCATTTAAGAAGTCCAAGGCCTCTTGCCACACGGCCGCCACACGGAACTGGTCTGAGCCAGCAGGCCTAGAGGCTTCAGAAAAAGCGTGACTTCAGTGATATTTGGATCTCCACTTTCTCTCCCTCTTCCAGTCCGCACAGCCTTGTAAAGCCTCTCCCAGCCTACCCAGGTTCTGAGAAAGGGAGGCTTTTACCTGTTATACCATCATGAGGATTTAAATGTTTGTGGCAAGATTTAGCTATCACTGTGTCCTGAAAGGATGGATCCCCAGTTGAATGAATTTTAAGGAGTAGCTTATGTGGGGAAGAGCACTGGGAAGTCTGGGATCTTTCCTTCCTGATATCCCCACATCCCACCGTCTATTTTCAAGTGTGCCTCTTCTCCCAGCTCACTCCGACTTCAGGGAGAGGAGCTGTGACTGAGGAATGAACTCAGACTATCCCCGAAGGAGCCGAGCCCTTCACCAAGCAGGGGGGAATCCTCTATAAAATGAGTTCTTCTTGAGGTATTCTTAGTCCAGTGACCCACGTCTCTTTATCATGGGGATCTGGGGAACCCCAAAGCATCCCATCTCAAGTCCTAAATTGAATCCCATTCCATTTTCTGTAGGCCTCAATCAGCCTCACAACCTGGCGTCCCCCGACCCCCCACAAGCCCCACACAGTCACTACAGCAAGCACACAGCTGCCTCAGAGCCTCGATTCTCACTCTCTAAACCTGGATGGACCCCAGAGCTCACCAATGGCAAGGCCCCATGTTACAGGGAGGAAACTGAAGTCCAGCCAGGGGCAGCGACGTGTCCATGGTCACAGAGCCATAAAGCGGCAGGATTAAGATTAGAACTTTTGTTTAGCCGGTGTTCTTTCTGCAGACATTCCATTCAGAGTTGGGGACCTAATGGTGTTGAGGTTTCTTAGGTCCTAATTTTAGAGATGTCCCTCGCAAGCTCAGGATGAGGTTCTTATTAAGAATCAGTCCCGTTTCCCCCCCAGAACCCTTGTTTTGGGTTTTGTTGCCTCAGTGAACTGCAGCGGGGCTCCAGAGAAAGAGGAGGAGGCAGGGGTGAGGGTGGAGGGGGGCTGCTGAGCCGTGTCATGGCTCTGCTGGGCGCCCAGCCTGAGCTGATGGGGGTTTGTCCAAACCGACCTGGGAGCAGGTGTGGGCCCTCTGTCCCCAGAGCTTCTCAAAGAACAGTTTGTTCTGCAGCCGGGGTGGAAGGAGAGTGACAGACACTAGCACAGCCCTGGGGCCTGCTGCAGCTGCTTCCTGTTGTCAGAGGGCTCCCTGACTCAGGGGCTGAGCTCCTGGGCACCCCCACACCCTGGCCTAGCGCTCCATGTGGTCACCTGCCTCGGTGGCAGCTGCATACGGACACAGAGACCGAGTTCAAGAAGTGAGAAGACAGAGGAAGGAAGAAGCTCGTGGCCAGACATCTCCAGTCCCATTCCTGTGTCGACAGAGTCCTGTCTCTTGAACGAACGTACACGTGCATTCCTGCCTCACGTCCTCTTCCTGTCGCAGAGACCTTTCCTGCCTTCTCTGCAGAACCATCCTCCCCATCCTTGGGCCCCCTCTGCCTTGTCCATGGTGACTGTCCCTGCCTTCCCAACAGCCACATTGGACCGTCCAGCATGAGAATGTGGGCCCCAACCTCACACTACCTTGTTCTGTGGTTTGACATTTTACCTGGGTTTGTTCTGTCTCTTCTTTAAGACTTAAAGACAGAATTTGGGTCCCTAACCGCTGCCTCATTCTTTAAACAGGATCCCTTAGAGAGCTGAGCTCAGAGCCAACCAACCCTACCCTCAGGGCACAATAAATCCCCACTGAAGGTCTCAATGTCTCTGACTTGATTCCCACCTGAATCACAGTCACCCCAGACTAGGGTATGTTGGGAGAAGAAGGACGGCTTGGGCTCCCCTCCCCAGAATTTTCTGCCTGTTAGTCATGACCCTTCATTACAGGAAGCTGACCAAGGCCTTTTCCCTCTCCCAGCTTGCTTCCAGGTTCCCCTGTAACTAATAAGGAATGTGTTATGGGGCTGGCCTAAACAGAGCACCTCCTGCCCTATGAAGAATTTCCCCACTGTGACTGCTTGTGGGTGTGTGGAAGAAGAAAAAGGGGTGGGCACCTGCCAGGTGGCCCCCATTGTCCAACCCCAGGGCCCCACTCCCAGAACACTATCAATGGGGGCTCTCCAGCCTTGGTCTTCCTTCACCCCAAATCTCACAAGGGCCTGGATTATTCTCCCCAGGGGGTCTAAGAGGGGCTGAGTTAGGGGTGGAGTGAGCAGTCACCCGGGACTCTCAGCTCAGCGCTCTTCCCCCCATTGTGAAATGGCCTTGGATGAGGGCCAAACAGGAAGCCGCCTACTATGGCCTCTAATCCGAGGCCTGGCGCCGGGGGTGTGAGGATGGGCCCCAGACTCTTCCCTTCCCAAGGGAGGGCCTCGGCTAACACTGAGCCCACCTTCCAGGAGACCACCTGAGCTGCCCTTGGCTGATCAGAGGGACCCATGCTTTCCCTTCTGCCCTCTGTTCCAGCCCCGGGGGTATCAGAGGGGTATAAAGGGCAGTGCACAGTGGGCTCTACTGGGGCTCTACTCTGCCATTACCAAGCTTTGTGATCATGGGCAAGCCACTTTCCTTCTCTGGGCCTCAGTCAGTTTTCTTACTTGTGAATAAATGGACAGCAGTGGGTTGGACTAGAAATGTCTTGGAACCTCTTGCAGTTTGATACTGTGACTCACTAAAGTCAGTGATTCATTGATGTTATTAGCAGGACTTGGCTCGGATCGGACAGGGAGTCTGTTCATTGTGTATGTCTAGGTTTCCTTATATAAATCTGCATCTGGTGGTCTCTCAGAGCAGTGGAGGGGGCTTCCCTGGACAATCAAGGATGAATGATGGCAGAGGCCAAGAGATGAACAGCATCTGTTACTTTTGGGAGTTAGGACACCTGGGTAATTTGTGCAGAAACTCTTGCTATGTAATTATCTGTCCTTGACTTCCAAGGCAGGAAATTAAAAATGTTGGGACCCCTAATCATTGTGAATACAAGGGCTCCTCCTCCCACACACTAAACCCACGAAGGTAGTGGGAGGAGGGAGCCCGGCTGGGATTGACTGAGCAATAACCATGCCTGCTTTTCTTGGTATTGGTTTCCCCTTGTGTAGTATGGGATGTGTTGGCCCTCTCCTTCCTGAGTTTTAGCAAGGAAGGAAATTATCAAAGAGAAGGGGAGAACCTGTTAAAGGTCACTGTTTCATGAGTCCCACCACTTGTTTCTGTACACAGCAGACCTTCCAGGCACACGGACCAGGGGTGTAGTCTGTGGGGGTATTGGGAGTTCCTTTGTATGTCTCCAAAATCCCAGCACCTGAAATCCCACCATTAGAGTCTTTTCTTTGTTTAATGTTGCCTAAGTTTCTTAAAAAAATGGAGTGTGATGTATGTGACCGTTTGTCATGAACCTGTTAGCATGATTAAGCCTCCAGATGGGTTGCCTCTGCTTGGCTAGCTGAGGTCAGTGAGAGACTAGGGGTTTGGTGGGGGTAGAGCAAAGGGTGTTTTAGAGGACTATTTGTACTTAGGACGCTGCTTGAGTAGGAGGGGGGAGATAATGACGAAACCCAGCCTTCCTACCATGCTTTCTCACTTTAATATACATAAGTGCTTTTAAATACATTATCACTTTTAACCCCTCCATAGCAGTGTGAGGACAGTATTCCCATTTTACAGTTGATGAAATGGAGGCCCATAAGGTTCAAAGATGGGGCTTTCCTTCAGAAAGGAAATGTTGTGTTGGACCTAGAAAATGTTGTGTTGGGCCTAGAATCTAAGGATGGAGGACCAGATGGTAGAATTTTGCCAAAGCATATGGTGGTGGGGTGGGGTGAGGTTGGGACAGGGTTTCTCCTACGTTACCTTTCTCCAGCAAGAAAGGAGGAGATGGTGAGATAGAGCGTGAAGACTCAGGTTTGTGTTTCTTTTCCTTTCTTTCTTTCTTTCTCTTTTTTAAATTCTGCCAGGATTGGCTCCTTTCCCAACTTCCTTCCCTCTCACCGTCTCCTGTACTCTTCTAGCACCTCTTTGGATATCTGAAAAACCTCATCTGCACTGAGCTGCCTTCAGGCTGCGCTCATTTGCCTACTCTTCTCCTGCCTTCTCTGAAGGCAGCTGGCCCAGGTTCAAATCTCCATTCCACCCCTTACTAGTGTGTGACCAAGGCATGTCATTTCACCTCAGACAGAAAAATGAGCATAAAACAACACTCACGTCACAGGATTATTATCAGGGCTCAAGAGAGAATATATTTAAAGCACCTGGAAATGAACCTGGCACTTAATAAATTCTCAATAAATAGAAGTGAGCTATTATCTGAGAAAAATAATCCCTCCCCTAATACAGAACTCAGTCTGCTTCCAGTGACCCCAGTACCTAGAATAGCACCTGGCATGAATGGGTGCTGATTTAGTCCTTGCTCAATGGTTAATGGAAGTTTCTATCCATTACACAGAAACTTCTAGCCTCAGCAGAAGTGATTTTGAAAAATAATGACAGTCTTGGGTGTTCTTATGGTCTGAGGTGATGGGACAAGGACTGGGAAAGCCAGGATGGCCGTGGCTGCGCTTGTCTGACAAGGTCAGGGCGTCCCCTGCTGGCCCCAGATTGCCGCTGCATGCAGGGCCCAGTGGGGCTCTCCAGTCCCTGAGATGCCCGCCTGGAGAGAGGAGGGCATGGTGGCATTGCTTACTTCTCCTATCTCATGGGGAGTAAGAGGAAGTCCTGTGCTAACAGCTGACACTCATGAGCTCTGGAAACTTCCCTCGGGCCCTCAGGTGAGAAGCAGTAGCTCTCACAATTTTGGAAGTGGAAGTGACCATCACAATCTAGTCTAAGTCCTTAACTAATGGTAAAAAAATTTTTTAAATGCATATTTTGGGTGCTTTCTGAGTCAGTCCTTTATATGGATTATCCCACTGAAACCAGAAACAACACTTTGGGGTAGGTACTATGCAGAGGAAACTGAAGATGAGTAACTTGCTCAAGGTCCCACACAAGGTAAGGGGCCAGCGGCTGACCCAGATGTCCTGGCTTCCAGTCCAGTGCTCTCATGCTTTCACTGGTGTGGCACTGGAGTGGCACAGGCAGAGGCAGAAGTCCCTGGAGCCCAGTCTCTCAAGAAGGTACCTAGTGATTGGCTGACTGGTAGAAGGAATAAAGGAATGGTAGCTCCAGGTGTCTGGTTGGATTCAGTCTAGGGAATATGATTGCCAAGGCTACTGGGAGGATATTTGCTGACACTGGGCACACAGACTCCCAGGATACACCCTCATCTCCCCCCAGCTACCCCTATGGCCATCTCTAGGGAGTTTCTTCCAGAGCTAAACATGTCCAACAGATTCAGGGGGTCTCTAGGCCTTAGGACCCCATTCCTGTCACCCCGAACTCAAACCCGCCCAACACCATTCCCTACTGCATTGTTGTGACTCCCTCTCTCCTTCCCTTAACCTGGGCTGACCTTCAGGCCAGCGCAGTGGGTTTACATGGGGGCTTCCTCAGAGTGTAACAGGAAACAGGCAAATTAACACAACGTCTGGCAAGGTGGGCACTGACCCACAAGTGCTGTGTTATGATCTGCGTTGGTGGAATGAATCCACCTTGACAAATAGAAAGGAGGAAGAGTCAGTTCCCATCTAAGTGACTGGGGTATAATAATGCATGCCTTAGCTCATTTACTCCTCCTCATGGCCCAGTGAGGTGGGCACTTGAATTACATCCCTATTTACTGGAGAGGAAATTGAGGCACAGAAGAATTTAAGTAAATGTGGAATAAGCAAAATAAATAAATAAATAGAAATATAAATTCTTGCCTATAGATATGCAAATTAATTCTGCTCAACTGTCCTCTTTTGTGGAAAATTCAATTTTTTTCCATTACAAATTTATTTCAGTATTTCTGTTCTATAAGTATTCCTGCTTTTCGGATTCTCCTTTGAATGCCTTGTAATATCTACCCGTTTCCCTCATTAAAAATAGGGTAAATAAGGGTGCCTGGGTAGCTCAGTCAATTGGACATCCAACTCTTTTTTTTTTTTTTAAGATTTTATCTATTTATTTATTTGACGAGAGAGAGAGAGAGAGAGCGTGCAAGCACAGGAAGGGGGAGGGGCAGAGGGAGATGGAGAAGCCAGCTCCCTGCTGAGCAAGGGAGCCCAATGTGGGACTCCATCCCAGGACCCCGAAATCACAACCCAAGCCGAAGGCAGATGCCGAACCAGCTGAGCCACCCAGGTGCCCCCATCCAATTCTTAATTTCCACTCAGGTCCTGATCTCCAGGTTGTGAGATGGAGCCCTGAGCCAGTTTCTGCACTCAGCAGGGAGTCTGCTTGAAATTCTCTCCCTTTCCGCACACCCCCAATCCCTGGCTGCTTATACACACAAGCTCTCTCTCTCTAAAAATAATAATAAAGTAGGGGCGCCTGCGTGGCTCAATTGGTTAAGCATCTGCCTTCAGGTTGGGTCAGGATCCTAGGATCCCGGGATAAAGCTTCACATCAGGTTCCCAGTTCTGCAGGGACTCTGCTTCTCCTTTTCTCTGCCCTTCCTCCAACTCCTGCTCTCTCTCTCTTTCTCTCAAATTTTTAAATAAAAATAATAATAAGGTAAAGCGATCTTGAATATGTGTATGAGAGTCATGACTCCACTTCTTTTTTTTTAAATTACCTTTTAACAGGGGTCATGTAATTTGCCTCTAGTCACTTAGACAAAAGAGATAGAGCTGGGATTCAAACCCAGGCAGCCAGAACACGGCATCTGTGTTTATCACCCTCAATCTATACTCCAGGTGCCACAAAGCTTAATTGCATTAAGTAGCTGCAGCTGTAAATTAATCAACCTTAACCTAAATAAGACCCTTGGCCCTACCTACTTCAAACCCTAGCCCTAAATAAAACCCAATAAATAAAGTTATAGTCTGTCTGAGGAAAGGACACGTGTGACCAGAGCATGTGGGAGAGATGATCTCTGGTGGCACAAGCAGGACAGATATTCCTTCAGGCCCTTGGGCCCCCGATGCTGCCAAGGAACTCGGGATTTTTCTCACCCAGATTTCCATAGCAGCTAAGGCTGGTCATGTAGATGCGGATGTTCTATGCTAAGAGGCTCCATGTTACTCTCGGTGCTGCTTGGGCCTTTGCTGAAGGCCCCAGGATGTGGGACGGGATTCAGGAGCCATATTTAATTCCCAGTTCTCCTGGGGGTGAGGGAGAAGGAGTAGGAAGGCGTCTGGCCACATGACACGGAGACAGTGACACAGCTCCCTGCCTCACATATTCCTCTGTTTCGAGGGCCAAAAGCCAATAACTTAACAGCAAGGTAAGATTTTGGGTGTTTGAAAACACTGAAATTTAACCATGTCTTATTGACATAGTCTCTTAATTTTATTGTTCACTGGGCTAACTTCATTTCTGATTGACCATAAACATTTCCATTTTTTTTCTCATCGAGGAATTTCTTTTCAGATAAATATTTTTATAAAGCAATTCACTTTTATTGCAGTATAAAAGCAATTATTGCTTTCATTCATTGTTTTAAATGTTTTAATCTAAAAATTTTTAATTTACTGTTTTTATAGTACTTATATTGTGATTTTTTATTATTTAATGATATTGGTTTTCCACTTATGAAGATGATATTATATAAATCTGTTTAAGTATAAAATGAGTCAATTTAAAGAAAAAATTCAGCTAATAATACAAGTGATATTAGGATAATGGCAGAAATCAAGGTGGTGTCCAAATGACAGAAGGTGGCTGGTCTATATAATAACACTGTTTTTTTTTTTTTTTTTTTTTTTTTTTTTTAAAGATTTTATTTATTTATTTGACGGACAGAGATCACAAGCAGGCAGAGAGAGAGGAGGAAGCAGACTCCCCGCTGAGCAGAGAGCTGGATGCGGGGCTCGATCCCAGGACCCTGGGATCATGACCCGAGCTGAAGGCAGAGGCTTTAACCCACTGAGCCACCCAGGCGCCCAACACTGTTGTTTATTACTGTTATTAAGCATTCATTCTTTTAAAAATATTTATTTATTTATTTATTTATTTATAATTAAGGGGAGTGCACAAGCAGGGGAACTGCGCAGAGGGAGAGGGATAAGCAAACTCCCCACTGAGCAGGGAGCCAGATGTGGGGATGGATCCCAGGACCCTGGGACCATGACCTGAGCAGAAGGCAGATGCCTAACCAACTGAGCCTCCCAAGCACCCCTTGAGCATTCAAGCATTCACTGATGCCAGCATCAGTGTTATTGACATATTCTGTAGTGCTCTCCAATAGAATCTATGATAATAGAAATGTTCTGTATCTTCACTATCCAAGCCACATGTGGCTATCAAATCCTTAAAATGTGGCTAGAGAAACTAAAGAATTGCATTTTTTCATCCATATTTACCATATGAAACAAAAGAAGCCTAAGGGTCTTAAATTTAGTATTTTATAAAATCTTTTCAGCATCTGTGAGTAAGTATTATTATTGTCCTTTTGCTGATGAAGAGATTTGGAACCTTGAGAGGTTACCTGAAGTCACACAATAGGTAGCAGAGGCAGAATCTGAACCCAGACCCACTGGACTTCAGAAGAGGTGCTCTTCGTCACTTCCCACAGAAAAATAGAGCCCAAAGAACACTCTGTTGGTTGTTGAATTGTACTGGGCCAAGTGTGATACTAAAACTGGCAGACTTGGATATTTCTATTACTGGAGTGGTTTGTTCTGTCATGGGATAGGCTTGAGATGTCATGCGGGTTGGCTGGCAGGACTACTGACTCTCAAGTGGAACTGAGGTGTGACTGAGCCCACGGGAAGCAGTGAGATATGTCCACATTGAAGGCTAATCCTGATAAGGCCCCAGATGAATAGCGGTCTCCAGTGTTCCTTAAGGGCAGGACCATTTCCTTTACTCTGGTGCCCCCAGCACCAACCTCATGGCTCTACAGAACATTGCTCAATGTTCTATGAATGATAGAAGTTCAGAGTACAGTGGTCATCATTTAGGCCAATACAACACTGTAACTAGTTCTACCTAAATTCGTGACACAAATGATCAAGGGGGCCCTCATATTTCCTGGTAATCTGACAACACATCTCAAATATATTCACTCTGATGATTTCACACTTTTTTTCAAATGTCCAGTGCACCCTTTGCCCACTTCTTGCTCTAGGTCGTTGATTTTGTGAAGGAGACCTATGCGGCTTTTGGTTCTGTGGTATCTGAACCTTTTTGTAATGCCCCCATTGCATAGGTCTTGGTGAAAAGCAAGTAAAATAAAAGCATCAGAGAGTCATTCTCTCATCTGCCCCCAGGACCTGGGCTCAAGCATAGACCTAGGGTTGGCCAAATTGGAGATTCCAGCTAGGACACTGATTTCTGAGCCAGGGATACCAGAAACCAGGGCTTTCTAGAGGCTGTTCATAGTGGTTGTCATCGTAGAGTGGTTTTGTGCTGGCAGGCCTATGGCGGGGGGTGGGGGGAATTCACCAGACTCTTCCCATCTGTTCTAGTCTCATGACAAATGAAGATGACTCCCCAGTTTGTTTGTTTTTTTAAATTTCTATTTTTTTAAAAGATTTTATTTATTATTTGACACAGCAAGAAAGGAAACACAAGCAGAGGGAGTGGGAGAAGGAGAAGCAGGCTTCCTGTCAAGCAGGGAGCCTGGTGTGGGGCTTGATCCCAGGACCCTGGGATCATGACCGGAGCAGAAGGAAGACGCTTAATGACTGAGCCACCCAGGCACCCCATACTCCCCAGTTTTTATGTATAACTTTGACCTCTTTGCTGAATTACAAACTTGTATATTCAGCCACTCATTTGATAATCCCACTTGGACATGTACAATGTAATGATTTAAAAGAAATATATATTTGGTCATTCAGATGACCAAAATATATTTCTCAGACAGATTTGCTCTTCATCCACAGTTACTGAAAATACCTCAGAGCCATAAAGGTAAACAGGATATCTTGTTATTAACATTTATCATATCCTTTAATAAACTGATAAATGTGTTTCCCCGAGTTCTGTGACCTGCTATAGCAAATTAATCCAATCTAAGATGGAGATCGTTGGAACCTTTGGGCTAGTGATTAGCACTGGAAGTGGGAGGTCAGGGGGCAGTCTTACATGACTAAAGCCGTAACCTGTGGATTCTGATACTATCTTTGGGTAGTGTCAGAATTTCTTGGTGTTGTGTATGTGGCAACCTTCCATTGCCCTATTGACACTGGAATTGGGTCTGGGAATCCTAAAAGAATATGTAACATGCATTTCAGATATTACATGACGAAAACAAAATTTTTAGTCTTCTTCCAAAGCTTTTTACTTCCCAGGTCTTTCCTATCTTAGATGGCACGACCATCCACCCAGTGGTTCAAATCAAAAACCTTTGAGTCATTCCCGATTTTTTTTTTTTCCTTTTAATGTTCACATCCAATTTTGCATGAGTCCTCTTGATGCTACATCAAAGTACACCCTATTCTGATTGCAAAGGTGCTAGCACCTGGACTTCTGCAGTAACCTCTGTGGTAGCCCCTCCCACCCAGCCAAGGTGTCTATGTATCAATACAGGGAATCTATGAATATGCTGCCTTACATGTTTAAAGGAATTTGCAGGGGCGCCTGGGTAGCTCAGTCAGTAATGCATCTGCCTTTGGCTCTGCACATGATCTGAGCAGATCCAAGGATCATCCCTAGGGCTGGCTCCCTGCTTCTCCCTCTCCCTCCCCCCTCTTCTACTCCCCCTGCTTGTGCTCTCTTGCCCTGTCAAAGAAATAAATAAAATCTTAAAAAAAAAAAAGAGAGAGAGGAATTTGCAGTTATGATAAAATTAAGGATCTCGAGATGGGGAAATCATCTAGCCCCAGTGTAATCACAAGGTCCCTATAAGAGGGAGGCAGTAGAATCACAGTAGTAGGAGATGGACTAGAAGAGGTTGTAATGATGGAAAGAAGGGGCCAAAAACAAATGAATGAAAGTGGCTTCTTCTAGGACAATGAAACAGATTTTTACTCGGAAGCTTTCAGACACAGTGAAAACCTGCAGACACATTGATTTTAGATTTCTGACTTCCAGACATACAAAAGGACAAATGCATGCTGTTTTAAGCCATTAAGTTTGTGGTGATTAGCAATAGGTATACAACCCTCTAATTGGTTTCCCCATTTCCTGCTTTGTCATTCTACAGTGCATTCTCCACACCACAGATTGGGGGGGAGGGGCACTTTTAAAATGTAAATTAGATTGTCACTGTCCTCTTTAAAACTTCCGTAACAAGAAGCTTCTCTTACTTACCCTACCCACGTGCCCTTCAGATGAGCTGGATATCCGCTACCTCTCCAACCTCTCCACAGTCCTTCACTCCTCCTTGTGGACCCAGAGCAACTTGTTTCCCCTTTGGGGCCTTTGTTCTAGGCATTTCCTGTGTCCGAAACTCCATCCCCAAATCTTTGAATGGCTGGTCCCTTTAGCTTTTGGCTCCAAGTTCTCCTCTAAGAGACCTTCCCAGACTGCAACCTCTCTCTCTCATTTGTATCACCCAGTTGTCTTCACAGCGTTCATCATTATCTGAAGCTATCATTATTTCCTGCCCATTTCTCTAACCCAAGTTCCAGGAAACCAGGAACTTCGCTTAGCCTGCTGTATCCGGTCTCTACAACAGTGTCTGGCTTAGGCCAAGAGACCCTCAGTAAAAACCCCTTGCACGCTTAATGCTTGACTTTCCAGGGGTCCTAGGGTTTACGGTTAGCGGTTCACGATGGCTACTGGCAGAGCAGGGCCTGGAATGCAGGTCTCCTGCCTGAATGCAGAGGTGAAGCGACCGGGCTCCAGTTCCTATTGCTAGAGCTGGGGGTCACCCTTTATTTAGGAGACCTGGCCTGGTCAGAGGAGATAGTTCAAAGAACCGCCATGGGAACTTTGTATAATGATGACATGAAAATGGAAACAACAATAACAAAGACAGTTGATGCTTATGGAGTACCTTCTGTGTGCCAGGCACTATTCCAGGTGTTAAATTCATTTTCTCTTTACAACCATACTCTGCATCGGATACCGTTATCACAGGCTGAGGAAATGGGAGCACTGCGCTGTTAGGTAATTTGCCCAACATGCAGCGGAATATACCACAGGTCTCCATCAAAGCCCTCTTTCGCGCCCTCTCGCTCCCTGACACTGACCCGCGTGAAACAACTTCTAAGTTGTTGAAATATCTGGCGGCTCGAGGGCCCTACAGCTGGGTAGTCTGTGTGGGAGGCGGGGGCGTCCCAGAGCGCAGGCGTTGGAGGAGGGAGAGGAGAGGGTGGAGGTAGGGACTGGTGGAAGAGAGTGTCAATCTAACACCGGAAGTCCCGCCCACTTTGGGCGGAGCTTCCGGCTCCAATTGCTTGGGCCTTATGCTGACGGCGGGGAGCTAGCGACGCCGGGATGGTGCTCCTGGAGAGCGAGCAGGTAGAGCCGGAGCGGGCCGGCTGAGGGACGGATGTTTGGGGCTTAGCTGGGGACCTCTGCCGCCTGCTGTGGGAGGGACTGGGACTTGACGGGGCGAGGATTTGGGACTGCCTAACGGGTCCCGGCTTGTGTTCCAGTTCCTGACGGAGCTGACCAGACTGTTTCAGAAGTGCCGGTTGTCGGGCAGCGTGTTCATCACCCTGAAGAAGTGTAAGCAGCTGTCGACGCGGGAAGGCCAGAAGGAATTTGGGAGGCCGAGCGAGGCCTCGGCCGGGGTGCCCGGTGTCCCAGGGTGCCCAGTGTCGGGAGCCGAGGGTGGAGTCTGTCTGAGGCGCTTCCCCGCCTTCCCCAACCTTCCTCCTCCTGTACTGGGCGCATTCAGGGCTGGGTAACCGGAGCATTAGGGATTGTGGTGCTTGTCGACCCCCAGCATGTAGCCACCCAGGCTGATTCTGGTTACAGTGTGCTCCAGTCAGAGGGGACTTTTTGAGGGGGGGGATGTCAAGGGTCCCAAACCCACGCCATTAATGAGCTATCTTCTGCTTTGCAGTTACGATGTTCCCGTCATTGAAATAACAAGTAGTTTCCCAAGGTTTGGCCAAGTGTGATGTAGTTAACAGATCTAGAGCAGTGGAGATGAATTTTAGGTTTTATCTACTACTTATTAACATCCTGTCTACCTGTTAGCGTTTAGTGGCTGTGTTCATCAGGATGTGTTTTTCATGCAGATGATGGTCGAACTAAACCCATTCCAAGGAAGGGTTCTGTAGAGGGCTTTGAGCCCTCAGACAACAAGTGTCTGTTAAGAGCTACTGATGGGAAAAAGAAGATCAGCACTGTGGTGAGTTGGAGTCCTGACAGTACAATTTTGAAGTTAGAAGACTTGAACTGAACTTAGGATAGGCATATCTGAACCAGGTTTTTGCTTTTGCTTTGAATAAAGGCTAGTGTAGCTCCCCACATGTTTCAGGATCAGGGCCACCTTTTGTGACCCCAGTAGTAGGAAATTAAAGCAAAATTAAATTGAAGTCAAATACTCTTTGGTTCTACTGAAGTTTTTGTGGAAATAAAATGAACATATTGATCCTTATACACAGTGGCATTGTAAGGAGCATTTGGCATAAATAGTTGATTCCTAATTCTCTTAACTGTATTGGGCCTTCAATGAACAGTTTCTTGGTACCAGATGATTTTACTTGTAAGCTGATAATTGGCTTGAATTTGTGGTTGACAACAGCAAACATGTAGCTGTATGTTAGGCTTGCTACTAACAGAGAGCATATGGATTTAGTCAATGGCCCTAGTGGTCTCTTTCAAGGTGGAGGTTGAATGTGGCAAAGCAATAGACTTTCTGGATTCTGAGTGAATACTTCTTTACTTTTCTGGGGCAGAACCAGACTGCTCTTCAATCACATCAGCACAGGACATTCATGAGAATGTAGACCGTAATTAGTTGATAAGTCTCCCTTTGCCAGTTATCTTGAGAGGACTTTTAAAATAAAGCAAACTTAGGTGGTTTTATTTATTTTTTTTTTTAAAGATTTTTTTTTTTTTTTTTTTTTTTTTTGACAGAGAGAGAATACAAGTAGGCAGAGTAGCAGGGGAACGAGGGTACCCACTGAGCAGGGAGCCCGACGCAGGGCCAATCCCCAGGGCCCAGGGATCATGACCTGAGCCAAAGGCAGGTGCTTAACTGACTGAGCCACCCAGGCACCCCAAATTTATGTGGTTTTTAAAAAACGAACTTGGGTATCATGAAATGTGGAAACCTTAGGAATCTTCAGAAGTAGAATTTCTCTTGTGGTGGCTTGCATTTTGCTTAAATAGGCTTGAATTAATAGAAGGTGGGTTTCAAATAAAATGGGGTGGGAGTAGTTTAAATGTATCTTGCACAAAAGATTAAAATGAAGTTTTCTGAAATCTCTGGAATCCAGGAAGAAAAGTGCCATGTGTGTCAAAAAACTGCAGAGGTGAGAAACTTAGCTTTAGGAGCCCCTTTCTGCCTCTTTCCCTTCTTGGTACAATTCTCATGTGGAAAAAAGTGCTGAGTTGCTCTGCTTCTTCCTCCAAGTAAAGTGGAGTAGAAGAATAGCTGTTAGTATATTATGATCCCTAAAGTTGGAAAGATATATTTTAAAGATTATGATGTTTAATGAGGCTTTTGAGTTATTCCTGGGGTGAGACAGAGGATTCCTATATGCGTAATAGGGGTGCACCTTTCTTTTCTTTCCCTTTTCCAGGTGAGCTCCAAAGAAGTGAACAAGTTTCAGATGGTGAGTTTCTGGTGTTCCTTATATGCCCTTTCTCAAGTAAGAGTGAGCACAAAATTGAACACTGGGTTAAGTATGGTATTTCTTATGTTTTGCTGATACATTGAGTAAAAGCTGCCAGGGTCCGAGTTTTACTTTCAACACTGGTATTTTAAGGTAGATTTTGCATTCGGCTTCAGGTACATTCTTCCTACAGTATAGTTAAACAAGAAGTTGCCTATAGTTTTCCCTTTTTGGTTGAAGAATGTCAGAAGCCGCTGTAATGTGAGTTTGTTTTCCTTTTACACCATTATGCATAGGATACAATCGTTCCATCGTATTATATGCTTTATCAGGTTGGTAGGCTTTGTGATATTGACTACTCTAAACTTATTATGGAAATGGGGCGGCCGCTCCACAATTTACAATTCTTCCCACTAAGTTCGTGCTGTGTGTCTTTTAGGCTTACTCAAATCTATTGAGAGCTAACATGGATGGGCTGAAGAAGAGGGACAAAAAGAGCAAGAGTAAGAAGAGCAAAGCAGCACAGTGAAGGGCACCAGATATCCATCTTTCACCAACTAACCACCGAATTACTATTTTTTCTTTGGTTTTTACTTTTGGCCACAAATCTAGGTTTCTGGTTCCCCCATAATAACTTTTCATGTGAGATGAGTGTCATTTTGGATGGAAGAAAGGCTGCAGTGTTTATAGGATAGTTGTAAGAAGCCGAGTTTATTTGAGAATTGGCTGATTGGTCTTTGTTGTATGGTTGTGTATCCTGGGATTATAAAGTCTCTGTAGCCATCTGTGTGAAGAACAATGGATCATTAAACCTGTATTTATCTGCACTGACCATTTGTTATTTATTACTTTTCCTACCCTCTGTGAATAGTTTCTGGTAATAATTACTCATTCTGGAGTGTTAGGATTATGAATAGCCTTTACCCTATGTTCTAGGTTATTGGTATTAAAACCTGACAGTTTAGGGTGCATGGGTGGCTTAGTTAGTTAAGTGTCAGACTCTTGGTTTCAGCTCAGGTTGTGATCTCAGGCTTGTGAGATTGAGCCCCATGGTGGGCTCTGCACTTAGTGCAGAATCTGCTTGATATTCTGTGCCTCTCCCTCTCCCCGTAGCCCTCTCCCCAACTCATGCACTCTGTCTCTCAAATAAAATTTTTTTTTTTTAAGATTTTATTTATTTGAGAGAGCACAAGCAGGGAGGAGAGGGATCCTGATGTGGGGCTCGATCCCAGGACCCCAGGATCATGACCTGAGCCAAAGGCAGATGCTTAGCCGACTGAACCACTCAGGTGCCCCTCAAATAAAATCTTTAAAAAAAAACAACCCACACTTTTATAAAAAGTTGTATTCTTCCCAACTAGCTGTGTAATTTAACATCGTTTCTTTTGCAGATTTGAATGAGTCACGTAGCCAAGTGAGACTTTGCTTAATCACCTTAAGGATAAGCCCATTACAGAATCAGCAGAAATAATGATTCCAAGTTAAATATAATACTGCATTTCTTTAAGCCCTTTGATTAAAAGCCCCCCCCCCCTTAGCTCAATTGGTTAGATTGTGGTGCTGATAAGCCCTTTGATTTGGGTATTTTTTTTTTGTGGGGGGGGGAAAAGAATATTACTTTTTTCAAGAGAGCAGGTTTGCAAAATGGGTTATTGAAATTTTTTTTAAGTGCCGGTATCCTGCTTCCAAATGATACATTTTTTTAAATGCCAGTATAGTTAACATACAGTGTTACAGTAATTTTAGGTGTACAACATAGTGATTCAGCAATTCTATCAGTGCTCATCAGGATAAGTGAATTTTTAATCCCCTTCAACTATTTCACCCATCTCCCCACCAACCTCTCCTCTGGTAACCATCAGTTTGTTCATATAGTTAAGTCTCTTTGGTTTTTCTTTTCTTTTTCTTTTTGGTCTGTTTTGTTTCTTAAATTCTGCATGGGAGTATAAAAATATGGCTGGGGCACCTGGGTGGCTCAGTAGGTTAAAGCCTCTGCCTTCAGCCCATGTCACGATCCCAGCGTCCTGGGATCAGCCCCGAATTGGGCTCTCTGCTCAGTGGGGAGCTTGCTTCCTCCTCTCTCTCTGCCTGCCTCTCTGCGTGCTTGTGATCTCTGTCGCCATAAAAATAAATAAAATCTTTAAAAAAAAAAAAAAGAATATGGTATATATCTTTCTTTGACTTATTTCACTTAGCATTATACTCTTTAGCTCCATCCATGTTGCAAATGATAGGATTTCATTCTTTTTTATGGCTGAGTAATATTCCATGGTGTATATTTATACCACTTTATCCATTCATCTACCAATGGACACTTGGGCTGCTTCCATAATTGCCTATTGTAAATAATGCTGCAATAAACCTAGGGGTTCATCTATCTTTTCTATCTTTTCAAATTAGTGTTTTTGTATTCTCTGGGTAAATTCCCAGTAGTGAATTACTGGAGCATATGGTAGTTCTTTTTAATTTTTTGAGGAAACTTCATACTGTTTTCTACAGTGTAGAAAACTTTACATTCCCACCAACAGTGCATGAGGGTTTTTTTTCTCCACATCATTGCCCAGCACAATGTGGTTTTGATTTTAACCATTCTGACAGGTTGAAGGTGATAACATATCTCATTGTGGTTTTAATGTGCATTTCCCTGATGATGAGTGATGTTGAGGTTTTTTTTTGTTTTGTTTTGTTTTTTAAGATTTTATTTATTTGAGAGAAACAGCACAGAGAGGGAGTGAGAGGGAAAAACCACACTCCCGGCAGAGCAGGGAGCCCGATGTGGGGCTCAATCCCAGGACCCCAACATCATGACCTGAATCAAAGGCAGACACTTAACCAACTGAGCCACCCAGGTGCCACTGATGTTGAGCATTTTTAATATGTCTGTTGGCCATCTGTTCTTTGGAGAAATGTCTGTTCCTGTTTTATGTCCATTTTTAATTGGATTATTTGGGTTTTTGGTGTTATGTAAGCTCTTTATATATTTTGGATACTAATCCTTTATCTGATATGTCATTTACAAATACCTTCTCCCATTCCATAGGTTCTCTTGTTAGTAGTGTTAATTGTTACCTTTGCTGTGCAGAAGCTTTATATTTTGATGTAGTCTCAATAGTTTCTTTTTGCTTTTGTTTCCTTTGCCTCAGGAGACATCTAAAAAAACGTTGCTATGGCAGATGTCAGAGAAATTACTAGCTGTGCTCTCATCTAGGACTTCTGTGGTTTCACGTCTTCTAGTTAGGGTTCTTAATCCATTTTGAGTTTATTTTTGGAAGATGTAAGAAAGTGGCCATTTTTCTTAATACCATTTGCTGAAGAGACTTCCCCATTGCATATTCTTGCCTCCTTTGTCAAAGATTAATTGACTATATAGTCATGGGTTTATTAATGGGCTCTCTCTTCTGTTCCATTGATCTGTATGTCTGTAGTGTCTGTACTATACTGTTTTGATTACTACAGCTCTGTAAGTGTATCTTGAAATCTGAGATTGTGGTATGTCCCATTTGTTTTTGTTCTTTTCCATATTGCTTTGGCTATTTTGGTTTCTTTTATGGTTCCATTCAAATTTTAGGATTATTTGTTCTAGTTCTGGGAAGAATGTTGTTGGTATTCTGATAGAGATGGCATTAATTGCTTTGGGTAGTGTGGACATCTTAATATTTGTTCTTCCAATCCATAAACAGAATATCTTTAAATTTTTTTGTATGTCATCTTCAGTTTTCATTAGTGTTCTATAGTTTTCAGAGTATAGGTCTTTGATCTCCTTGGTTAAGTTTATTTCTAGGTATTTTGTAATTTTTGGTGCAATTGTAAATGGGATTTTTTTTTTTTAAGTTTCTCTTTCTGCTACTTCATTGTTAGTATAAAGGTAATAGAAATGCAATGGATTTCTGTATGTTGCTTTTGTATCCTGCTACCTACTGAATTCATTAATCAGTTTTAATAGCTTTTTTTTGTGGAGTCTTTATCATTTTCTTTATATAGTAGTATCATGACATCTGCAAGTAGTGTATAAGGTTTTATTTTCTTGGAGTTCCTGGGTGGCTCAGTTCATTAATGTCTACCTTTAGCTCAGGTCATGATTCTGGGGTTCTGGAATTGAGCCCCACATCGGGTTCCCTCCTCAGCAGTCAGCTTCTCCCTCTTCCCTTAAACCCATCCCCTGCTTGTATGCTTTTCTCTAAATAAATAAAATAGCTTCTTAAAAAAGCTTTACTTTCTTACAAATTTGGATGCCTTTTATTTCTTTTTCTGTCTCATTGCTGTAACTGGGACTTCCAGTACTAAGTTGAATAAAAGTGGTGAGAGCAGACATCCTTGTCTTTTTCCTGGCCTTAGAGGAAATCTCTCATGTTTTCAACAATTGAGCATGATGTTTGCTGTGGGTTTTTCATATATGGCCTTCATTATGTTGAAGTATGTTCCCTCAATGTAGTCTGTTGAATCTGTTGAGAATTTTTATCATAAATGGATGTTGTACTTTGTCAAATGCTTTTTCTGCATTTGTTGAAATGATCATGCGTTTTTTATTCATTCTCTTGTTGATGTGATGTATCACATTGGTTGATTTATGCATACTGAACCACTCTTGCATCCAAGGGATAAATCCCATTAATTGTGGTGAATGATTTTTAAAAATATGTTGTTAGGGATGCCTGGGTGGCTCAGTTGGTTAAGCTGCTGCTTTCAGCTCAGGTCATGATCCCAGGGTCCTGGGATTGAGTTCCGCATCGGGCTCCTTGCTCGGTAAGGAGCCTGCTTCTCTCTCTGCCTCTGCCTGCCACTCTGCCTGCTTGTGCATGTGCTCTCGCGCGCTCTCTCTCTCTCTCTCTGACAAATAAATAAATAAAATATTTAAAAATATATATATTGTTGGATTCAGTTTGCTAATATTTTGTTGAGGATGTTAACATCTGTGTTCATTAGAGATATTGGCCTGTAGTTCTCTTTATTTGTAGTGTTCTGTTTGTTTCATTTTAAGTATGCTCCACGCCTAACAGGGAGCCCAATGGGGCTTGAACTCAAAACAAGATCAAGACCTGACTGAGATCAAGAGTCAGATGCTTAACCAACTGAGCCACCAAGGTGCCCCACATTCAGTTTTTTTGATTACTGATTTAATTTCATTGTTGGTAATTGACCTGTTTGAATTTTCTGTTTCTTCCTGATTCAGTTTGGGAGGTTATATGTTTCTAGAAATGTATACATTTCTTCTAGGTTGTCTTAATTGGTTGGCATTTAATTTTCATAGTATTGCCTTATAATTCTTTGTATTTCTGTGGCGTCAGTTGTTATTTCTCCTTTCATTTCTGCTTTTGGAGTCTCTCTTTTGTGAGTCTGGCGAAATGTTTATCAATTTTGTTATCTTTTCAAAGAATAAGCTCCTGATTTCATTAATTCCTTCTACTGTTTGTTTCTGTTTATTTCTGCTCTAATCTTTATTATTTCCCTTTAATAGTGCTTTGGGGTTTTGTTGATTCTCTCTAGCTCCTTTAGGTATAAGCTTATATTTGAGATTTTTCTTGCTTCTCGATGTAGACCTCTTGCTATAAACTTCCCTCTTAGAACTGCTTTTGCCACATCCTGAAGATTTTGAACCATTGTATTTTCACTTTCATTTGTTTCCATGTATTTTTTTTATTTCCTTTTTGATTTTTGTGGTTGACCCAGTCACTGTTGAGTAACATCTTATTTAACCTCTGTGTATTTGTGCTCTTTCCAGACTTTTTTTTTTTTTTTTTTTTTAAGATTTTATTTATTTATTTGCCAGAGAGCAAGCACAAGCAGGCAGCAGCAGGCAGAGGGAGAAGCAGGCTCCCCACGGAGCAAGAATTCCGATGTGGGTATTAATCCCAGCACCCTGGGATCATGACCTAAGCCAAAGGCAGATGTTTAACCTACTGAGCCACCCAGGTGTCCCTCTTTCCAGGAAGATTTTTTCCTTGTGGTTGAGTTCTAGTACCATAGCATTGTGATTGGAAAAGATGCATGGTATAACTTACTTGTTGAGGCTTGCTTAGTGGACTGATTTGTGATCTCTTCTGGAGAGTGTTCCATGTGCACTTGAATGGAATGTGTATTTTGCTATTTTATAATGGAATGTTCAGAATATATCTGTTAGATCCATCTTGTCCAGTGTATCATTGAAAACCAGTTTCCTTGATTTTCTCCTAAGATGATATATCTTTTGATATAAGTGGGGTGTTAAAGTCCCCGACTGTTACTGTATTATTTATTCTTGATTACTTCCTTTATTTACTGCCTGCTTTAAGTATTTGGGTGCTTCCATGTTGGGTGCATAAAGAGTTTTAATTGTTATGTTCTCTTGTTGGATTGTCCCTTTATTATTATGTAGTGCCCTTCTTCATCTCTTGTTAAAGTCTTTCATTTATTTTTATTTTTTTAAAGACTTTTTTTTTTTACGATTTTATTTATTTATTTGACAGAGGGAGCACAAGCAGGGGAGCAGCAGAGGGAGAGAGAGAAGCAGGTATGGGGAGCCTGATGCAGGGCTTGATCCCAGAATCCTGGGATCATGACCTGAGGCAAAAGCATACACTTAACCAACTGAGCCACCCAGGCACCCCAGGATTTATTTGAGAGAGAGAGACTGTGGGATTGTGGGGAGAGACAGAGGCAGAGAGAGAGAGAGCAAGAATACCAAGAAGACTATGTGCTAAGCACAGACCCCAGATGCATTTAGTCCATCTAATGCAGTGCTCAGTGTGGGGCTCCATCTAATGACCCTGAGATCATGAACTGAGCCGAGACCAAGAGTCAGACAATTAATAACACAGGTGTAACCCAGGTACCATAATACTCTATTTTAAAGTCTATTTTGTCCCATATAAGGATTGCAACACCCCGCCCCTCCTTTCTTTTCACTTCCATTTGCATAAATGCTTTCTCATCCTTTCACTTTGTTTGCAGGTGTCTTTGGGACTGAAATGAGTGTCTTATAGTCAACATGTAGATAGGTCTTACTTTTTTATCCATCACCTTTTGTCTTTTGATTGGAGCATTTAGTCCATTTGCAAAGTAATTTTTGATAGTTTTGTACTTAGTGTCATTTTGTGACTTACTTTTATTTAAATTTGTTAGATAACATATAGTGTAGTATTGGTTTCAGGAGAATTTAGTGATTCATTACTCACATGTAATACCCAGTGCTCATCATAAGTGCCCTCCTTAATGCCCACCACCCATTTAGTCCACCCCCCCACTCCCCTCCCCACCCACAACCCTCAGTTTGTTCTTTATAGTTGAGAGTTACTTATGGTTTGGGGCACTTAGGTGGCTCAGTCCGTTAAGCATCTGCCTTTGGCTCAGGTCATGATCCTGGAGTCCAGGGATTCAGCCCCACGTCAGGCTCCCGGTTGACCAGGGAGTCTGCTTCTTCCTCTTCTGCCCTTCCCCCAACTTGTGTCCATGCTCTCTCACTCTCAAATCTTTTTTTAAAATGTCACTTAGGGTTTCCCTGCCTCTCTGTTTTTATTTCTCCTTCTCTTCTCCTATGTTCATTTGTTTGGTTTCTTAAATCCCATGTATGAGTAAGATCATGATATATGTCTTTGACTTTGCTTAGCATCATACATTCTAGTTCCATCCACAGTGTTGCAAATGGCAAGATTTCATTTTTTGATGACTAAATAATACTCTATTGTGTATATATATCACATCTTCTTTATCCATTCATCAGTCGATGGAAATTTGGGCTCTTTCCATAATTTGGCTTTTGTTGATAAAGCTATTTTAAACATTGGGGAGCATGTGCCCCTTCAAATCAGCATTTTTGTATCCTTTGGATAAATACCTAGTAGTGCAATTGCTGGTTCATAGTATAGTTGTTTTTAACTTTTTTGAGGAACCTCCATACTGTTTTCCAGAGTGGCTGCACAAGTTTGCATTCCCACCAACCGTGCAAAAGGGTTCTCCTTTTTCTGCATCCTTGCCAACATCTGTTGTTTCCTAAGTTGTTAATTTTAGCCATTTGACTGGTGTGAGGTAGTATCTCATTGTGGTTTTATTTCCCTGATGATGAGCGATGTTGAACATTTTTTCATGCATCTGTTAGCCATTTGTAGATCTTTGAAGAAACGTCTGTTTATGTCTTCTGCACTTTTTACTGGATTACTTTTGGGGTGTTTTGTTGAATTCTTTATATTTCTGGATATTAGCCCTTTATCCAGTATGTCTTATGCTCCCAATCTGTTGGTTGCCTTTTAGTTTGTTTCCTTCACTATACAGCTTTTTATTCTGATGATGTTCCAATAGTTCACTTTTGCTTGTTTCCCTTGCCTCTGGAGATGTGTCTAGGAAGAAGTTGCTATGGCTGAGGTCAGAAATGCTGCCTGTTTTCTCCTTTAGTATTTTGATGGTTTCCTGTCTTACATTTAGGTCTTTTCAACCATTTTGAATTTATTTTTGTGTATGGTTTTGTTACTTATTTTATGGTTGTTTTTGTAGTTCTTGGTTTCTTTCCTCTCTTGCTCTCTGCTCTCATGGTTTGCAGGCTTTCCTTAGTGGTATTCTTTTCTCTATTTTTTGGATATCCATTACTGATTTTTAATTTGTGGTAGCCATTAGGTTAGTATCTAACTTCATAAGTATATAGCAGTCTAAAAGTTGATGTTCACTTAAGATTGACCTGTTCTTTACTTCTCTCCCGACTGCATTTCTAAGTGTATGGTGTCATACTTTACATCCTTTTTGTTGTTTGTTCTTCCTTGACTAATTTTTACAGATATACTTAATTTTATTGCTTTGGTGCTTTGTACTTTTCTTGTGGCTACTATGATTTTTTTCTGTCCACTGAGTCAAAGATCTTTAACACTTTTTATAGGGCTGATTTAGTGGTCATGTGTTTAACTTTTATTTGAGAAACTCTGTATCCTTCTCTTCTGAGTGTTAGGTTTGCTGGATAGAGTATTTTTGGCTGCAGGCTTTTTTCTTTCAGCAGTTTGAATTTATCATGGCACTCCTTCCTGCTGAAAGTTTCTGCTGAGAAATTAGCTGATAGCCTTACAGGGTTTCCCTGTAGTAACTGTTTTTTCTTGCTACTTTAAAATTCTCTTCACTACTACTTTTTGCTGCTTTAATTACTGTGTGTCTTGATTTGGACCTTTGGGGTTGATTTATTGGGGGTGGCTTGGGCACTTCCTTAGTAATTAGAATTAAGGGGAAAAAACAGGGCTATTTTGTGTTCTAGTGCCACAAAGCCTTCAGTGTTAACAGATTTGCAACTCAAAAGCAGCAGGTATATGAAAGCATTTATTATATTA
This sequence comes from Mustela lutreola, assembly GCF_030435805.1. NCBI lineage: Eukaryota > Metazoa > Chordata > Mammalia > Carnivora > Mustelidae > Mustela > Mustela lutreola. The sequence goes on along the minus strand of NC_081296.1, from coordinate 66,513,665 downwards.
AAAAAGATAAATTTATATATTACATATGAAAAACTTACAAAGCTCAACTTTGTAGGGCAGCTTCTTACAATGTAAAGTTAAAATTACAATGAATGTACAACATTTCATAGGATAAGCTCCTATCTTAGAACAAGATAATGACCATTCTTTAGGATTAAAATAAGATTCGGTAGTAGTCGTCTCTGTAGCTATACAGGAATAATACAGATACCCTGCAAAAGAGAAAAGGTAGGATCAATATAATGGATGAAGAACAAACTTAAAATTTTTTTAGAACACTTAACTGTAAGTTTTGTTTAAAAAAAAGATGGAAGGCTAGTGATTAAAAAAATGATATGTTACAGAAGCTTTGAGTGGCATGGGTCTGTATGTAAGGCCCTACATAAAACACTTCACAGGTTTTCTTGTTGCCTTTTAAGCAGATGGTAACATGAATGACTGGCATTCCCACGTGAGGACCTACAGCAAAGCAGTCACAGCAGTTCCCTTTAATGTAAACACTGCTTGAAGTTGCCTGGGTGACGAAAATTGTAATTGGGACAGCTACTCCTGGCAGTACTGAGTTTTGTTATTGACAAATTGTAACTGTGATTGCAGTCCTGAACAAGATTTACTGATTATCAGGTGCAGTTCTAACAATGGTTTATCAGCCATCAACCCTCAACAAGACAATAAAATGTGTCACTTTAAATCCCTTGAGTTTTAACCCATACTGACACCTGTAATACCTTAGCAATAACTTACTTTTTTTCCACTTTGATGTTATAAATTTCATCACAGACTAATTTGAGGTATCTCTGCTTTGGCAGGCGTGACAGCAGCTGCTTCACAGTTGTGTTAAATGCCTGTTCATCAGCATCCCACTAGGAAAAATAGATAAGACTTAATACAGCTACTAACGTTTATTAACTGGCTTTTCCTGGGTCACTGATGAAATGCCACTGCCATTCCCCCTTTAAGTGTACTGAAAAAAATACCAGTTATAGACAGAACCAGTGGGTCGACTGCTAGGGTTCTTCCTTTGAAGCATCAATTTTTTTTACAACAAGATTCCTTATTTGATCCCAATTAGCTCAGTGCTTCAGCCACAGTGTGCTACTGTACCTTTAGACCAGTTATTTCTGCCCATTTATTTTGTGGAAAACGGAAGTACCACCTATGTGCACCTCCACCTGAGTGGATCATAAAGTCGTAATTGCAAGCACAGTGGCATATATGCCCATTTATAAGATGACATCAGAAGGTGTATGAAATGTCAGTTCTGGAGCAAATCTGACTAAATGCTCCAGATAAGCAAAAAAGGTATTTAATAGGATATTAAAAAAAATCATCTATAGCTGTATTGTAATTCGTTATCTTTGCTATTAAGAATACTTACTCAGATTTTTTAAAGTTACTAGGCTATTTGATAAAAAGGTTACCCACTAAAAACTTCTTAAATCCATTATGGTTAACATATAGTATCATTAGTTTCAGCTGTACAATAGAGTGATTCAACAGTTTTTTGTACATTACTCCATATTCATCATGAGAAGTGTACTCCTTAATCCCCATCACCTATTTTACCCATCCCCCCCTCTAAATTATAGAGTTTAGTCTCTATAATTAAGAGTGTTTCTTGGTTTGTCTTTTTTTCTTTGCTCATTTTCTTTGTTTCTTAAAATCCACATAAAAGGGGAATCATTTGGTATTTGTCTTTCTCTGGTTTATTCCACTTAGCATTCTGCTCTCTAGCTTTATCCATGTTGTTGAAATGGCACGATTTCTTTCTTTTTTTTTTTTTTTATGGCTGAATTTTCCATTATGTTCTGCTCGCACGCGCGCACATACACACACACACCCCCCCATCCCTCCACATCTTTGTCATTCATTTATTGGTAGACATTGGGCTGCTTCTGTAATTAGGCTATTGTAAATAAAGCTGCTATAAACATAAGGGTGCATGTATCTCTTTGAATTAGTGTTTTGTATTTTTTGGATAAATACCTAGTAGTGCATTTACTGGACTGCAGAGTAGCTCCATTTTTAACTTTTTTTTTTTTTAAGATTTTATTTGACGGAGGCAGGGAGCACACACAGGGGGAGCAGCAGGCGGAGGGACCAGGAGAAGCAGGCTCCCCATTGAGCAGGGATCCTGATGCAGGGCTCAGTCTCAGGGCTATGACCTGAGCTGAAGGCAGATGCTTAACAGACTGAGCCACCTAGGCGCCCCATTTTTAACTTTCCAGTTTGTATTCCTACCAACTGCATTAGGGTTCCTATTTCTCCACATCCTCTCCAACACTTGTTGTTTCTTGCCTTGTTGATTTTAGCCATTCTAACAGATATGAAGTGAAATCCCACTGTAGTTTTAGTTTGTATCTCCCTGATGTTGAACATCTATACATCTGTCTGTTGGCCATCTGTATTTATTCTTTAGAAGAATGTCTGTCCATATATTCTGCCCATTTTTTAATTGGATTATTTGTTTTCTGTGCTACCCATAAAAGTTTTAAATATATCTAATGACTTAACTTAATTTTTACAAAAATATTTTTCATGTAGTTCTAGTTCTATATATCCTTCCCTAGTTGAAATGAAGGTCTTGAGGCAGCATTGTATGGTGGTTAGGAATATAGATTCCCCTAGCCTAAGTTCAAATCTTGTCTCTGTTAGCGTTACTAGTAGGTTGACGTTGAACAAGATACTTAATATCTCTTCTTCCATTCTCCATAAAATGTAAAATCCTTCTGCTTCTGTTTGTTTATATAATGGGGATAACAGTACCTACCTCTTGAGCTTGTTATGGTTAAATGAATTAATATTTGAAAAATGCTTAGAGTAAGGCCTGCCAGAGCCTGACATAAAGTAAATGTGTAAGATGTTAATCTCTGAAATTTGAAAGTCACTAGAAAATTATGATTCTCTCAAAATCTGATTTAGTTGTTTAGTAATATCTATGTCACATAAAAGGAACAATGTTAAGTAAATTTCTGGAACTGCTCGAAAAATATCTAGTATCACTAAGAAAGTAATGCCATTTTCTTTCTTTCTTGAGATTTTATTTATTTATTTTAAAGACAGACATCACAAGTAGGCAGAGAGGCAGAGAGAGAGAGAGAAAGGGAAGCAGGCTCCCTCCTGAGCAGAGAGCCTGATGCGGGGCTCGATCCAAGGACCCTGGGATCATGACCTGAGCCGAAGGCAGAGGCTTTAACCCACTGAGCCACCCAGGCGCCCAGTAATGCCATTTTCAACTATGTTTTGGCAAAATAATAGCAAAGCTTCGGAATTTTAAAGGCCACAATGCACAAGAATTCCTCTTGCTTACCTCTAATGATAAAAACTGTAAGATTGTTTCTTTGGGTAGATCCACCTGTTGATACACAAAAATGTCATCTGTCAGGGGACCCTAGGCAGCACATACTGACTTGTCACAATGGTGTCACTTTGGATGGAGCAACATGAGTCAGGATTACACAATCTGGGATGCTACTGTGCTGTATCAAATCAAGCACATATAAATGAACCATTGAGTAGTAAGATGTCAGCACTGGCAAACAGATAGCCCCAGTCCTCACAGTACACCCCAAAGGCTTCATGCTGCTGCTTATACTCCATGTGTTAATAAGGCAAAGGTCTGAAACATTTTAGAAAAATCGTGATTCTTGTTTTTACTTCCCCTGCCCCCCCATCTTCCAGATGAAGAATACAGGACAAACACAAAACCTTTCATTTTCTCCCCAGTTTTTACAGATTTAGATTACATGCGGTTCACATCAGTGATGAAAGGCCTGCATCCCCAAACTGTGCGTGGGGAGCAAAAATGCCCTGACCTCTGAGGAAATGACTTTGATGACAGGGACACAGGCAGTTTTCAAAAACGTTAGAGCAACTTACAGCCAAAATTTCAATTTCACTGCTTTTCTGATGTAAGTTGGCAAGGGAGGTCTGAAGTCGTGTTTGTACCTAAACAAGAAGACATGTCAGAATTCAGAGCCTGTCAACACAAATCATTGTTCTTGCCATTTTATTTCCTATTGTAGTAAACAACCATGAGGGACAAACTAAGGCCTAGCAGGGCTTCCAAAGATTATCTACGACTTGGAAAGATGAATGCCCAGCCTATCTGGATCTCGGGACAACTGAGATTTTATAGTTTTGTGTTTTTTTTTTAAGATTTGTAATTGACAGCAAGAAAAGGAACACAAGCAGGGAGGAGTGGTAGAGAGAGAAGCAGGCTTCCTGCCCAGCAGGGAGCCCAATGCAGGGCTCTATCCCAGGACCCTGGGATCATGACCTGAGCCAAAGGCAACTGTTTAACAACTGAGCCCCCCAGGCACCCCCTAAAGCCTGTTTTGATAATAATCCACTTACTTATTTCTTTATAATTTTGAAATGACCCCTAGAAGCTCAGGGCATTGAAACTGCATGTGGAAGTAAGGGGATTTTGGTATTAAGCTAAATTTGGAAAAAGGGGAAGATGATAGCAATAAGGACATGGAACTGAAATATGGTAGGGGATGAGCATAGAACAAAGATGTGAAAATGAGTTGCCGGTCCACTATACTGAGAAACAGCTAAGAGTGCGCTATAAAAGTGAGGTAACTTAATCTTTTCTATTTTGATCTAGTCATTTTTTTTTTTTTTTAAGATTCATTTATTTGAAGACAAACCATAAGAGACTCTTAAAGTGAGGGTTTCTAGGGGGATATGGAAGGCAGGGATAGGGCAGCTGGGTTATGGACATTGGGGAGGGTATGGACTATGGTGAGTGCTGTGAAATGTGTAAGCCTGATGGTCCACAGACCTGTACCCCTGGGGCAAATAATACATTATATGGTAATTAAAAAAAGTATTTGAGAGAACGAGCATGAGCAAGCAGAGAGGCTGAAAGAAAGAGAAGGAGACTCCACCCTGAGCATGGTGCCCGACTTGGGGCTTGATCTCACAACGCTTAGATCATGACTTGACCTGAAATCAAGAGTCAGAAAACTTAACTGAGCCACCCAGGTGCCCCTCTAATCATATTTCTAAATAATGACTGCTCTCTAATACCCACTTCCCAAGTGAGGCCAGTGTCCTGACTTAGCTCATTAACCGGAGGACTGCCCTATCTTTCCTCCCCACCTATTTAAATACTTCAGGGATTCCCTGCTCCAGGAAGCCTTCATCTATCATCCAAGCAGACACTGATCTCTACAATGTTCCCATGTCCAACACTCACTTTCAGTGTATCTAATGCAGCATTCTGTTACTTCTCTTTTGTTGTTCTCTAAGTATATAATGCCTGTGCTTCTAAGGTTACAAACTCTTTGAGGATTGGGGTCATGCCATGTCTTTTAAATTTTATGCAGCATTTCACACAGAACTAGGCAGATAGCAAATACCAAAAACATTCCAAAGTCTTGGAATAGTTCTCTTCTGCTTTGTTACTTCTTTTTTCCAATAAATATTTTATTTACTTATATATTTGTCAGAAAGAGCATACAAGCGAGGGGAGCAACGGGCAGAGAGAGAAACAGCCTTCCTTCTAAGCAAGCAGCCCAATGTGGGACTCTACCCCAGGATCTGGACCTGGGCCGAAGACAGACAGACAACCAACTGAGCCACCCAGGCATCCCTGCTCTGTTACTTAGAACAGAAACAAGGCAACCCCTCTGTCATTATATCCAAATCACAAAGTCTTTGTTTAGATCAAGTAATTCTGACAGTGCTTCTAGTGACGATACTTGTAGGTGCCTATAATGTACATGGATGCCTCTTCGGGAGGACAAATGGAGCAGAATCCTAACACCAGAGAGATGCCTTGTTGATGAAATTTTCAGAAGCTATCAAGTTAAGGGAGTGCAAAGAAAACTCTTTCCAGGAAACCATTTCTTATCGTCCTTTCCAGTTTTCTTCCTCCTTTGTAGTTTACATTAGAAAGCTGAGGAAAGTATATGTACCTGAGTTTCATATCGCCTCCGAGTGCTGGCTGACAGCTTCTCTGGGGCTATCACACTCACAATGGGTATAACTGCAGCTCCATGGATTTCAAACAAACCTGAAACAGAGTTGCCAAATTTATGGTCTTATCTGGTCCCACTTTCTGTAACACACCACAGAGATGGCAGAGATAGAGGAATACCACTCTACTGTGATTCTATGGGCTAGATTTCTATCTGGGCTTTGTTTTCCATCTCTGCAACTAGCTGCTCGTGACCTGGAGGAACCCAGAACCCTAACCCCCAGAAGTTTCAGTGCTTCTGTCAAGATTCTCAGGTAGGAGTGGGAGCAGAAAAGGACAAAGACATAGGGATTCTATACAAGTCACCCAAACCTCATGAACCTAAAGCAAAAATAAAATAAAATAAAACTTACTATCTCTCAAACTCTAATACTTTAAATTCCTCATAGTATTTGAAATCTAACAGTGGCAGAAAGTTAGTGCTAACAAACCAAAAAGACCCAGTTCTTTGTTAAAAGGCAAATATGTCTTCCTGTGGACATAAGTGGGACATTTCTTTTTCAGTAAGACTAGCAGATGTGATGAAACTAAAGACTTAACTATCACCACTGTTCCCTCTTGGCTTTCAATCTTATGTGTGGGGAAAATTCCCAGGAAAATTAACCACATTTAATTTGTACAGTAAACTGAGTCAAAGGAAGATTAAACTGGTTGTGAAAATAAGGCAGGAAGACAGAGCTGTACTGCAATTAGAGTAATCACTAAACTCCTAGTCCTCTTCTAGGATGTGAGTTTAAAAGCATAGAGAGAAATTCCATTTGTTTGGTACAATTAATTTTATCTGTTACTTTAAAGATATATTTCTGATGCAACAAGGAGTTAGAGCAGCAAACACACACACACACACAGAGCATTATTATGTTTAGATTATAATTAGTCAATACCTGAAGCATTAGAAAAGGACCCCTTCAGATTTTGCACTGCAAGATTATCAGAAGCTTCTCTAAAAACAAGCAAAAAAAAAAAACAATTAGAAAACAGTCAGTAGAGCAACACAAGATAACTTAAAGTGAGCCCTTTTTTCCTATTCAATGTAGAAATTAAATATTGGTTATTAGTGGGAGAAATAAAATTTGAACTTAATTATGCTTTTGGTCAGGAGCCATTAAGAATTACAAAGAATGTCATTTCAAATTAAATGCCCAAAGACAACATTTGGATTTATTCAGCTATGTTTGAAATGCTAGCTCAACATAAGAGGCTAATTTCAATGAACTATAATGGGTGTTCTTTCCGCTCTGCTCACAATACAAGGAAATATTAGCATCGGCATGCCCCTTTATTATGGCAGCAACCTTGGTGATCACCCACAAGAGAACATTTAGTAATGGGAGATTCTTTCAAAAGCTGTGAATGGATATTTCTTTAAAGATTGAATTAGCTTACAGCCTTTGAGAGACACAATAGCACTCTATCTTGGGAAAACAGGGAAGTAATCATGCACATGGAAGAGAGATCTTAAACTTTTCCCTGCTAAAACTGAATCCCATCTGGGCCTTTTAAGTGTCTTAATAATGTTTGTCTGTACTATTAATTTAGTGGAGTATTTTATGTTTTCTCTTCTAAACCTCTACCTTTTTTGGAGGTCAGTAATCCTAATACCTGGTTCTTCTAGAACATTTTATTTCCTCAGAAAAAGCCTAACAGTGAATTTATTCAAGCTAGGTGCAGATGGGAAGGAGCCTGGGGTGAGGGAGGGAGAAGAAAGTAAGAATGTTTATTTTATATAAGCCAAGGTTTTTCACTATTGGCACTATGGCATTTGGGGCCAGATAATTTTTGGCTGGGGGTATTGGGGGGGGGGGGTCACTCATGTGTACTGTAGGATGATTAGCAGTATCCCTGGTCTCTACTAGATACTAGTAACACCCCCAGTTCTAACTACCCCAAATACCTGCAAACAGTGCCAAATGTCCCCCGATTAAGAATCATTGATACAAGCAAAAAAAAAAAAAAGTATTGTTGATTATAAGCATATATAAAAATTATGTAAATAGTAAATAAGCATATATATTATAAAAATATAAAGCAAATACATTTTTAAAAGTTGTACATTTATAGAAAATTATAAAAATTTAAAGATAATTAAGATCCCTTGTAATCCCACTAACCAGAACTATAGTTATTTCTGGTTAAAAATAGTTAAAAATTGGGGGGGCACCTGGGTGGCTTAGTCAGTTAAGCATCTGCCTTCAGCTCAGGTCATGATCCCAGGGTCCTGGGATCGGGTTCTCTGCTCAGTGTGGAGTCTGCTTCTCCCTCTCACTCTCTCTCTGTGCTCTCTCTCAAATAAATAAAAATCTTTTAAAAAAATCTGATATATCATTCCAGACAGTAGGCTATGTATTTTGGTTGAAAAAACCAGGATCATTTATCTTACCCGTGGACAGATTTCAATAATAAATTCAGCTATGTAAGAATCTTTTTTTTTTTTTTTTTTAAGTAAATTCTACACCCAATGTGGCCCTCAAACTCATGACCCTGAGATCAAGAGCTACATGCTCTAGTGACAGAGCCAGCCAGGCACCCCTAGAATCATGTTTTTTAAAGGCTATACACCATTTCATCGTATTTACTATAATCCAAACAATTTTCTACCCATCAGTGTTGTAATACTGTTGGAGATTCTCCAAGTGTTGTCTAGGGAGCTCTGAAGTTCCTGAGGTCCTTGCACAGGTCTGCAAGGTCAAAACAATTTTCACCATAATATAAAATGTTATTTATCTTTTTTTACAGATTTAAAAAGCCTCTTCCAAACCTCTACCTTTTTTGGGTCATCCTTTCACAAATGGGTTACAGAATTTTCCAGAGACTGTATGATGGATGATAGTAAAGCATACTGAATGCAGACGCAGATAGTGATAATCTTGTTTTTTTCTACTGAAGTGTTAAAGAAATTACAAAAATGTAGAACAATGCATTATCTGTAAAATGTCAAATTGTCACTCTTCCAACATTTTTGTTTTGGAAAATGGATTTATTTTATTTTTTTAAAGATTTTTAACTTATTTGTGTGTGTGAGAGAGAGAGCACATATGAGGGGGGAGGGAGGGGCAAAGGGAGAAGAAGAAGCAGATTCCCCACTGAGCAGGATAGGCTGGATCCCAGGACCCCAAGATCATGACTGGAGCTACTGACTTGAGCTACCCAGGTGCCTCGAGTTTACTGTTATTTTCAAATAAGTATTTTAAAAATGTTTTAATTTCTAAAAAATTACTGATAGATATAACCCATATAAACAAAGTTCTTTGGTGTCCTCAAATAATTTGTAAGGGTGTAAGGTGGTTCTGAGACCAAAAAAATTGAAACTGTTATTAAACAATGTCTTGCTAGGCATCTTTATATGTACCCTCATGGAATAATTTTTACTATAAATTCCTAAAAGTAGAATTACTGGGCATTTCTTTTTAATTTTTAGTTTTAAGGCAATCTTAACTCTGTTAAATTCCTATCCAGAGAGTTGAAACAATTTATATTTCCATCTTGAGTATATGACATTCTCCCAGGATATATTAGGTCTTTCAAATACTTTGACATAACACTACCAAAATGTACTGATTAAAAAGCCAAATAGGATAATTTTGGCCCATTGGGCCTTTCAAACTGATAAAATATTCTCTGATATGTTATGAAGAACAAACCCTGAAACTATGATTATTCTTATGCAGGGGTTACATATTTAAACTGCTGAGCTATTCAAAAGCAACAGAATGATCCATTAAAAGTTATTTTGATGTATCTTTTTTCCCAAAAGGATCAAACTGATGTTTAAGATAAAGGTACAGAAGTTCTACAAGTAGTCACAACTGGTTTTCTGGGCTTTTGTTACCTGATAGTTCTTTCATCACTGACTTTAGTTCTGAGTTTCTGCAAAACGTGGTCTATAAGATCAGACTCCTGCACATGTTTCTCTGTTTGCCTTTCCTTCTCAAAAGACTTAACCTTAAAAAGAATAAAACAGAACCATCAATTTTTGAAGCCAACAGGCTGAATCAGAGTACAAAACGAAGTCAACATTTCAGGTTGGTGGTTCTAACCAGGGGCAATTTTCCTCATCACAGGGCATTTGGCAATGTTTGGAGAGCTTTCTTGTTGTGATAGCTATAGGGGGTGCTACCAGCATCTCATGGGTAGAGGCCTGGGGTGCTGCTCAACTTCTTATAGTGCCTAGGAGAGCAGCCCCCACAATTCTCTGGCCCTAAAAGTCACTGTGGCTGTTGAGAAACTCTGGTATAGAGAAGAAAAGATTATCACTAATGATTGGATTTTTTAAAAGGCCAAGACTAACCAGCTCCTATTTCATTTAATACTTCCACATATTCTTCTCCTTAAACATCCCATCACCAGTCACCGGTTTCCAGAGCACTCCCCCTTCTCCATTCCAAATTCAAGTGCTGTCATCCACTTCTATGGTATCTGTTCTTTCATCTTCACTCCATGGCCAGCACTCAATCTTGGCTTCTAGCAGCCTTATATTCTTCCCACTCTATTTTCCTCTCACTCCGTTCCATGCTACACACCCCTGCATATTAATTTTCCTCACATAGCACTCTGATGTCCCCTTCTGTCCAAAACACATGCTGGCTCCCCACTCACTGCTACATAAAGTCCAAATTCCTTGGTTGGCAGTTTGTTGTCTAGGAGCTAGCTAAAACCATTCTCTCCTGCTGAAGTATCCTTCTTTGCACTCAGAGTAGACTTAACTCAGGGTAATACTCACAGTAGTTTTCTATCGGCCTCCCTCTTGACTTCGGAACAGGCTATTCGAAGAATTACCATTACCTTTGCCATTCCTTCTGCCTAAAAGTTCCTATCAGCACCTATCTCTATTCTGCCCATTCACGAGGGTTCCCCATAAACCCCACCTCCACCCTGAAGACTTCCCTGCTACCTCTGAGGTAATCTCCCAGACTGTTAAAACCCTCAGAGAACTTGCACTGTAGGACTCTCATGGCATTTAGCATTTTCTAACTCATAATCATGAACGATTGTGTTATGTTTCCTACCAGATTATAGGATCCTTGACAGCAGGGCCTAACACTTTAGTGTCCCTGTATCCTTTAGGATCTTAAAGTGTATCCCTCCCACACTGTGAACACTTAAAATGTACTTGCTGACTGGATGAATGAACTGATGTCTTGCCCTTCAAGTATGAAGATGATGCAAGATTCAAAAGAGAGACTGGATGAAACAATGTGCTAGAATGAACAAGATCACATTTAACGGAGATAAATATGAAGTCCTATAATTAAAGCCCTCATTGTAGCTGGCCAGCCAGACATGGTGGTAACTGTGAAAGGGCCAATGGGTTTTAGTTGCTAAGTTCAGTACAAGCCAAAGAGCCACATGGTTGCTAAGAGTTCAGTAGTAAGCTGTATGAGGAGAAATACAGTATCTGGGTTGAGGGGTCAGAGAGCATTCTCATTTAGTCAGAATCTGCTAGAATTCTCTGCAGAATTCTAGTGCCACATTTGAAGACAGACATTGACAAGGAATGTCCAGAGGAGGTTAACTAGGAGGGTCAAGGAGTTGAGAAATCATGTTAAGAGGAATGGCTTAAATAACCAGAATGTCTGAACCAGAAAGAGGGCAGAGAGACATGGCAGTGGTCTACAATTTATTTGAAGATAGCTGAGAGGATGAAAAATTAGACTTACTATGCTGACTACTCCAGAAGGCAGAATTAAGACCACAGAGTATAAATTTTGGGAAGGAGACTGAGTTAAGTTTTTAAAATTCGCTAATTATAGCAGTGTGTTATGGCACAAATTACCCAGCAGAGGCTTGATGGCAATCACTGTTCTGGAAGAGGCCTGTTCTTAGGGTCATTTATGATTTTGTGACTAATAAGCAGACTAATAGTGGGGACTTCCAAATCTTAAAGGAATAACTACTGCAAGAACTGCCTTCCTTAAACAATTAGAAAGTCAGACAAAACACATAAAACAATGGTTTCTCAGACCTTAGATAACAAGCAGTGAGAACTATCTTTCAAGAGAAGGGAAAAAAAGTGAGTGCCATATCCGTGCCCCTTTATTGTGATGAAGAAGCCTGCAAACTGCAGCACAGGAACATGGAACCCAAAAAACCCGGAGCCTTGCCCAGGTGGGGAGACAGTTTAGGTAGACCTAGACAGCTAGAGATTGTAAGGCAGAGGACTGAAGAGAAGAGTGCTCCACACTCAGAGAAAGAACAATTTCTGAAGCTCTGCGGAGCAGTCCCCTCAATTCTTGCCAGAGAACTGATCTGGGCATTAGTGAAAGAAAACTCTCTGAGACTGGGGCAACAACCATCAGAAACGAGTAGGCAGAGTAATTTCTGGAATTCATAGGGCTGGGAAGAGTTGTTACTCTTATCAGGGTAGAAGACCTCAGAATACACAGGCAGAATCCTCCTAAGGGTATTGCTTTGTACCAATGGGGTTAACTCAGGCTTAGACCAACAGCTGCCCTGGATCTGCCCTAACAATGTATAAAATGAAGCCTGGAAAAGATCAAGCAATTCAAGAATCTTAACTACACCCCAGAATAAAGCCCAACAGTATTTATAGGGACATAAAACCTAGCATCCAGGAATGTCTAACAACCAATCAGAAATTACTGGCAGGAGGGTTTGGGTGGCTCAGTCAGTTAAGCATCTGCCTTTGATTCAGGTCATGATTCCAGGATCCTGGGACCTAGCTCTGTGTCAGGCTCCCTGCTCAGTGGGGAATCTGCTTCTCCCTTTACTCTCCCTCTGCATGCAGCTCCCCCTGCTTGTTCTCTCTTTCTCTGTCAAATAAATAAATAAAATCTTTTTAAAAAATTTACTGGCATGCAAAGTGGTATGAAAATATGACTCATAACCTCAAGAAATGATAGAAACAGACTGAGAAGTGTCAGAAATGATGGAATTAGTAGGCAAGCACCTTAAAACGACTATTTTTGGGGAAGATTTTAAGTTGTTTCTACACTCAACATGGGGCTTACACTCACAATCCCAAGATCAAAAGTCACATGCTCTACTGACTGAGCCAGCTAAGTGCCCCTAAAATGACTATTCTAAATTTTGTAAAAAATGTAAAGGAAACAAAAACTCTGAGAGAAATGGAAGACATATAAAGATACAAATGAAACTTACAGAGATGAAAAAATACATAAGAAATTCAATGGGATTAATAGCAGATAAGATACTGCAAAAAGATCAGTGAATGGTCCCAAATAAAGCATAGAGGGGAAAAAAAAAAAAAACAAAAATGGAGTCTTAATGAGTTGTGGGTCAATAGCAAACGATTAACATCCTATAATCAGAGTCCTACAAGGAAAAGAAGGAACAGAAAAATATTTGAAGAAATAATGTCTGAAATTTTTCTAAAATTTTAAAAATTTATTTATCTGACACAGAGAGAAAGAGCACAAGCAGGGGGAAAGGCAGAGGGAGATTCAGGCTCCCCACTGAGAAGGGAGCCTGATGTGGGACTTGATCCTGGCACCCTGGGATCATAACCTGAGCCCAAGGCAGATGCTTAACCGACTGAGCCAATAGGTGCTCCTGAAGAATTTCTAAACTTTATGAAAACTATGAGTTTACGGTTCAAAGAAGTCCTAGCTATGAATACCAGGTATTTAAATATAGAGAATACCACATTGAAGTATATCATATTCAAACTGTAGAAAATCAATGACAGAAGAAAATCTTAGAAGGTGCCAGAAAATAAAGGAAGATCATACAGAGCATCAAACCAGACTTCTAACAAACCACCATCATGTCAGAAGAAAATAAAACACATCTTCAAAATGCAAAAAGAAAAAATGTAAATCCTGAATTTTATATCTAGCAAAAATATCTTTAAAAAGATATTTGGAAGGGTTGGCTGGGCATTGGACTCTTGGTTTCGGCTCAGGTCATGATCTCAGGGTTGGGGATTGAGCTCTGTGTCGGGCTCCACAGTTGCTTGAGATTCTCCCCCTTTCCCTCAGTCCTTCCTTCTGCTTGCTCACTCTATAAAGTAAATGATTTTTTTTTTTTAAGATTTTATTTATTTGTCAGAGAGAGAGAGCGCACAAGCATGGGGAGCAACAGGCAGAGAGGGAGCCTGATAGAGGGCTCAATCCCAAGACCCTGGGATCATGACCCAAGCCAAAGGCAGGTGCTTAATCAACGGAGCCATCTAGGCATCCCTAAAATAAATAAATCTTAAAAAAAAAAAAATGGTGAAATGAAGACTTTCTCAGACCAATAACCACTGAGAAAACTCATGACCAGCAGACCTGTACAGACTAGAAATATTAAAGGAAATTCTTCAGGCAGAAGTAAAACGAAATCAGAATGATATCTGCCTCAACACAGGAATCAACAGTTCCAGAGATGGCAAATATAAAGGACATTTCCCCCCTTACTTTAAAAACCTCTTTAAAAAAAATAACTAATTAAAGCTGAAATAAAAATAATGTATTGTGGAGTTTTAACATCCAATATGTTATGTGCAACAATAGCACAAAGAATGAGAGAAGGGAAATGGAAGTATTCTGTTGTAAGGTTCTTACACTGTATATAAAACATATACTATATTTTGAAGGTGGAATGTATTAAGTTAAAAGTGTATACTGTAAACCCTAAGAAGTCACCAAAAATTTCACCAAAAACAGGAGTAATGGTTAGCAAACCAATAGTAGAGATCTAAAAAGAAGGTGTGAAAAGAAAATGGAAAAAAGAACAGATGGAATAATTAGAAAACAAATAGTAAAATGGTAGACTTTTTACTACCAGCCATTTCAATAACTGCATTACATATAAATGGTCTAAAAGAGGGGGACTGTCTGGGTAGATCAAAAAAGCAAAACTCAAATATTGAGTATCTCTAAGAACTCACTTTCACATGACATGCAAACACCAATTGAAAGACCTCAGAGAACAAGAAATATTATCAGGGATAAAGAAAAACATTTCAGGGCGCCTGGATGGCTCAGCGGGTTAAGCCTCTGCTTTCGGCTCAGTCATGATCTCAGCATCCTGGGATCGAGCCCCACATCAGGCTCTAAGCTCAGCAGAGAGCTTGCTTCCCCCACTCTGCCTGACTCTACCTGCTTGTGATCTCTCTCTCTGTCAAATAAATAAATAAAATCTTTAAAAAGAAATAAAGAAGAACATTTCATAACCATAAAGAGGTCAATTCATCAAACAGGTATAAAATTCTAAATGTGTATTCACCAAATAACAGAGCTTCAAAATGCACGAAGCAAAACTGATAGAACTAAAAGGAAAAACAGATAAATCTACAATGATAGCCAGAGATTCTGACACTCCTCTCTCAGCAACTAACTAACTGATCAAGTAGACAAAATGCTTAGGAAAGATACAGACAGCTTCGGCAACACCATGATCTAATGTGACCTAATTGGTATTTATCAAACACTCCTCCTAACAATGCAAAATACACATTCTTCTCAAGTGCACATGAAACATTCACAGTAATAGACAATTATTTTTTACTTTAAATCACAGCTCAGTAAAATTAAAAAGAATTGAAATCAGAGTATGTTCTTTGATCACAAAGGAATTAAATCATGAGAAATTATTAAAGATGATGTAATGAGCACTGGGTATTACACGACTTGACGAAGCTCTGACCCTCTCTACCTCTGAAACTAGTAATACATTATAGGTTATATATGTTAACTGAATTTAAATAAAAAAATAAGAAAGAAATTATCTAAGAAAGATAACTGGAAAATACCCAAATATTTGGAAATTAAACCACAGACTTCTAAATAACCTTTCAAAGAAGAAATCAAAGAAACTAGAAAGTTATTCTGAACTAAATGAAAATGAAGGCTCTACATACACAAATGTGTGGGATACAACTGATGCAGTACTTAAGAGTGAAATTTACAGCATTAAATGTTTATACATAAAAAAGTAAAGTCTAAACTCAGTAATCCATGCCAGGTGCCTTTTTTTTTTCTTCCTGTAAAGGCTCAGATACTATCTTAGGCTTTACAGGCCATACACTGTCACTTTTTTTTTTTTCTTTTTAAACAAAGAATGTAAAAAATAATTGTAGGTCACAGGCCATACAAAAATAGGCTGTGTACCAGATTTGGCCTACGGGCTGTGTTTAATCCACTTCTACCTGAAGAAACCAGAAAAGGAATAAACTAAATCCAAAATTAGCAGAACGAAGACAAATGGAAATCAGTGAAATAGAAAACAAATGAACAACAAAAAAACACCCCAGAAAAACCAATGACTTCAAACACCAGTTTTCTGACAAGACAAACAGCATCAATAAACCTCTAGCCAGCCTAGTGAAGTGAAAAAAGGGGGAGGATGGGAGACATAAATTACCAATTATCAGGAATGAAAGAGGGGATTATCATTACAGACCCTACAGAGAGTAAAAGAGAATATTTGAAAATTTAGATGAAGTAGAAACTTTCTAGGGAAGATACCAACTACCTAAACTCACTTACTCAGAAAGAGACAACCTGAATGTCTCTGTCTAGGCCCCTGTGGCCCCTGGTGAGTCTGACCAAACAGTGGAGGATGAAATAATACCAACTGTACACAGAATCCTTCAGAGAATGGAAGAGGAGAGAACACTGTCCAACTCATTTATGAGGCCAACATTACCCAGATATTAAAACCTGCCAAAGACATAAAAAGGGAAAAATAAGTTGATTTTCTTCCTTAAAAAATAGAAATAAAGGTAAGAAGGTGGTATATTTATGAGCTTTCATAAGTTAAATGCAACAGAGTAAAACTGGTTAGGAAACAGCCACAGTATATGCCAACCACCAGGTATCAGTATAGTTATTATTCTCATTTTCTTAAATGGGGAAAGGGAACAGAGGGAGAAAAGCAGGAAAAACCTACTGCCACTATTTTTTATTTTTTAAGCTTGAAGGCAAGTGTTCTGATTCAGATTCTCTCTTACTCTATAGCCTTTCTCCAAGAACAGGCCCAGCAAATGTAAGAATGGATTTCTACCCATACCCAAGCCAGGGGACAGTGGGAAGCTGGGTGCTCCACAGTTAATACACAGTTTGGGAAAGCTGTCTGCTGAACTGTGAAAGATTTCCTTGGGTCTGTACCTTGACATAGCTTCCTCCTTTATCTGAGACGAGGGCCACGCACGTGATTTCGTGGTGTCTGCAATATTCTTGTAGTTCCTCTTGGGACTGAAACAAACACAACATGTGAGGTAAACACAGAACGCCTAGAGCAGCTTCAAATAATTAAGGAGACTGAAAACATGGTGTCCAACGGTATTTTCAAAGTCACTTACTAAACATGCTGACTGTAGGAGCTGTAAGTATTAAGCCAGAAGAGTAAGACTTCAAAGGAGGTTTAATAAGACCTTGTTTTTCTTACTTTCACTACTGTCCTCAGGGACCATGGACAGTCAAAGTGCATGGGACACAGTAACAGGTTTTCAAAATCTTCTGGGCACCTGGGTGGCTCAGTTGGTTGGGCGACTGCCTTCAGCTCAGGTTATGATCTCAGAGTCCCAGGATCGAGTCCCATATGGGGCTCCCTGCTCAATGGAGAGTCTGCTTCTCCCTCTGACCCTCCCCACTCTCGTGCTTTCCAACTCTCTCTCCCTCAAGTAAATAAATAAAACTTAAAAAAACACAACCTTCAAATCTTGGTGGAAGGTGCCAGAAATTGTAGAGTATACACACATACAACAAGAAGGCCTTTGAGGAAAGCCAAGAAAACACAAACAGTGGACGGTATAAAGTTCAAGTGAAGCATCAAGCCATCAAGCAGAGGAGCAGAGATGTCTGCTGCTGGGCAGGACTGAAGTCACGGTTTCTGGAAGAACACTGCTCTAACAATTTATGAAACAAGGACACCAATGAAAGAGGATGCTGTTCTGTCAAATGACTGAAAATCTTTGCTCAGCATGCTGGTGCCAGGAGGTTTTCTCTAACCGACACACAAAGACGGACAGCAGCAGCTTCTGAAACCTTCTGGCAGGTGATATGGAAGGAGAAGGGGGGCAGGGGAAGGTTCTATTTCCCTGGGAGGCTCTTCCTGCTCTGGGGCGCCTGGGTATGAGTGAACTGGAGTGTATGCCCTTCTGTGATCTGCTGGTGGCAGGGGAGACAGTCTCCCCAAACCCTCCCTACCTTTCTGAAGGACTGGTGGGTTCACGGCTGCTGCTTTCCTCACTTCCATCTGCAGAGCAGGCTGCTGTGGGAGGTCTGAGGAGAGGCAGCCACCCACAGAGGCTCAACACGAAATGCCTTTGGGAAATGTACAAGCCTAGATACTAGCCCTGCAAAGACATCCCAGCCTCATCCCTGGAACCTCTATGTTTGCTTCTATGGTCAAAGGAACTCTGAGTTATGGATCTTGAGACACGGAGATGATGTGGATCATCTGGTTGGGATCAGTGTAATCTCAAGGATCCTTGTGAGAGGAGACAGGAGGGTCAGAGGTGGAAAGACAAAAACAGAGGTCAGAGAGGAAAGAAGATGCTACACTGCTGAGTCTGAGGGTGGAGGAAGGGCCTACGAACAGAGGGATGCTGGAGGCCTCTGGGAGCTGGAAAAGGCAAGGAAATGGATTCTGCCCCTCAGGCCTTCAGAAGCAACTGGCTCTGGCAGACACCCTGACTGGAGCCCAGTGGGACCAGTAGCAGACTTCTGAACCCCAGAAATGCAAGACAACCAGCATGTATTATTTTAAACCACTGAGGTTGTGGTCTTTTGCTCCTGAAACAATCAGAAACTAACACAGGAAGTAGTCGAGTCTGAGGGAACCGTACTCTAAGGCTGGAGAGGCCCACCTGTCACTGCAGCCGGGACTGTACCCACTCCACTCAGGGGCACTCTGTGTCTCATTACCTGTGACCAGTCATACATGATTTGTGCCGTGATTCCTGCAGACCAGAGCTTCTGGGTGAGGTTGATGGCCCGGGACATGGACATCTGGCCAACACTTACAATTAGGAGGTCACAAGAGCTGATTGTAACCTGGATCAGAAAGAGAGTGGTGACATTTAGAGGAGCGAGACTGTGGGCCTGTAGGTGGGACCGGCACCAGGAGGGAGGCAGCACTCAGTGAAGACAGGCAGCTCGAAATCTTGTAAGCAACAGAAGTCTGGGCTTCAAAATGACATCGTCAACATCATCATAGAAAAAATGACAGAAACCTCTTATGTTAGTCTTTTTACACTTCAGCTATCCTAAGCCATGAGGAAGATACCCTTTTCCTCTGAGAAAACTGCTCTTGTCTGAAACAAAAAGGATAAAGAACCATTTACAGCTCTGTAGAGCACAGCTGGATTTCTGAACAAGGGGCTTTGAAAGACCTCTGCCAACAGCTTCACTTCACGTTTAAAGGGTACATCAAAGATGAGGTGAGCGAGGCCAGGCAAAGACAGATGAGCTGTCTGAGGTCCCCCAGTGAAAGGCTAAGGACTTCTATGCAAGGGTGGACGCCAAGTCCTAGACTTGTCTATTACGACCAAGATAACCTCCCAAAGCCTCAGTCCATTGTCACATCCAGGGCTCCACATACAGGACTCTAAAATGAAAGGCCACCCAGAGCCCACTGGAAAGCGGGCAGCCAAACTGGAACTTACAGGTTCTTCCATGTTGAGGATCGCCACAGAGATCTTGTCTATAGCTATGCTCACCCCAACAGCAGTGGGGACTGGTCCCAGAGCCTGTGGTCCTCTAAACTGGGGAATCTGGGAAGAGAGGCACAGCTATGGTTATGAAAGAGAGAAGAAACCGTCCTCACAAGCAAAGTGATGACTGGAGGGTGCACACACTTGTCAGCAACTTACCATCAAAGGGTTCAACCAAAACTACGTACGTGTGTAGTAGGGAGAGTGCCAGTGAGAGAAGAGAACGAGGGGCGAGGGAGGGCGAGATGGAAGTACGCACACGTGCCGACTTGGGAAAAATGAACAAATGCTGCACCTAGAGCTGCACTGCCGACCACGGCAGCCACCTAGTCACATGTGGTTTGGATATCTGAAATCCGTCTAAGCCAAACTGACATGTGCTGGGTATTAAATACACAGAGGTCACGAAGACTCAGAATGGAAAAAAAAGAGGATACAAAATAGCTCACTAATCATACTGAGATGTAGGATTACATGCTCAAGTAGTATTTGGGGTATATTGGGTTAAATATACACTGATTGCAAAGGCTTAGAAAAAAAATGTGAAATAGCTCAAAAATTTTGAAAATTTCAGGGCTCCTATGTGTCTCAGTTGGTTAAGTGTTTGCCTTTGACTCAGGTCTTGATCCCAGGGATCGAGTCCTGCATTGGGCTCCTTGCTCAGCAGGGAGCATGCTTCTCCCTCTGCCTGCTGCTCCCTCTGCTCACGCTCTTGCACTCTGACAAATAAACACAATCTTAAAAAAACAGAAGCAGAAACAAAAACAAAACCTTTTTAAAAATTTGGACTGTATGCTGAAACAACATTTTAGATACTTGGGTCAAATAAGATCATTAAAATATCTTTTTATTTGCTTTATGTCCCTAGATAATTTAAAATTACATGGGAGGGGGGCTCCTGGGTGGCTTGGTTAAGCATCTGCCTTCGGCTCAGGTCATGATCCCAGGGTCCTGGGACTGAGCCCCGCATTGGGTTCCCTGCTCAGTGGGGAGCCTGCTTCTCCCTCTCCCTCCCGCTTTGCCTACTTGTGCTCTCTGTGTCAAATAAATCAATCTTTAAAAAAAAAAAAAAATTACATAGGTACGTTCTGATTCTGGACCAAGATAGGTAGGAATGCTTTTCTCTACTCCTCCCTCTAAGTACAGCTAGAAATCCTGGACATTATTTATAAATCCAACAAATTAGACTATGAAGTGAAGAGCGGGTACACACGGGTACAGGAACTGTAGAATCGGAGGGAAGCACATGCTGACAAGCTAGAAATGCCAAGGAGAACCAACAAAAGGCCCCCAGGAAATCTGCTCTCTCTGGCCAGAAGACCAAGAGAGGGGCAACCTGGCAGGGCCGAAAGTGTTTATAACACCCCCGCCATGCTCCAGCCAAACACCACAGGAAGAAGCACAGGCCTACACCCACCAGCCAAGGCTGAGTGGGGGCCCACATCTTTACCCAGATGTAAGGGACCCCCCTCTATAGACCATACGGGAACCAGGACTTTCTTACCTGCCTAGAGTAGTGCCCCCTACCTCTCTCCACCCAAACAGTGTAATTGGAGGCCAGGAACCGAAGGATGACAGACCCTCACCTCCGCCTAAGAAGTAATAAGGCCACCCTCCCTGTGGGGATGGTGTCCAAGATGGCTGGCTGAGTGGGAGGCTGGAACTTTCCCCGCTCTCCAGCAGTCTCCTGCTACTTCTCTCCCCCAACTCACCATAGTACCAGTACTGTGCAGGAAACAGGAACAAGGCACCCCTCCCAGTGTTGAAGCAAGCAGGGTAAGGAAACTGAATCTTTACCCTCAACCAACAGTAGCAAGATGGCACCCCCTACCCCCTACTGGTGTGCTCTCAGGGGAGGCCTGCTAAACCAAAAGATCTAGCTAAGCTCTGGAGTCTCCTAATACTTAAAATACCCAGGGTAGGGGCGCCTGGGTGGCTGAGTGGGTTAAAGCCTCTGCCTTTGGCTCAGGTCATGATCTCAGGGTCCTGGGATCGAGCCCCACATCAGGTCCTCTGCTCAGCGGGAAGCCTGCTCCCCCCACCCCCTCTGCCTCTCTGCCTACTTGTGATCTCTGTCAAATAAATAAATAAATAATCTTAAAAAAAAACATACCCAGGGTACACAGTGAAAATCACACATCATGGCAGCTACCAAGAAGATCTCAAAATGTTTAAGAAAAGACAATCAACAGATAACAAAAACAGGATGACACAGATGTTGGAAACCTCTGACAAGGATTTTAAAGCCACCATCACAAAAATGCTTCAGAAACAAGCATGACGAACAGGCTTGAGTCCCAGCCCCCCAAAAAGAAAGGCTCAGCGGAAAAGTGGAAGATTAAAAAACCTCTGGATGGGCTCAATAGCAGAATGGGGAAAACGGTGGAACTGAAGATTAAACAAGAGAAACTATTCAGTCTGAAGGAGAGAGAAAACAGACTGTAAAGCAAAAGGCCCCAGAACCTCAAGGATATAAAAACTTAAACATTTGTCATCAGAGTCCTAGACGGTGAGAGCAAAAAAGAGGGTGAGACAGGAGAGGTATTAGAATAAAATGCCTGAAACATGCCTTTACTGGTCTGTGGGGAGGGTGGTCTCGTTACTGTTTGGGTGGAGGTGAGGGTCTGTAATCCTCTGGCTCCTCCACTGACACTGCTTGGGGGTTGGAGGGCACTACCCCAGGCAGGTATCAAAGTCTTAGCTTCCACTCAGTGTTCTCAGATGCCACCGTGCTAGGGCTTGGTGGGGGGTCCCCACTGGAGAAGGACATAAACCTCTAGATTCAATAAGCTGAGATAATCCTGAAGAGCATATATCCAAAGAAAGTCACACCAAGACAGGTCATGATCAAATGTCAAACTAAAGACAAAGGAAAAAAATCTTTTTTTTTTTTAAAGATTTTATTTATTTATTTGACAGAGAGAGATCATAAGTAGGCAGAGAGGCAGGCAGAGAGAGAGAGGAGGAAGCAGGCTCCCCGCTGAGCAGAGAGCCCGATGCGGGACTCAATCCCAGGACCCTGAGATCATGACCTGAGCCAAAGGCACTGGCTTAACCCACTGAGCCACCCAGGCGCCCCCAAAGGAAAAAAATCTTAAGAGCATTGAGTGAAAATCAACTTTCCTACAGATGAAAATTCAACACACATTTCTCATCAGAAACCAGAAATCTGAGTGAACTACACTCAGATTTGGACAGTTGAAGCAAAAAGCCTAACACTGTCTGATGTGGACCTCAATGTATGGAGAGGAAATATTTAAGACAATTATATTACAAATGGCAGGATGGGTATAAGGACTTCCAGCAGGGAAAGGTTCCATACTTCATTTGAAGTAGTAAAGGTCAGCATCCATGGGTCTTTATGGTTAGTGAAGAGCTCTGTATCATGATTGTGGTGGTGGTGACGAGACTCCACACACGATACGATGGCAAAGAGGTACACACAGAGTGTACCCGGTTGTCCTGTCTGTGCCCTGGTTCTGCTATTTTATTACAGTTATGCCAGATTTAACCATTCAAGGAAACGGAAAGGTACATAACATCTCTTTGTACTATCTTTGCAACTTCCTATAAACCTGTAATTTTGTTTTCCCCAAGATTTTATTTATTTGACAGATAGTGAGTGAGCAAGGGAACCCAACCAAGGGGAGCAGGAGAGGGAGATGCAGGTTTCCCACTAAGCAGGGAGCCCGATGTGGGGCTCGATTCCAGGACACTGGGATCATGACCTGAGCTGAAGGCAGATGCTCAACAACTGAGCCACCCAGGCTGAGGAAGAAAGGAAATTAAACCAGAATAAATCAACCAACAAACACAGGGTGAGCCCTCACCAGCAGGTCGTATCTGCCACCAGCTGCCAGGATTTCCGATACAGCCCTCTGCCTGCGTCTGATGACTGCCGCAAACTGGAAGATGACTCCATTGTGCTGCTGTACCTTGTATACCAGGCCCAGATTGATCAAGACCTGTGAAGTGCAAGCCCACGCAAACAGGTCAAGGACACAGCTTTACATCAGTAGCATCAGAGCAATTGGGAAGATGTCTAAGGACAGCCTGCCAGGTGAAGAAACTCTGCTCTCTTCAGGAATCATCCCTTGGCTGGAGATAACTGGCATCATCAGATTCACTGTACTACAGGAAATCACGATGCTTGCAAGGACATTGTGATTAAAGCCAAAACTGTTACTAGAAATCAGAAGTTCCAAAATGGAGAAAGCAGTGTTCTGGGGGAAGAAAATGCGTCCCAGCATTAACTCCAAAACCCCATCTCCCACTGGGCCGGCAGCACTGACCACCCCCCCACCAGGAGAATCCAGCGGTTGCCGAACCTGCAACTTGATGCCAAGTTTCTTCAACAGCCCAACAATCTCTTCTAGGTCTTTTAAGCCATACTTCACCAGTTGGGCAATGCCTGTTTTCTGTTTTATTAATGAATTTATTGCTGGCGTTAGATCCTGCAAATCTCCCTTCTGCTCAATAAATTTGTAGAGTCGACACAGCTGGAAAGCAAGAAGCACATTTAGCTTTGGATCCACGGCAGGGAAGAGCAGGGATTTTCTGCTCAGAGGCCATTTTAACCTTCACTGGGAACCTGACTATGGGTTATCCTTTTCCAGCAATTTCCAGTTAGTACCTCACTGGAGTGCTTTGGGCACCTACTCCCAGTGAATGCTGCCCCCAGCAGAGCAGCCCCTTGTACTAGCTGAAGCGCCATGACGAGATTTCCAAGCCAGTATTGGTCCTCTTTACCCTCCTCATTCTCATCAACCTCTGTTCCTGCAGACACAGAAATGGGGCTCGAGGATAGAGTGGGATGGGCACGCAGAAAGACGAAGTCTGACTGGTTCTAGTTCTACTCAGAAGTAGCCAGAAGTCCCTCTCCTCCCTTCGCTTGAATAATTTCTGTTTGGATGTGTCAGCCCCTTGATCCTTCCCTCCCTCTGGGACTCACACCTCCATCCCAGCTCCTGGCTGCTGCACCCATCGTCTTCCACATGAGGACAATGGCTAGAGACGATCTGTGGGCCCGGCCCAGTCCCTGGCATACAGCAGGGGAAACAGGAAGTAACTATGGTCATTGACCTGAAAGAAATTTCCACTGGAGCTCCCGGGAGTTAAACAAAATTATAGCTATTTTAAGACTATATAAGCATAACCTGGTTCAATGATAAGCTGGCGCATGGAAACAGCTGAATAAAGACTCAGCTTAATTCAATTTAATAATCACACACCACATGTATTTTTTTTTAATCCAAAAAGTAATGTCATCTCAGTATCTTTCCTGTATTAAATGGTTTTCTTCTTAAAATTAAAAACTCTTTCTTCTCAAACTTTAACATTAAATTACCCCATTAATAAACTACCAGAAGCACTAGAGTCGTTATCTCCGGATCTGTGTCTTCACCCCATCATCAACAAACTCCAGGTGACTCTGGACAAGTCACGACATCTCTCTGGGCCTGAGATGCCTCATCTGTAAAATCAGAACACTGGGCCAGGCACTGGCTTGCGATATTACTGCTTCCTTTTCTAGTATCTTCAGAGTTTCCATTTTTAAAAAATGACAGCACTAAATGCCTTTATTAGGTGCTAATCCTTGCATCTTTAAGCTATCCAATGTACAACTTTGAAGCAATGCTCATCATCAGATAACCAGAGATTCAACAAAAAGAAGCTGACATTTGAAAATGCAGCTGAGGCAGCTATCATGTACAAGTGTGAAATATATCTGAAATGCGACATTAGTTCAAAGAACCTTCTGGGCTTGAACCTTCAGGTAAGGAATCACCAGACTGGGCAGTTTCTGGAGCAGATTCTTTGTGCTATTTTTACACGGAACTATTTCTGCTCACAGCTATGTGCTATGTACATGTCTAGAGGATTACGTAAATACTGTGCTTCCTATCAAAATATTTTATCACTGGTCACTTTGGGTACCATTAATATCTCCTCCAATATTTAACATCTTTTAACCTGGCTTAACTTCTAGAACTCCTAGGCTGTGTGATCTGGTTTACCTTCCCTGCCTGACTGCAGGTTGACTGCTCTGGGCTGCAGTCTGTGTGTGCAAGTTTGGTTAGAGAGCCAAGGGTAGACAGATGCTGCACGGATCCCCCCAGGGCTTTTTAAAGGCCAATATGAATTAAGTTGAAAGCAGCCCATGGACTCTTCAGCTGACTCCTTTATGTGCCTTAGCACTGTGCCAGCCACACTGTAGGTGTCCAAAAGAAAGAGTGCCTCTGCCCGGCCCTGTGCAGTCATATTTTAACCTATCCTATACATGCATTTGATGATCATCACAGGTCATGTAATGGAGTGCCCCAGCAGGGTTAGAGAGGTTGTGGGGAAGTTTTAAAGAAGTAGTTTTCTTATATAAATATTCAGGGAAATGTCAGAAATCTCTGCTGTCTTCTGCTATCTAGTGACTCCGTGAAGTTTGGGTCACCGTGCCCAAGATCAGAGACTAATGTGATGCCTGCTCAGAGAACAGGACAAACTTGTTTATACCACGAGATAGTCCTCACTGCCACTGGGATCAAAGCCAGATTTTAGGAGTGGGAAATGTACCGGAAAAGCAGGAGCTTTAATTCAACTCTGACATGCTGGAAGTTCAGCGGGGGTTGGGTAATGGGGGAAACCCAGATGGATCTGCAGAGTTTGGTGCCTCATCCCAGGCCCCTAGGATCTATTTCAGAAGAGAACAACTAGTACTAGACCCGCTTGCTCAGCAGGTGGCTCTGGAGGGCAGAGCAGCTGGTGATCAAGAAAGAACAGGCTGATGACCCCACGGTGAACAGCAGTGTGGGTAGGCAGGCTTTGAAGCCAGCACTGGGCCCTCTTCCCCTGATCCTCTGAGGCTGCCATGGAACCTATGAACCCTCAAGGGAAACCTGTTTGTAAGGCACTGGGGAGCAGCCCCGCCTCACTGCCTTGGAGATCAGTGTTGTCCAGAGTTTCAGAGAAAGCTGCGATAGCGCCATCACTGGGTACTTACGCTATTAGACGACAAAGACAGATTACAAAACTTGGCTTCCATTTCTCTCCTCGTCAGCTTTTCTGTCTACCGTGGAAAAGAAAGGGAACAACAAGAGTCACCAAATTTGGCACTGAATGTAAAGATACGATCTCCAGGCCACTTCCGACAAGTATATACCCTCCATTTTGGAGAAACTGCTCCAAATCATGAAGAATGGATTAATACTGTGACTAAAGAAAATTTTTTTCTTCCAATTCACATAAAACAAACATTTTTTTTTTAAAGATTTTATATTTAAGTAATTTCTACACCCAATGTTGGGACTTGAACCCACAACCCCAAGACCAAGCGTTGTACACTCTACTGACTGTGCCAGTCAGACACATTTTAAGACATGTGTCTTAAAATACAAAAATTCCTGACATAAAGAATTAAAAGGGGGAGGATGCCCTTGCTATTCAGCTAAAACCATTCAGTGAGGCAATCTAGAACTGGACAGGTTGAACCAGGGGGTTTCTGTCTGGATGGCGAGGAAGTAATGGATTCATGTCCTTCTACCAAAAGCCACGTGCTGACAGCCTCTGAGCACTTTGTCCCACGCCAGCAGATAGGCTTTGGCTGCGAGGTATGAGCAAGGATTACGTGATGCCCCTGTGCATAATCCCTGGGGTTCCTGCCAGCGTCTGATGGACACAGTGTGTCTGCTACTGCCGAGCAGAAGCTGCACTTCGGGGAGAAAAGCACCATGAAGAAACAGTAAAACTGGGGCCCTTGATGTGCATCTGCCAGAGGAGAAAGAAGCTATTTCGGCTTTTTGAGGTCCAGAAAACAGTAGGCCTGGGGTGCCTCGGTGGGTTGGTTAGTTAAGTGTTTGCCTTCAGCTCAGGTCATGTTCCTGGGGTCCTGGGATCGAGTCCTGCATCAGGCTCCCTGCTCAGTGGGGAGCTTGCTTCTCCCTCTCTGTCTGCTGCTCCCCCTGCTTATGCTCACTCTCATGTGCTAAGTAAATAAATAAAATCTTTAAAAAATGGGGCACCTGGGTGGCTCAGTGGGTTAAGCCTCTGCATTTGGCTTGGGTCATGGTCTCAGTGTCCTGGGATGGAGCCCTGCATCAGGCTGTCCGCTCAGCAGGGAGCCTCCTTCCCCCTCTCTCTCTGCCTGCCTCTCTGTCTACTTGTGATCTCTATCAAATAAATAAATAAAATCTTTTAAAAAAATCTTAAAAAAAGGAGAACAGTAAGCCAGCAGACTTCCACTATCTGTTCTGCCTTAATCATAGACCATTTGGCACTATAGGTGATTGAACCTCCTGGATGCCCCTTATTTATTATAAACACAATATTTAACATGAAAAGAAATCAGGAAAGATACATATTCACCTTCATCCCAGCACCATAACACTACTGAAAATTTTCAGTGGTTCCCCTCCAGGCTCTGTGCACTTACCGCAGAGGACCTGTACACATACTGGAGAGCAGGGAGTACTACGACGAGGCTCAGTTAGGAAGAGTAACCGAAGGGCTGCTGCCCAGCACCACAGGGAACAGGAGCTAATGGAGGCTCCAACCGGGGTCCAAACCACTCTCTCCCGATTCCACCGAAAAGCCCAATGACAACATCTATAAATGACTTTATGCATAAGCACAGGTGGACTGGAAGAATTAAGGGGAGGACCTAAGCCCTTTATTCTCAATACAATCATTCCCTCCAATTGGTTTCTTTTTTTACTTTAGAGAAATGAGGGAAGGAGATAAAACTCCCAATTCAGTTCTATGGTGACATCACTAAGAAAACACTTATGAACTATTATCATTCTTCAATATCAAGTGAAAGTAATTAAATGCTTACCACGGCATCATACAGAATAACATAGACTTGACTGAGTTTATCTTCTGGGATTCCACAGTGTAAGAGGATTGCTTTCAATAACATGGTATGGTTCAAGTAAATACTATAATTTTTTTCCTAGGATACAACAGAGAAATTAATTAGTTTCATCGTAAAAACAGTATAGCACCAAAGCTGGCATCTTATCACGCACTTACCATCCAGGCAGGCGATTGTGGCAGGACTGAATTTTGGCATATTGCCTTCTAGTTTTTTTTCATAAGCATTCCTTTTACATTGTCATAATCAAACACTATAGAATATAATCAAACCTTTCTTTTTAAAAAAAAGATTATTTATTTGTCAGAGAGACCACAAGCAGGGGGAACAGCAGGCAGAGGGAGAAGCAGGCTCCCTGCTGAGCAGAGAGCCCGATGTGGGACTCAATCCCAGGACTCTGAGATCAGGACCTGAGCCGAAGGCAGAGGCTTAACTGAATGAGCCACCCAGGCACTCCTCAAACCCTTTATTATATGTATCTAAACCACTCTGGTGTCCAGCTGTGGTGAAAACCTGAACGAGTTCACACAGATAACAGCAAGGGAGCGGAGCTGGTTCATCAGTTACTGCTGTTGACGATGGGCCGGAGGGACGACTGGCTAATGGGCAAGCATTCAGACTAGTGAGCAGAGCGCTGGGCTGGGTGCAGTGGGCTCTGCCCTCAGCAAGCATGTGTCGTCTCCCCTCGACGGCGGTGAGGGCAGAGGGGCAGGCTCCTGGGGCAGAAGGGGTGCCCACGTTGGCTGGGAAGGCAGCTTTTCTAGAGGAGGAACCCTGTGAGAGGCACGGCAGTGGAGGGCATGGACCCAGAGGCAAGGGCTGAGGAAAGCCAGTTGCTAGAAGCGACACCAGATGCCGGCTCAACGGAAAGTGAAGTTGGGGAGCTGAGAGCCAGGGCAGAGAGTGGGAGGGGTCCACAGAGGGTGCTGAACAAGATGGACGTGCTAAAAGCGTTCTAGGAATCTTAGCTAATTTCTTGCACTGTGGAAGAACGGGCAGTGCAGCAACACCCTTCCCTCAGAACAGGTGAAAACAAAACCCACTCCTGTCAAGGCAGAGGCGAGAGCCTGACAGAAACCTCCAAGTAACGTCATCAAACTCTTCTCCATTATCCTAGCAAAATGTGGCCTGCTGCTAGTACCAAGTCGGGGGGCAGTTCTGTTGTGGTCACGCCCCCCACCCCTCCCCAGGTCAAGGACTCTAGCAGGGTAACCTCGGAACATCAGACCCTGGAAAGTAACCTGAAGCGCCGGGAACTCCTGGATGATCTCACAGATCGTGTAGATGACTTCGGCAGTGGGCAGAGAGCTGTTGGCGGCAGACGTGACGATATCGAATGCACATTCCAGAAGCTCTTTGGGATGAAATCGGTCTAACTTGCGAGGCCTGAACACACGCTCTATGCAGTACCTGGAGAGAGAAACCCAAAAACCCAGGTCACTGCTTCCTGGAATCATAAACGTGTAAGAGGCTACTGAACAAGAGAAAAGAAACAGAAGAAAATGAATCAGTGGTGTGAGCAAGAGACCTTAAAGACAGATTTAGCTGCCAATTCCTCAAGGTCTGGGGGGCGGGGGGAGAGGCAGCCACTATTAAATAATGGGGCTTCATTTTTTTTTTTTAATGTTTGAAATAGAGATGAAATTGCATACAAGAAATAATTTTACCTGTAGTGCTCGCTCTCTACACAGGGACACACCTTAGGACTATTAATTAACTGTCACTGGCAGCTGAGAAGAGAAAGGACAGGAAGAGCTCTGACTTCGCTCTAAGAAAGGCCCTTTTAAGGAGGGTGCCTTGTTGGGGCGCCTGGGTGGCTCAGCGGGTTAAAGCCTCTGCCTTCGGCCCAGGTCATGATCCCAGGACCCTGGGATCGAGCCCCGCATCGGGCTCTCTGCTCAGTGCAGAGCCTGCTTCTCTCTCTCTCTCTCTGCCTGCCTCTCTGCCTACTTGTGTTCTCTATCAAATAAATAAATAAAATATTTAAAAAAAAAAAAAAAAAGGAGGGTGCCTTGTTGACAACAATACAGCTTCCATTTATGAAGCTCTCGCTGCTAGACCGCTGAGGGATCTAAACGTAGAGAATTCTCCGCTGCTAAGCGCCCACAGGTCCAGGGCGCGCCGCACGCACACCTGCTGGGTTCACTTCGTTTTCTCTACAGGTGGCTTTTGTTCAGTACCTGTGGAGGCAGGCTTTACACGGAGACGGCTGGCCATTTGTCCCTCTAATTAAGTTTTAAAAGGGGCCATCCGTGATCAAAAAGAGCCCTCAGTTTTTGTCCAGCAACCACTTGCAAAATAATTAGTTCTGTTGGTTGGGAACGTTAGAAGGCAGAGAAGAGACCAAAGGGGCTTCAGGGAACCTACCTAACAGCTGCATGTCCACTAAAGGGAAGGCTATGAGTCTCTGTCACCCCTGAGAGGGGGACTGCGGCTGGGCATCAGGACTGTTGTTCCAAACTCACTACTTTAAACCCAAAATTCAAACCCCAAATGATAAAACATCCTTCCTTGGTTTCTCTCCCACATCCACTAGATGAAACACCCCGAGTTTCGTACCGTTTCAAATTCAATATATTATTTCTTGCCACGTATCTTGCAAAAGGAATCTGCAACACAAAGTTTCAAAGGTCAACCTCAAAATGTGCCAACAACCTCTCCTTTGGGTTTTTTAATTAACAGCTTTGTTGAGCTAGAACTCACAGAGCATAGAGTCTACCCTTTTACAAGGTACAACTCTGTGGTACCTTGGAAATTCACAGAGTAGTGGATGGCTTGCCATTTGTGGGCCCTGAAACGTTCCTGAGGTGGTCAGTCAGCAGCCGACCCCACTGCTGGGAGCGCCACTGACCTTACTTACTATGGCATTTCTTGGGATTTTAAATTTGAGAAAAATTTGCTTCTAATTAAATGTGCTCTGTCCAGTTTTATTATGCCAAGTTAAAATCAGTGCCAGTTATCTGGTTAACTGTAACTCTTCTCTCCCTTTATCTATTTTTGTCCACCCCCCCACCCCACCCCACCTCCTTACCGGGTTGTTCTTTGTATTTAAGAGTCTGGGTTTTTTTGTTTTCCAGATTCCAAACAGAAGTGAAATCCTACAGTAGTTATCTTTCTCAGATTTACTGTATTTAGTATAATACCCTCTAGCTCCACCCATGTTGTTGCAAATAGCAAGATTTCATTCTTTTTTTGGCTGAATAATACTGCACTGTATGTATATACCACATCTTCACTCATTCATCTATCAAAGGATACTTGGACTGTTTCCCCACCGTGGCTACTGTAAATAATGTAATTATGTAAATAGCTGAAATGTCTTTTCAAGTGTCATTTATGATAATCCAATCCAAATGCATCTTCTCGCTTGTGGTGACTTCCCGGATTTCCCACTATCTTCTAGCCACCCACTAATAATAACCACAATTTATGAAATTGTCAGATTATCTAGCATCATACCATTAATGATGGATCAAATTCTGAAAGTGTACTTTTTATTTGGGGGGAATGGCTATTAGCTCGGAAAGCAAGCGGGTATTTAAAAATCCGCGCTTTAGGGCTGCCTGGGTGGCTCAGAAGGCTGAGCATCCGACTCTTGACTTCAGCTCAGCTCACGTCAGGTCATGAGATCCAGGCCTGTGGGCATCGGGCTCAGTGCTCAGCAGGAGTCTGCCTGAGATGATCTCCCCACTCCCTTGCGCTCTCTGCTCCACCCTTCCATTAGTGCTCTCTCTCTCTCCAATAAATGTATCTTAAAAATACCTGCACTTCAATCTAATGTCTAAAGAATAAACAGCCAGTTTTAAGTATAGCAACTTAAATACTTTTATCAATCCAATGGGTGAAGTTGAGATACCTTTTCTTTGACCTTCTTTATTATGCATGAGGCTGAACATCGCTTCAGGAGTTTATCAGCCCTGTGCATTCTCTCTCTGAGAACTGCCTGGTTATACCCTTTGCTGATCTCTCCACATGTCAGTGTTTTCTGTACATGAGAGGAATGAAGCTCATGTCTGTCTCATGCATGGACAGGGCTGCAGATGGGCTCACTGGTAGGCCACACTATGCAAGCGGATAACCCGCATCAGAGCGCTGCCGTCAAAAGGAACCCTGGGGATCAGAAGCAGGCCAGCACAAGCAGAATTCAGCACACCTCATTAGCAGAGGCACTTGCTGTCAGAAGAATTTAATTGTTCTCTGCATTAACACGTTAGGAAGTCAGTGAAAATCTAGCCAGGAGGTAAAGAAAACAACTGTGTTCGTCTGTCTTGAGTCAGCCAGATCAAGTCGTGGCGGTCACTCGGCAGAGCTCAATAATGGGGCACAGATGTGGCATTGGCAATGCAGGGGGCCAGTTTCTAGGGTCATAAGCACCTGTGCTATGAGGAAGGTGGATGTATACAAGGTCAGACATTCACTAAATTCCAGTGATGCTCTCACCCTAGTAACTCCCTCAACGATGTGTCTCCTAAGGGCGCCTGCATGGCTCAGTGGGTTACGCCTCTGCCTTTGGCTCAAATCATGATCTCAGGGTCCTGGGATAGAGCTCCACATTGGGTTTTCTGCTCATCAGGGAGCCTGTGTCTCCCCCTCTCCCCCGCCTGCCTCTCTGCCTACTTGTGATCGTTCTCTCTGTCAAATAAATACATAAAATCTTTTAAAAATCCCCCCAAACCAAAAAACCAATGTGTCTCCTAAAGTTGATATTTAGTATATAAGCCCAGGGGAAAAACTGATGGCTAAGGTAATCCATCCGTGGCCAGACCCAGCATCTGGCCTGCCCGGGGTGCTCCCAGACTCACCCGCAGGTCGAAAGGAAGCATCACCAGCATTCCGCTGTGGTCCACGAATAAGGCAGCTTCATTGTGTTCGTATATTTGCCTATTCTGTGGAAGCAGCAGTGGGGTACACAACTGGACAGCTCCTACACCAAGTCAGAAAAAAATAACTGAGCATCCAGTTATTACATAGAATCCACCATTCCTAGAAGGCAACTGAAAATGAACACAGATCCGATGGTGAAGTCATCTGCTACTGGCCGCTGAAATCACGAGCAAGCAGTCTTCAGCTCTGACTCCACTAATGGACAGCTCATCTGAGGTCAAGTCTGTTAACCAGTCTCATTTCTGTCTCCACAACCCGACTGTATTTTAGTAGCAAGGCTCTAATATTCCAATCATAATACTCAAAATGGTTCTCCTCAACAAGCTGAGTGTTAAAAATATGCTTAAGGGGTGCCTGGGTGGTTCAGTCAATTAAGCTTCTGCCTTCGGCTCACGTCATCATCATCCCAGGGTCCTGGGATCAACCCCCCACATCAGGCTCCTTACTCCATGGGGTGCCTGCTTCTCCCACTCCCTTTCTGCCCCCTCCCTTGCCCCTGCTCTGACAAATAAATAAACTCTTATAAAGAAATAAAGGTAAAATATCGTTGCAGCCAAATCTATTAAGAGTACTTTTTAATGATGAAACAAAACACTTTTTAAGATGGCTATGATTTTTTTTAAAAAGGACATACCATGTCTTTTAAAAACACGGACGATGGTGTCACACACGTGTTGCTGTATCTTGGATGTTCGGATTGAGAAGCTCTAAAATATGACCAATTAACATGTCATCAAAGCCAAATCGAAGGGATCCCCTAAAACATGCATCTGTAGCTTGCAGTAAGCATCACATTACTTACTCCCAAGACCTTAAAGGAGAGTTAAAGGAGAGGTCCGCAGTGAGTCCCTCTTAGAATAGGTGTAGGGAGAGAAGACAATGGCACATCCTGCAGGACATCCCACCTGAGGAAGGGGACCTAAAGCTCCAAGCCCAGACTTTTTACCATGGTGATGTATGCCATTCAGGGAGAGCTTGTCAATATGTACATTCTCCCCCAAGCCTTCCCAGGGATACTGTGGAGCAACCAACCAGCTGATGGCATTAGGCCTCTGCTCACATACTAAGGTGATCCACGAGTACGGGGGTGAGGGGGGGTGGGTTTGAAAGTTACATGGCATTTACAAATTTTGTAAAGACCTCTCTTTTCCATTTGTTTCTTAGTATACGAAGGAAGGAATACCATTTCACTTGAAGAAATTTAGAAAACAAGAGACAAGTACAAAGACATAAATTAAAGTCACCTAAAATCCTGTAAGGATCTTTCTACTATCGCCAGCCAGCAAAAACTGGTTTGGTCCTTGAGAACTCTCCTGATCTTGCACAAATCGTACCACCACCATCTCCACTACTCTTTTAAAATTACATCATTATTTTAAGCACATGGAAACACACAAGGAATAGGACAAATACCTGTCATTCACCCATCTTCTCCAAATTTTAACAATTTGCTATATTGTTTCAGACTGCTTTTGTTTGAAAAGAAAAAAAAAGAAAGAAGGAAGGAAAGAAGGAAGAGGAGGAAAAAAGAAAAAAGGAAGAAAAAGTTGCAGGCTGCTAAACCTGGGTATGCCTCAAAAACCATCTGGGTGCTTTTAAACAGAGACCCTCGGAGAGCCTCTCACACCTGGACATTTCAGGTCATTAGATCAGAGGAGGGCCTGAGTGTCGGAATGGTCCAAAGGCTTCCCAGGTGGACCTCCAGGGGCAGCCAGCTTTGGGAACTACTGACCAGATGGTCTGAATCTCAGCCAGTTTGATGGTTTCAGCTCTGGGCAGCAGGGCCAGGGCTTGGTCTCCAAAAGCACAGCTCCTTAAACTCTTAGGTGGATGGAGAAGGGGGTGGGTTGGGAACGCCTTAGAGTTACATGATTAGAATCATGGCTCTGGGGGTGCCTGGCTGGCTCAGTCGGCTGAGTGTGGGCCTTCCGCTCAGGTCATGGTCTCCAGGTCCTAGGATCCAGCCCTGCATTGGGCTTCCTGCTAGTAGGGGGTCTGCTTCTCTCTTCCCTCTGCCCCTTCCCACCACTTGCTCTCTCTTTCTCTGTCTCAAATAATTAAAATCTTTTTTTTTTTAATTAAAAATAAAAATAAAAATAAAATCATGGCTCTTCCCAGCATAATGCATACGGCACACATTCTGCATACATGGACCTCAGATACACGTTGGAGGCATTAAAGGACTCCTGACTTGACCCTTCTGTGAACAGAGCCGCGCCCTCTCCTGAGGTGTAAGCCCACCTTTGGCATGTTGCTGTCATAGGTGTAGTCGATGGCCGGGGAGATGCGTTGAGAGAAGATGTGGGCCATCATGGTGCGGTAGGCCTTCCCATCCACGTTGGCTAGGGTGTGGTGCAGAACTTCGTGTAGCTCCGACTCCTCCATCTGGGGTGGGGGCAGCAGCTCGCTCTTGAGCAGTTCTGTGGCTGTAGGCCGCTTGGCGGGATCGTGGTTCAATAGCCAGGAGATGACCGATTTCTGGAATGAAAGGCAGGCACGCTGGTGACCCGACGTGACAGATGACACTCCGGAATTCCGAGAAACTGGTGGCTGGCTCCAGCCAAAGAAGAGATACCACACTTCTTGCACAAAGTTGGTGCATTTTAATTAGTACTTCTGAAATCTCTGCATCGGTCATTTCCCCCTCCCCATATTTCACTATGGCCACACAGCAGTGCAACACTGTAATAGTAGTGTTTCTTAAAAGGCAGAGATGCTGGGGTACCGGCGTGGCTCAGTCAGTTGAGCGTCTTGACTCCTGATCAGGTCATGATCTCGGAGTCATGGGATCGAGCCCCCGTCAGGCTCCATGCTCAGTGGAGAGAGTCGTCTCTCTCCCTGTATTCCTCCTCCCCCGCCTCATGAGCTCTCTCTCTCTCTCAAATCAATAAATATATGACAGCTGCCCTTTTTATATCTTACTGTTATAAACAACTAAAAAAACCCTCAACTCAATAACTACATATAGGCAGAATTTGGCCTTATAAACACACAAAATACTGTTTCAAAAAAAGGTGCCGGAACATAAAACAATTACCTCTAGATGACTAATTTTAGTAAAAATCATAATGCATAGTAGCTGATGGCATCTTGTTTTAATTTTTTCTTCTCCATTATGCTATTTGAATTAATACCACTCCCTGGAAGTGCCTTGATTTATGTTTCTCATTTACCATGGCTTCATAACCCCTAATCTTGAAACGTCTCTTCATGTGTCCTTAACTCTCTCATTTACAGTAAGGACTTACAAAGAGAGGAATACCTAGGATCAGAAACATCTCAACTTTTAGACGAATCTTATTAAGTATTTTCTAATTATGTATTTTTAATACACGTTCTCCTAGTGGGCCTCCCAACGCCTACCTCTGTCTTCAGCTAAAATGAACACACATGCAAAGAAAGGAACTGACAAGATACAACTTTTGTGAAAAGCTGTATTAAATTAAAACTAGTAAAAATGATACCCTATTCGGCAATAAAGACCCTGTTCCACTACTCCATTTTTGTTGTAGGGCAGCAATTGTGTTATATTCAGTACAGAGCACCTTCTACTCTGCCTCCTTGCAGATAAAAAGCAACAACTGTGATGTGGGGGGTAGAAGGGGCTATGGTCCATGGACCAAGTTGTTCCAGCTCAAACACACTGAGTGCACATCTATGAGAGGCCAGCGTCGTCCAGAGAAATGGTTTATATGGTTGCTCTTGCGTCTGTAGTTTAATAAAACAGACCCCACAGCTGCCAACATGTGGGAATGCTGAGGAAGACCGCCCTTGTCACAGGGAGAGACTCTGAAATGAACACTTACTTGTGACATTCGAAAACACAGGAAACGACTCCATACAAATCAGCGGTAACAGCTAACTCAAGAAGCAGAAACGTAACACAGTGTATTGTCCAGTAGTCCCTCACTAATAGGACAGTCGAGGCAGAACAGGTCCCTTTCACCATCAATAAACGTCATGTTAAATACTACTAAATCATAGGATGCCCGTGCTGACATAAATAAAGGGCACTTAATCCTTTTATTTGACAGGTGATGAAAGTTAAAGTCTTGATTAAGTTTAGTGACTCATCCAACCAGATGTATCACCCATAAGCAAGAAATCGCAAACTAATGTCATGCTCTAGCTAGGTTTCTGTCCTCAACATTAATGATTTAAATAAGGTAGTATGCCTTGATTATAATTCAGAAAAGTCAGTTTCTCAACACCCAAAGAACAAAGAATCCAATCAAGAAATGGGCAGAAGACATGAACAGGCATTTCTGCAAAGAGACATCCAGATGCCCAAGAGACACATAAGAAAGTGTTCAACATCACTCAGCATCAGGGAAATACAGATCAAAACCACAGTGAGATACCACCTCACACCAGTCAGAATGGCTAAAATTAATCAGTCAGGAAACGAAAGGTGCTAGCAAGGATGCAGAGAAAGGGGAACCCTCCTATACTGTTGGTGGGAATGCAAGCTGGTGCAGTCACTCTGGAAAACACCATGGAGGTTCCTCAAGATGTTAAGAATAGTGCTACCCTACAACCCAGCAACTGCACTACTATGTATTTACCCCAAGATACAAATGTAGTGATCCGAAGGGGCACGTGCCCCCTGAATGTTTATACCAGCAATGTCCACAATAGCCAAACTATGGAAAGAACCTACATGTCCATCAACAGATGAATGGATAAAGAAGATATGATATATATATATATATATAATCAATCACAAAATATTATGTAGCCATCCAAAAACCCCCAGAAATCTTGCCATTTGCAATGATGTGGATGGAACTAGAGGCTATTATGCTAAGCAAAATAAGTCAATCAGAGAAAGACAATTATCGTATGATCTCACTGATACAATGAATCTGAGAAACAAGACAGAGGATCATAAGGGAAGGGAGGGAAAAATGAAACAAGATGAAACCAAAGAGGGAGACAAATAAGAGACTCTCAATCTCAGGAAACAAACTGAGGATGGCTGACAGGTGGGGGGTTAAGGGAGAGGGTGGCTGGGTGATGGCCACTGGGAGGGTACGTGCTATGGTGAGAGCTGTGAATTGTTTAAGACTGATGAATCACAGACCTGTACTCCTGAAACAAATAATACATTATATGTTAGTAAAAAAAGTACATTGTCTGTATACTAAAATAAATAAATAAATAAATAAATATAAAGGAAAGAAAGAAAAGTTAGTTTCAGGAATAAACTTCTATATGCCCAGAGTATCAACCACAGAAGGCTTCACCATGACAAACTGTCAAGCATGAAGAAGCAACGCACACCAAAGGCACAAGACACAAATCCACTGATCATTGTTCATTCCAATCAGCTGGGTGCCACAGATCCCTGACATGAGTTACAGACACGCACACTCAGATATTTCTAGTACGGAGAAGAAAGTGTTTTACTTTAAAATACTGATAATACCAGGAGCGCCTGGGTGGCTCAGTGGGTTAAAGCCTCTGCCTTCGGCTCAGGTCATGATCCCAGGGTCCTGGGATTGAGCCCCGCATCGGGCTCTCTGCTCACCAGGGAGCCTGCTTCCCCCTCTCTCTCGCCTGCTTCACTGCCTGCTTGTGATCTCTGTCAAATAAATAGATAAAATCTTAAAAAAAAAAAAATACTGTTAACATCAGACTGTCCAGTCTTCCCCTTTACAATCTGAGCTACTTTAACTACAAAATGGAACAAGATTATAGTTTTAAATTGGATTTTTCTTTTCTTAAAAAGTCCCAAGCTCTTTCTTTTCTTTTCTTAAAAAGTTCCAAAGTTTCTCTAAAATAATGAAATCTAAAAGCATTCTTTTTTTCCAGTAGCTAAGCCAAGGTTCCAAGCAGCACTTCAAAAACACAATGAACCACGCAGAAGAACCCTGGAGTTTGCTTATTTTCTGTGCCAGTCCCTGGCATTTTTTTTGGTGTGTTTCAAGTCTAATAACATTTTAAGCATTTCATCTTTTGATATTTTTTCCCAAACTGTTCTCAGGGCACAAGACAATGAGTGGCAGAAGATGACTAATCGAAAAAGAAGAAAAACAGTAATTAAAATCCAAGAGTGAAGACACTGTAATGAAAGCATTGGAGAAAATTACCTGCTTTGTATGCTCTCCATCATCGAAGTCTTCTGGAAACTTAGGCGAAGTGGGCTGAAAGAATACAATATTCAAATCAGCACATGCTTGGCAAGCTGCCACAGTGAAAACATTTATTTCCCAGAGGTAAGAAAATCAAGGACAGAAATGAAAACAAGTTAAGACTCAGAGTGATACCTTCTTGAAACCCAACACCCATTGTTCCAAGTACATACATGTTATTTTCATACAAGCTTGACCCCAATGACTGCCTAGGAGACAGAAAGCATCTCAGCTGAGGACAAAGTATTTTAAGATCCAATGGTTTCAGAGGAAGACAAAGTAGCTTTAGTAAACACACAGAGGAAAAGAAGCCAAAAAACCCCCCACCAGAGCACCAACAAAGAGCAAAAGAAAAACATTAATCCTGAAACCTCTACTTGCTGAAAAGCTCTCACCTTCCTGGTCAATAAGATCTCAATCAGAACATTAACTTGCCAGTTTGTTTTTTTGTTTTGTTTGTTTGTTTGTTGTTACAGTTTAGATACTCTTGAAATGAGGGAACAAACATGAATTTTAGACTAAAGAAAGGTACTTCATCCAGGATATAATCTTTTAAGAGCATTCCAAGCCAAGGCAAGGACATGGTAATCACTTCATTTATCTCCAAACTTTGTGAACACCACAGTCCATGCTGTACTGGGTATAAAAGAATTCAACAGTTTTCAAAAATATCTAGAGCAGCATCTTCAGTGACGGTGTAGAGGACTGTAGCTCAGGAAAATGGAAGGCTCTTCGCATCTCTGGCTCATGCATCACAAGTCTCCATCACCCTCACCCAAACCTTTTTCTCCACTTTCATCCTAGTGCCCTTTCCAGTGGGCATCCTTGGCCTCACGTGCTTTTAGTTTGGGCAATAACTGAGGCAAGGATTAATCCCAAGAGCATAGAGGGAGGTTTCACTGGGGGAATAAAAAAGTCAAGGGGTTGTTATCTTCCTCAGACCCTTTTTAACTTCTGGCCATGGGGGTACTGTTAAGGCAAACCACTAGGTCAACTCAGTTGGAACCTTTAATTTCTAGAACTAAATATCCATTATTCTTATAACCTATTTCCACTGTTGCAACTATACTGATACGTGCAAAGTTTTGGGATCGCTCCTTTGTTTTAAAACCAAGGTGGGGGTGGCACACCTGGGTGGCACAGTTAAGTATCCGGCTCTTGATTTCGGCTCAGGTTGTGATCTCAGGGTCCTGAGATCGAACCCCACATTGGGCTCTGCACCGCACATGGAGAGTCTCTCTCTCTCCCTCTGCTCGTCCCTGCACTTGCTCGGGCAGGTACTCCTTCTCTAAAATGAATAAATAAAATCTTACAAAAAAAAAAATAGAACTATAGGTAATAGTAAGACTGACTCTTTCATATTACAAATACCAGAAAAATACCCTGCATTAAGTTCTGGTGTCCACACTAAGATCTTGGTTGCTCAAAATTGAGGCATTAAAATATCTGATACGTACATCTCTGAGTTGGTTGAGGACAAAGATCCTTTCTGAGGCCGTGACCATGGGGTGATAGGACATCTCAAAGAAGATAATTCCCAGGCTGAAGAGATCCACTTTCTAGGGAGAAGAAACTGTATTTAGACAGCCTTGAATATGTCATTTATCAGAGAATTACAGGACAAGCACTATTAGC
The DNA here is from genome assembly GCF_030435805.1 of Mustela lutreola. Taxonomy (NCBI): domain Eukaryota; kingdom Metazoa; phylum Chordata; class Mammalia; order Carnivora; family Mustelidae; genus Mustela; species Mustela lutreola. The sequence goes on along the minus strand of NC_081296.1, from coordinate 66,472,539 downwards.
TGGGGAAAAAAGTCTGCCTAAGGGAAAAATAGGCCATACTAGGAAAAAACTTGATTTCTTCTTTAAAAAAAAAAAAAAAAAAAAAAGAAATAGATCTAGAGTACTGATAAAATATTTGGTATGATGTCCCAACACTCTCCTTGAAAACTCATGGTCACTGGTTTAGCTATATACAGACATAGAAAATCACTGGCCAAACAATGAGAGTAATCACTAAAGGACAACTGCGATCTGTCAAAGGAATCTGCTTTGCTTTGCACCTTTACAAACCATCTCAATAGTGGAACACAGACCAAAATCTGCAGTTGACAGCAAAGGTCAGCTACTGACTGCAGAGCCCTATCAATGAAGACAGAATAATGGCACCACAGAAAGATGACGTGACTAATCCTAACAGAATATGGAAATGCAACTAAAAAAGAAGTGGGGCGAGTCAGCGCAGAAGGTCAGGCGGGGAGCTGCCGATGAGAGGACCATCTGCAGAAGGCAGCGTGGCAGCCAGCACGGTCCTCCCGAGGGGCAGGCTGTTCACAGCAAACTGCTCACAGGCACACACGCCACATTCAGGGGCGACTCTGGCATGAATCTGGACTCAAGGATTAGGAGGACAGACTAATTATCACCAAGTGACCTCCCAAGTTTTAAATGCTGTAGCATTTCCTACACATTGGTTGTAGAAAATGTGAACATCCAGAAGAGCACCAAGAAAAACAGCACTCACTCATCATCCCACTGCTCCAGTATATTTCCTACTCATATCAGAGAGCTGCCCCCTTCACGTTTTTTAAAAATAAACACAATAGGGTCACTTGGGTGGCTCAGTGGGTTAAGCCTCTGCCTTCGGCTCAGGTTATGATCTCAGGGTCCTGGGATCAAGCCCCGCATCAGGTTTCCAGATGGGCAGGGAGCTTGCTTCTCCCCTCTCTCTTTCTCTGCCTGCCTCTCTGCCTACCTACAATCTCTCTGTCAAATAAATAAATAAAATCTTTAAACACACACACACACACACTCTATAAAACTAGAACCATACATTTTGTAATTTTTATTCCCTTAAGAGAGCATGAATATTTTCCAGCTAGTGTATTATTTTTCCAAACCAGGCTTCTAAAACGTGATTTTAATGACATATTGTATTCAATTATACAGAAGTCCTGTAATTTATTTAGCCATTCATTTTTAAACACCAGTTTTTTTTCCACTGTTCTAAATAATGCTGTGACAATCCCCTTTTATATCCATCTTTTTGGATGTTGTTGTTTCCTCTGGGTAGATTTCAAGAAGGGTAATTGCTGGGACAAAGGGTGGAAAGAGCCTCTTGCATTTCATTACATGTGGCAAACTGAACTCTGGAGAGGCTGCACTAAGGGAGTCTGCGCCATGCCACAGCCCCGCTGGGTATTTGGCTATCTGTATAGAATTCCACTGTCACTGCCTGGTGCTCCTTATCAGAATGGAAACCCAGGTTTGGGGTTCACTGTAAGCTTGAAAATATGCTCTGATGTGAATTGCCTGCCCCAATATATTTTTGAAATTTTGCTCTACACTCACCCTAAGGGATCCCATCCAGCTGCATGGCTTTAAATCCCATGAGGATGACTCTTGGATTTATACCTGATTCCAACCTTTCCACTGAACTCAAGTCCCGAGTCTTCAATAACCTACTGAACATCTATAAGTAGATCTCTCATCAGGCATTTCCAAATTAACATGACCCCCAAACAGAATTTTGCTGCTATCCTCTCCTGTCTCTCCCATCTTGGACAACTAGCCCGCCCCCAACTGCTCCAGAAGAAACCTGGGCACTGTCCTATCACCCTACCTTATCTCCACCCAACCTCCCCTTGACCACGTGTCTTATTTGAGCACACTTCTCCCCACAACTACCGCCACCACTCGGTTCCAGCTAGCAGCCACCCAACCTGACTTCTGCAAAGCCTCCAGCAGCAGCTGGAGTGAACTCTCTTGCTCAAGACCCTGCAGTGGCTCCCTGTGCACACCCCTTTTTCAAGGCCAAGCTGGCTCTACATCATTTGACCTTGATCTTCCTTTCCAGCTTCATGCCTTTCTCCCCCAGCGCTCACCAGGCTGTATCTGCATGGATGTTCTTTTTGATGGTCTCCAATGGGCAAGCCAGTGCTGGCTCGGTTTTCTCCTTATGCATGCTATTTCTTTTGCTTACCCTTTTTTCCTCTCAGCTCCCAACTTCATGTGGCTTGTCCCTTCTCTATCCTTAAAGCCATCCTCTTGGGGAAGCCTTCTCTGGTCAGTTTATCTGGACATGATGCCCCCCTACTGCTCTCTGGAGTCGATTTCTTTTCTTAACCATTTGTGATTATTTTATGTTTTCACCTATTTATTGTCTGTTTCATCCACCAAAGGCTAAGCTCTTCCAGGGCTGGAATAAGACACCTGTCTTATCAGTCAGCTGTCCTGTTCTCTGTATTTCTGGGGCCCAGCTTAGGACGAGGTTAGTGAAAATCCTTTCTGGATGGATGGACAGTAAGGTCCTTAGCAGCAACAGTGCCAGCTTCAGGGGAGTCATCAACTCGACATACATGTGGATATGTCGTATAAATGAATGAATGAATGTTCCCATTGCAGCGGCAATTAACACCAAACGCTATGATCTCGATCACGATGTTCTTCCTACGATCTTACCCTTGAGACCTCCCCTTCGCCCCAGAAACCTTCCCCTTTACCTGGTTGTACGTGGGTCTACTGCTTCCTTGGATCTCTGGGCTTACATATAAAGCAGTACCAACCATTCCAGTCAGATGGCCTGCATGGAAAAAGACAAAGTGAAACTTTTCTAATAAGAGGACTAAGGAGGTAAGACAAATTTTTATTTAAAAGAAAAAAGGAGGAGAGGGAGCTTCTTAGGAATGAGGCATGATCTGTTAACTCTTCACTGCCTTCAGAGGAAGGCGAAGTACACACTTCACCGAGGGTTTAACCAGAAGTCACGTATGGCCACAGACTCTGTTCCACATGGGAGGTCTCTGCTCTTGCAGAGGGGTGGTGCAGAGAGAAGACCCCAGACATCCCAGGTCATGAGGTAACCTCACATTAGCTTGTGGGGTCAAAGTGTAACCGTCTACCCATGACAGCCAATTATCTAACTAAAGCTCTAATTTAGTTAAGATAGTGAAGAGGGAAAAAAATAACTGAAGCATGCTCACGGTTTTGTCAATTTAATGAGTAATTGTAATTTGCTTTAGAATAAAATCTTTATGGATGAAAAACAGGTTTCAGATTAAGAAACCTGTATTGTATGGCATATTAAAAATTTTCTAAGAGAGCAGATCTTATGGTGAGTGTTCTTACCACAAAATTTAATAATTAGGAAGGCAGGAGGAACCCTGGAGGTTATGGATATGTTTATAACATAGGTTGAGATGGATGGTTTCATGGGTATATATGTATCTCCAAGCTCCTCAGGGGTATACATTATATTTGCACAGCTTTTTATATGTAAAGGAGAGAGAGAGAAAGAGAGAGAGAGAGAGAATCAGAGAAGAAAACCCCTGTGGTCTGCTTTTTAATCCACTAATTAAACATACAGTCTTCTGGATTTACCTGAGGGGTCTGATTTAATCGAGTGATCTGCCGTATCATCTTGCTTGCCATCAGCCTAAAAAAATACAAGCCAGTCAAATACCACTTTTAAAATGTTATGTTATTCCACAGAAATGGCCTCTCCATTTCTAAATCAAGACCGACAGAGAACTTACCCACAGAAAACAGAATTAACTACAATAATGTTTTTTCTGTGCTCTAAATAGTGTCTGTTTATTTAGCCTGCTAAAGCGGGACTCCCTGGAAACCCCCGAGACCAAGAAGGAGAAGGGCTCATCGCTGAGGAACTCCTCCTTCAGGGCAGAAAGCCCCGAAAGAGAAACCCATTTATTTTCACGTTTGCAAATGCCAAAGCAGAAATCCACTGACAAGGAAGGTTCAGAGCATATTAACAACCACTACAAACTCCCTCTCTAACTTCCCCGCTGCTGTTCCCTCATGTGGGGCCATGTTTACTCCTCGTTCCTAGAGGCTGGTCACCACAGCTTCTCCACTGTCACCATGAGCCCCTCTCAGGTAGCCCCGCCTTTCTCAGCTGTATCCGTGCCGACACCATCTCACAGACCACCCTGAGTCACCACTCCACAGGGTCCTGTCACAGGCACCATCACACATACCAGCATCTCTCATGTTCTCAGCAGCAGGCACTGTTCCGAGGGCTTGCCTTGTCCTCTCATTTTATCTACCCAACAACTCTCGGAAGTAGGTTCTAGCATTAGGCACGCTGTACAGTTGAAGTACGGAGAGTTTAACCTGCCCCAGGTCACACTGCCATAAAGGGGCAGGGAAAGGACTGTGTGTAGCCCTGGTCAGGGAGCCTCCGCAGCCTGTGCCTCTGTCTACTCACTATATTACAGCCTCTGATATTAGGTTAAATTCTTCCGTTTGGGGATCAAGACCGCACCATCAGGCCCTTCCTTGCTTGGTCTCAGCGCTCTTCAAAATGCCCCGCTGTTCTGCTTAGGACCACACTCTCATTGTTCCCCTTCTGTTTCCTCCCTCTCCACTCCTAACCTCACCTTCTAGTTTTGTCCCTATGGTTGTTCTATGACTGATCTAAATCTCTGACCACTCTTGGAATTAATTGCATGTACTAGAGATTTTGTGCCTATTAACTTCATCTTATGAAAAGACTCTTCCTCGGGCACTTAAGGCCTGCCACCTACAAAAACCCCCAACTTTCCAGCATCGTCTCGTCTCCCCTAATGCTTCACAGTCATGTGTTGTCACAGACAACATGCTGGCCTCCCAACAGTCATATCTATTCACCCCAGGGCCTTTGCTTATGCTATTCCTTCTCTCTCGGATTTCTTGCCCTGATCTGCCTTCAATCTCAGCCTTCTGGACTCTCACCCATCCTTAAAGTCCCATCCGAAATGCTTGTTTCTTTTGTTTCTTTATACCACCTTTCTGGGTCCTCATAACCACATGTCAAGTTTCTCTTGCCTTTTGCTCTTATATCGCTATTTCTCTTCACATTATTTTAGCTTTGCATGTTGAACAACTATTCTATAATGATGACTAAGACTGGATCTTCAGGTGTTCCATGGTATTTTGAGCCCTATTTCCTTAAATTAACGAAAAGCCCCTCAAGGGTAAAGCATCAAGCCCAGTGCCTGGCAATGGTAGGCCAAATGACCAAATTATTTCAAAAAGTATTATATGCCTTTGACCTCAGTATCATCCAGAAACCAGTAATTTTATGTCTCTCAGGTGGAACATCCTCACTATAGTGTATTTTTCCTTTCTAAGCCTAAGGGATCATTTGTGGCTCACCCCTTCAGACTTGCAGAATTTCCTGGGGATTACAGAGCAGAGTTTAATCAACTCATAACCATGAAAGTATTGCAAGACAGGATAATCAAGACATGCAGGTTCATTTTTTTAGGCATAGTCCAATCTGAAAAATACTCACAGTGAAGGCCAGATGGTCTGTTGCTAAACCAAAATCACCTATTTTGACATGGTCATCGGAATCTAAAAAAATGTTGACAGGCTTTAAATCCCGGTGAATCATTCCCTGATGGAAGAGAAAAAAGAACTGTTTCCCAAGCATAGTTTATAGTTTACCTGTTTCCTAATCTCAAAGGCCAACCTAATGTCAAGATGCAGAGGAGATCCTCTCCCTCAGACTGGTCCAGGCTGTTTTGGCCTCTGCACTGTCTCCTGACCATCCTGCCAATGACCTTCCCAACATCTCCCAGTCTACCTACTGGTGATCCTGGAGGAGGTCAAACCCAAATTGTTCCCTGGGGGCATCCAAGGGCTCCCTCCACCGGGTTCCCAATCTCTCTGTGGAATCACAAAACACTGCTGTATCAACCCTCAGCTGTATCCATGCCGAGAAGACACACACCATTTTCCTTCCTTCTCCTATTCTTCTCTTCACCCTATTCCCCTGCCTTATAAATTCTTGTTTTCTCCTCTCATCTGAATTGTGCCAACACTTCCAAGTACCAACTTGCCTTCAATGCCTTCCACAGCGAATCTAATTCAATCTGCATCCCTAGCACACACCTAAGTGCTCAATGATTAACTGTTACGTGAACTTGGCTTTCTCCCCTTCCTGATGGCAGCCTCATGATGCTTACTGTTTCAGGTACTATAATACAGGAAACAATTTAAAAAATAATAAAAACACCTTATGGTATCATCTTACTGTTACACGAAGATGAATTTGGGTTCCTTCAAAAAAAGAACAAGTCCCTCTCAAGTATGGGGTCTGCTATATGCTTGTGACTATCTGCATTTCTAGGCGTGGCAGAGCATAAGATACCCAGAAGATCATTAGCAGAAGCTGAGCAAATGAGATGTAGAGAAGAGTGCATGTGGGGCACAGTTCTAGGATCCCGGGAGATATCAAAGAGCTCCAATGGCTGTCATTAAAATTCATTTTGATTTCCAACCCTGCAAACCTTACTCCACCAACTCATTTATAAACTTAACATATGTAAATCACAGTCCTGGCTTTTCAGTATAAATATACAACAGTCTAAACATTTTAGATTAAAGAAAATTATGCAAAGGAAAAAAACACATGTACACTGCCCAATGCGGTAGATAATCCCATTTTTAAAATGTAAGCAGTGTTTCATCCTGAAGCTAAGTCCATTAGCATTTGCATTGTCATGACAATATCTAGCTTTATAAAATGACATTTTATACTATGTGGTGGGCTGTGTCTCCAGTCTCATCTCTACCCTTGCTAGATGACTTCTGGATTTCGCCATGGTCCTAGGAAGGACCGCAATAAGCCAAGTAGAATCAAATGACTGGGTCTGTATTCACCACACTCACTTTATTCTAAGTAACTGAAGTAACCACCCTTGCTTTTCGTGTATGTTGAAACATTTTTGCTTAATCCAGAGGTTGGAGAACTCTTTCTAAAGGGTCAGATAAATATCTTACACGTTACAGGCCTCACAGTCTCTGTCACAACTATTCAGCCCCACAGCTGTAACACAAACACAGCCATAGGCAATATGTAAACAAATGAGCATGGCCCTGTTTGAGTAAAACTTTATTGTGGACACTAAAACTTGAATTTCACAGAATTTTCATGTGTCATGGAATATTCTTCTTCTGATTTTTTTTTTTTTTTTTAAATAATCCTTTACACATGTAAAAGCTGGGCACCTTGGTGGCTCAGTTAGTTAAGTACTTGACTCTTGAGCTCAGCTCAGATCTTGATCTCAGGATTGTGAATTCAAGCCCTGCACTGGACTCCACGCTAGGTGTGGAGTCTACTTAAAAAAAGAAAAAAAAATGTAGGGGCGCCTGGGTGGCTCAGTGGTTAAGCGTCTGCCTTCAGCTCAGGTCATGATCCCAGGGTCCTGGGATGGAATTCCACTCCCTGCTTGGTGGGAAGCCTGATTCTACCTTCTCCTTCTGCCTCTTCTCCTCCCTGTGCTCTGTCTGTTAAATAAATAAATAACATCTTTTAACAAAAAAATTATAAAAGACATTCTTAGCTTACAGTTCATATAAAAGCAGATGGAAGTTGGATTTGACCCCATGGCCACAGTTTGCTGACCCCTGTCCTAACCCTCAATCTTTTCTTTGAACTCTGATACCTTATACTATATACATGTCTTTTGATATGTCTGACCTATAAAAATAAATTTCAATATACCCATAATTTTCCCTCTGTTTCTGTTTTTCTCTAATCTCACAATATCTTTTTTTGTCATCAGTTTTATACAAGCATAAGTTTTCAGGTATGAAATGTTGTAAAGTTTACTTTCTCATGGATATATGCCAATCCATCCAGAATCTCTCGAAAAAGCCTCCAGAGTCTGACAGTGTCCAGATATAGCCCCTGGTCAATGGTGTCACGCAAAGTGCTCTTCTCACAGTACTCCATCTGGGGACAAGAACAAACCAGGCAGCATTTGATTGTATACGGTTTCAATTAAGGCAGACAATGGCGATTAACGTAATCTTCCATTTTAAAACATGTGCTGTGGATTTTAAGTACTTAAAGGCAAGGCTTAAATTTTTTTTTGAGGAAAGAATCCAACTATTTAAAAAAATTTGGGGGGGGGGGAGAGAGACATTATCACAGCACCTCAACATAACCCTTTTAATTTTTATTATCATTCATTAAAAAATAAGACTTGTTTAAAGTCCTTGTCATAAATGATTTCATTCTTTTTCAAATAATGAAAAAACTGAGAATTAAGTAAACTTGTTTCACATGACCATTTCCAAACCCAAATTTCCAAGAAAGGCTAATTAAAAATCTAACGACATCATGAGCCTTCCTCATTTGTACTTTGAACTAGTGACAGTGACCTTCAAGTCCAGAGTAAAATGATGTAAATATCCAAACATCCAGGACAAGGGTCTTTCTCATCCCTTCTTAAATATTAATGGATCAGAAAACAATGCAGTATCATTTAAATCTTCAATCAGCATGTAGCCTTTGATTTATGCAACTGGCCTATGGGTTTCAAACCAGTGCTTCATGCTCTGAATAACCACCTCGAGATTCTGACTCATCGCTGAGCCCTCACGAGGGCTTGGGACTCTCAGACTGTGATCTTATCACACCTCCAGACACACCTCCCCTGCGTACCTCTGACTCATAACTGTCTAGAGACTGAACGCACAGAGTACAGACTTCAGTTAGTGGTTTAGAGGACAAATGCTTTATTCTGCGTGTGAGTGGTACATTGGCGATGTTTATATTAGGGAAAAATTAAAAGCAGCCACCTAATTAGTGTCTTTTGAAACATCTACTTGTCTGAGGCTTCCCTTCTGGAACACACTACTGCATCTGACATTTCAGATCTGCCTACTTACCGATAGGACTGCAAATACTAATAAGGCCCCACAGTCCTATTCACTTGGGGCAGAGGCAGAATGTTCCTCATGGGTCTGCGATTGTGCCTCTGCTAGCAGGGCTCACCAGGGTCTGGGACTCTGGCCCTCAGGCAGAGAAGTCTGCTTCCTTTTAGTAAAGCCCCATTGGAAGTGGCTTACCCAGGGTTCCTGTCACCCAGAGGTTCTAGGACTTTAGGCACTTGGCCTGAGGCTACCCTGGGGTTTCTTCTGCACATGCAGGATATGTCTGCATCACACCTTACTTGTCCAGATCCAGCTTGTTAGAGTGGAACTTCGGTACGTGCAAGTCTAGCGCTTACAGAACTCAGACATGGTTTTGTGACCTTAAAAGTGTTACTTTTCTTATTCTTCACAAGTCACTGAATAGCTAGATGGGCACAGAATGCAAAAGAAACTTGCCTGAGCTCCCACAGCTGTGACTGGGGGATCCAGAAGGAGAACTTACTCAGACTGAGTCCAGAGCCTGTACCCACCGCCCTATACCATCCCCTGCTATGGTACAGAAAACACGAGTTCAAGGCTGGGGGTCAGGGCGTCTGGGCTGCAACTATCTCCCCTCAATTCACCTTTGGCCGTGCCACTGATCCCTCCTCTGCCTTGTGTCTTGCTCTAGCCTCCCACAACATTCCCACCAGCGACCACCGGGAGGCGCTGTGTGAACGAGCGCGGCGCACAGGATCTCACCTGGATATACAGATAATGCACAGCTTCAACAACAGCTGATGGCTCACTTTCATGGCAACTGTTCTTCCCATTGCAGTCTTCATTCTAATCCAAGAGGAACACGGGAGAACTCAAAAAATGGGAACAGGGGGGCACCTGGGTGGCTGAGTGGGTTAAGCCTCTGCCTTTGGCTCAGGTCATGATCCCAGGGTCCTGGAATTGAGCCCTACATCAGGCTCTCTGTTTGGCGGAGAGCCTGCCCCTCCTTCCTGCCTCTCTGACTACTTGTGATCTCTCTCTCTCTCTGTCAAATAAATAAATAAATAAAATCTTTAAAAAAAAAAATGGTAACACGATCATCACCCTCCTCAGGCTCTTTGTGCCCACCCTCACCCGACAGGCCAACATCCTATCGCCTCAGAGAAGAGGACCAAGCAGGACGCAGCCTCTGTCCTTTAGACACCACCAGCACTTCAAAGGCAACTGTGCTATTACCAGAAACTACTGTAGAGTTTACAGGTATGTCACTATATAGAATAATGATGGGGGAAAATAGGAAGTAGGTACCTATTACGGTTGTGTGATCGACAGAAAGATTCCAAGTCAACTGTTGTCTACAGGCTAGTATTTTAAAGGTTTCAGATGAAATGGAATACCTTTCTTTGATGGTAGGCTTACTTTGGGAAGAAGAGAGATCTATCTTCAGCTCAATCAACTTAAATGGGAAGATATTACTGAAAGGCACACTGCCCTCTGGGCAGTGCCACTGAGGAACCGGCACTCGGCTGCCACTCACTGTGACCGATCGTCCAGAATGCTTTTCCACTCTATTCTTCCCCTACAGGTCATTTCTAACTCTTGTGCCCCACCCCCTTTTTTAAAGTTCTTTTAGGGATGCCTGGGTGGCTCAGTTGGTTGAGCCTCTGCCTTGGGCTCAGGTCATGATCTCAGGGTTTGGGGATCAAGTCCCACATCGGGTTCCTAGCTCAACGGAGAACGTGCTTCTCCCTCTGCCTGCTGCTCCCCCTGATCGTGCTCTCCGACAAATAAAAACTTAAAAAAAAAAAAGGTTCTTTTATTCTTCTCATAAATGTATTTAAGCATTTCCCCTCAACACAACCACCTGGGGGAAAAGGATTGGCTAAGGAAAAAGCATTAGATCTTATTTGACGGTTTATGATTTAGTTTGTGGAAGCATTTTTCAACATTTTTCCTTTAGCAAAGAAAAAGAAAAGGCAGCTCTGTTCTGCAAACAGTCAAGTTCTACTCTTGAATCATTTATATACCCTGGAGATTATCTGTAGAAGACTGTTAATCTCTTGGAGGCTTCTACTCATCAATTAGAATGCCCGTGGGATGTTGCCCTTCAGAAGCAAAACCAGGATTGTAAATTTGGTGCTCCTGTAATAATTAAATGTATAGCTAATGCTCAAATAAAAGCAGTAGGTGGTAATTTATATATTTTTTAAAGATTTTATTTATTTATTTGAAAGAGAGCGAGCACACAGAGTATGAGCAGGGGAGGGGCGAGAGAGAAGCAGACTCCCCCCTGAGCAGGGAGCCAGATGTAGGGCTTGATCCTGGCACTGCAGGATCATGATCTGAGCCCAAGGCAGACACTTAACTGACGGAGTCAAGCAGATGCCTCTATAATTTATAAATTTAAACTAAGAAGACTTTAAGGTTCTTTTAATTTAAAAAAACATTTCTAAAAAATGCCAGAGAATGCATTCAAACCTCCTTCAAATCAATTTAGCTGCTTATCAGGGCCCACATGTAGACTTTTATCTACTACAAATGTACCCTTATAATGGCTTACAATTCTATTTTTATTCCTAGAAATGAAGTCGTGGCACTCTACCCCCTCTCATGGAAGTTTCCTCTGCATTAACAACGGCCAGTCCTAGTTGTCAGTGCCACGCAGCGGCAATCGGGGGCTCTGCTAGTCTGGGCAGAGGAGGATGCAGGACTGCGTGGGGTCCAAGGCCTCAAACGGTGTTTTTCAAACTTTTCAGACCGTGACCCACATGAAGAAATATATTTTATATCATACCCAATTCACAGACTCATGTGAGACATGGTATACACACAGGTTACTTTTCCTAGTGTGATGCATGGTCTCCACTCTTCCCTACAGCACTAAAAATTAAATAAAGCTGGCTGCAGGCCTGAAAAACTCTTTCATTGCCGGTTCAGGATCATGACTCAGTGCTAAAACACTGTGCTAGACAGTAATCCAGATTAACTGGTCATAGAGACCAACATAACTCTAATAGGCTCTTTAATTACTTAAATCGATCCCTATCTCCAACCACATCAAGTTTCCCCAAATCTTCTAGGAAATGGTGTTCATTCAAAAAAGCAAGACAAAACAAAACCCAGCATGTCAATTTACCCCTCCCCTCTAAAAACAGGTATGTGTGGTTATGTGGACAATCTAAAATATAAGGCCCATGAATAATAAATTAAACTATCGTGTTTTAAAATTGATAATTTCTATATCGGCCTATTAGAGTGAGGCTTTACTCTTCCACCCAGGGTTTTTAACATCAAGCACTAGTTTTCTTACATGGCCATCCCTGAGAAAAAGGTGTAATTTCTATTTATATATTTACCTGATTCTGACTCTTACTGTTCTCATCTTCAAAGATGATATCGCTGTCAGAATCTGAAGCAGGTCTTAAAAAGAGAAACAGAGAAATACTAAAGAAATCAAATTCTCTGTTAGAATTCCACAGCTAAGAGTCATGATTGACTGTCTCTCACTGGACAGAATGAAATCAAACCAGGAAAAACAAGATGGATCAGGGTGTCTTCTGAGATGCACCAACTTTTAGGATCACAATTCCTGACTTGTCAGAACCGCAGTTGGCCCTATGTCAAGCTTCCGGGTTAGTTTTTAAATATCCCGGAGTTGGAAGCCCCTATCCAAAAGAATGCTCTTTTAAAAACTTGCTGTCAATGGTACTAAGAAGACGAAGTATTGAAAGGAATTTCTATTTATCCTTTCTTCGGGGCTTGGGTTTTAGAGCGCTTTTGAAGACGCCAACAGGGAATAAAACCTTTGGATTGAATCTGGTTCCCCTCTAAACACACAATTCTGCACTTCAACATGGTGACAGCCTGGGTTTCTAACTGAATCCCCTCTCCCGGGGCGTGGGCCTGGCACCCCCACGGGTGCTCTTACAGGAATGGTTGCCGGAACATGCCCTCGTGCTCGTCCTCGTCGTCCTCCTCATCGTCGTCGTCCTCCTCGTCGCTGCTGGAGCCCGGGCCGGCGGGCTGGAAGCGGGCGCTGGCCGAGCGCTCGCCCGACGTGCTCCACTCCACCGAGCTGAGGATGGGCGGGGGCGCGGCCGCCTCCACGCTGCCGGGGCCATTAGGCCCGCCGCAGCACACCAGCTGCTGGGACGGAGCTGGCGCATCCCATGTTTGGGGCCGTGAGTCCGAGTCCGAGTCCGGGGGCAGCATCGCCGAGCCCACCGGCCGCTCATATCTCTCGATCCAGGCATTGTAGTAGCGCACGATGTTCTCATGATGCAGGCGCGACAGCAGTGTCACCTCGCCCTTGATCCTGCGGAAGTGCTTGCTGGCCGGGTTGATGGGGATGCGCTTCACTGCATAGCAGCAGCCATCCAGCTTGTTCTGCACCTGCCGTGGAGCACGGGAGAGGAAGGAAACAGGTGCCCGTCAGCTGCTATGAGCCTCGCGGACTGGTATTTGTAGCCCATGACCCCAAGCCGTCCCTGGGGAGCCCTGAATTCTCAGGGAGAAGCAACAGTTACTACAGTAGAGAGCCACATATTTTAGTCTCTTAAGCTGAACAAAAAAGTCTTGACTGCCGAAATCCCTAGAAAACATCTCACCCCAAACAACATGTATATTTAGCTTAATTAGGACCTGGAGAGGGCGCCTAGGTGGCTCAGCAGATTAAGCGTCTGCCTTCCGCTCAGGTCATGATCCCAGGGCAGTGGGATTAAGCCCCACATAGGGCTCCTTGCTCAGCAGGAAGCCTGCTTCTCCCTCTTTCACTCCCCCTGCTTGTGTTCTCTCTCTCGCTGTGTCTCTGTCAAATAAATAAGCAAAATATTTTTTTTAAATGCTAATTATTGGGGCGCCTGGGTGGCTCAGTGGGTTAAGGCCTCTGCTTTCGGCTCAGGTCATGATCCCAGGGTCCTGGGATCGAGCCCCACATCGGGCTCTCTGCTCAGCACAGAGCCTGCTTCCTCCCCCCTGCCGGCCTGTCTCTCTGCCTACTTGTGATCTCTCTCTGTCAAATAAATAAATAAAATCTTCAAAAAAAATTTTTTTTTTGTAAAATGCTAATTATTTTGAGGGCACCTGGGTGATACAGTTCCTTAAGTGAGGACTTTTGGTTTTCACTCAGGTCATCATCTCAGGGTTGTGAGCTCGAGACCTATGTGGGGCTCTATGCTCAGCAGGGAATCTGCTTGAGATTCTCTCTCTCCCTCTCCTTCTGCCCCTCCTACTTATGCTGTGTCTCCCTCTATGTCAAATAAATAAATCTTTAAAAATATACTAACTGGGGCACCTGGGGGGCTCAGTTGGTTAGGCAACTACCCTCGGCTCGGGTTGTGATCCTAGAGTCCCGGGATTGAGTCCTAAATGGGGCTCCTGCTCAGCAGGGAGTCTGCTTCTCCCTCTGATCTTTCCCCTCTCATGCTCTCTCTCTCTAATAAATAAAATAAAATAAATATTTAGAACATACCATCAGTCATAAATTTTTTTAAGATTAAATTAAATAAAATAGATCTTAAAAAAAATTTATGATTGATGGTATGTTTTAAGACCAGAACAATGTGATTAAGAACACAAAAAATAAAGACAAGAGAAAGTTTCAAAGTCTCCACATTCTGCATTAGAGACACTTTTTCTGGGCAGTCACAGGATGCCACTCGGTTGACTGAAGTTAACTTTTACCAAATTTTGTTCAACAGAACATTCTGGACCCAAGGTGCAAGTCAACTGAAGTGATGAAAAGCAACCTCCCACGGGCAGAGGGAACAACCAGTTGATTATAAAATACAAAATAAAGCATCATTCTCATAGGTTCCAATTAGAATGAAAAGGGAGTACTATAAAATTGAGTTTCAGATTACTGTTGTGTGGGAACAGTGGTAAGAAATACGCTTTTGAGTAGAATAGATAGAGGTCTCAATGCTGGTTTCCTCTCTTATTGCATGGATGTAACCTCATACAAATTATGTAACTTCTCTGAAGGTCAGTAACCTCATTGGAAAAATGAGGATAATACTTATTTCATAACAATGTCACGAAACTGAAAGACAAGGTTTGTGAGCCATCTGGCACAGAACCTGAAATATGGAATGTGCTCCAAAAAGCTATGGCCCTGTGTTCTCTTTCTGCTACATCATTAATAGAGTAGGAAATAGTGGGAAGTCTTGACATTGCCTTTGACCTTGAGTCTCAGAACACATCATGAAGGCCTGGAGTCACTGACTGGGGTGTGGAGCTCACTACACTGCAACGTCCCAGGGATTCACTGATGACAGTGGAAAGGTGCCTGAACCATAATGGGGCCAAGTGCACAGGCAATGCCAGATGACTGAACAGAAATGCCCGACCCTAACCCAGAAAGAGAGATGGGAGTGTGAGGGCTGTAGCCTCTCAGAGGGAAAAAACACAGGAAAATTCAGGGGCTTAAATTACTAGTTGTTTTTATTATATGAGCCTTCTCATTATTTTTAAGTACTTGTAAGGAAATGGAGTTTGACACTGTCTCACATTCAAGGATGAAAACACAAACAAGTTAAAGGACTTGATCAAAATTATTGTGTGAGTTAAAGCAGTAACATATACATCAGTCACCCACTCCTCTGTACAGCACTGGGATCCTCTAATCAGGACTATCTGCCCACAGTAGGTCTCTTTAGCCATCTAACAATAATGTCTATACTTTCATGAAGAGAGTTGAAAATCTTCCATAATCCTCTAACTTCCTCTCAGCAAACTTAAGATTATCTTTCTGTCTCTGATTACCATAGAAAACCTTTTTATTTGGGGGAGTTGCTATAAAAGGACTTCCACAATAATCCCACTAACTCTCCCTAATAACACTCTCAAATCCTAAACAGGCATATGCCCTCTTGATGGTAGGCCATTTTATTCTGTGAGAGGTAACATGTCTTATATGGATTTAATAATACATGATTAGCCTGGACCTCCTGAGGTCAAAATACTTAAAATTACACAAGAACAGCTGAAATCTCTTTCTCAAGGGTCAGGTAATCATAAGTCACCCAAAGAGACCAGAAAGCAGAAGAGAAGACCTAATGATAGCATGCCTTCATAATGCACCACTCATTTTCTTTCTCAGTAACAGATGGAAAATAAAAGCCACTGAGACCATCTGGGGCCATTTCCTAGTGAGGTCCACCCTAGCTCTAACCTCGCAGTCCTTTAATCTACAGCACCTCTGAAAGAAAATGGGACAAAAAGGACAATTTGCTTTCTGAACCAAAGCACAGAAAGATAGTTTTCACACCAAGGGCTTGGCTCCACTTGAAGCCGGTGTAATTGTGGGGTTTTCATGTTAATGTGCATGTTAATGTGCTGCCTGGAGCAAGGGGGAGGAGATGATGTATGGTCACATGTCCACTGAGACTCAAAGTAAAGCCTTTAACTCTGCGAAGGTGATGAGCATTGTGGTTTCAAATGATCCTATGTATGTCTCTACCCGTGCTCAAAAGAGAGCTCTGAGTCTGCAGAAAGGGCCCGGGCACAACTCTGTAGCTCACCTTGATGACAGCTCCAAAGGCTCCTTTGCCGAGAAGCTGTAGTTCTTCAAACTCAATGAAATACCGGGAGAACTGTCTCTGGGTCTCAGTGAAGAATGCTGCGCTGGGTAGCTGCTTCCTAGGAATAACAGTCTCAACATAATCCTGTCCTCCAGAATCTGAGATAAAACGAGAGGCAACAAGGCATGAGAAAAATAGCAAGAGGTGCAGAACTCAACAACAAAGCCGGCGCTGGAAGGAGGCGACCCAACCCGTAGTTAGAACAGGGACCTCCCACCCAGCACAGACCCTTCAAGCCTTTTCTTCACCTGGTTCTCCTTCAAGGAGGTAGAACATACAGTAGGTGCTGAGTGAGATCTCCAGTAAGGGAATGACTGCACAGGAGAGCCAGAACCCAACCAGCTCTACTGGGGTTCCTTAATCTGTTTGTGAGTAGCAACAGGGAAATCTAGTTCCATGGCAAGAAGGTGACAGGACACGAAGGGTACCCAACACCGAAAGAGGCTATCCCGGCGGACAATCCAACGGACAATCCAATGGTCAAGGCTGGAAACCAGGATGGCAAAAACGGTTCCGTGCACACAGTACACATTCAATGAATGGATTTATGTACAGCTTGGCATAAAATAGTTAAAATAAATGATCCAGGCAGTCCGTTCCAATCTTAGGTTTCTGCGTACTTTCAAAATAATTTAGGTCAAACAGGCGTTCACGGAAAGAGCGGTAACAGACTCACCTTCAGGACTTTGTTCCAACAAAGACATTTTTGGCTGAGGATTGATAAAGCTGTGTTTCAACAGCTGCTGGGCACTCCATCTCTCCTTGTCGTCCAAGCACACACACCTCAGTGAGAGGGCAGAGAGTATCTCAGCGATGCAGAAAATAATCACTGGATTCGTTAATCCAAGGGTTTATTTTTTGATTTATAGGTTTATTTTAAGGTTAAGTATACATTAGAGAACACCTGTTGCTTACAGACCAAAATGCACTCCTAAGCGAATACGTGCTGACCACTGGAAATAAGTGGGGTATCAAAAAATATATAGTCTTTAGAAGCAGGAAGACTTACCTTGTGGAATAGGTTTTTTTTTTACAGGTTTAATATAGCCCAACTTATAGGGGCACCTGGGTGGCTCAGTGAGTTAAGCCTTTGCCTTCAGCTTGGGTCATGATCTCAGGGTCCTGGGATCAAGCCCCATACCAGGCTCTCTGCCTGGCAGGGAGCCTGCTTCCCCCTCTCTCTCTGCCTGCCTCTCTGCCTACTTGTGATCTCTGTCAAATAAATAAATAAAACCTTAAAAAAAAAAAAAAAGCACAAGTTAGGAATTTGCACGCCCACTGAATAGTGTAATGACCTCCCATCCTACATTAAGCCTCTCCAGGGACCAGTGAAAAACAAAGCTTTCCAAAAGGAAAGCAAATCTGACGGCTGATACAGGTTTGGGCCCCAAAATGAGAAACTTAACATCATGATAGGATGTAACTTGTTAACAGTTAAGGACTACTTTTAAAAAGCCCCACATTTTATCATATACCTCATTCCTTGAACCTTGTTTGTTATTCTATTAAATCACTTTTGCTTTCTAATGAAGACAAGCCACACCTTTAACCCAGTGGTTCTCAAGGTGGGGTCCCTGACCAGGAGCATCAGTACCAGTAGGACCTGGAAATTTCTTAAAAATTCTATTCCAAACCTATCCTAGGAAATCAGCAACTCTGGTGGTCGGGGCAGTAATCTGTGCTTTACCAAGGTGTCCAGATGGTTTCAATCCAAGCTCAAGTCTGGGAACCACTTTTCTAACTAACCTAAACTGTTTGTCTCTTATGACAATGACCCAAGTAGCACCACCTGGTAGCACCTGACCCTAATTATCAATAGTGTATTTCAAAGAACCAATTATCACTGTGAATTCTGTACTTATCACCTCTAAAGTGATGGCAGTTACCACTGCAAAGCACTCCTAATTGCATACCTTGAAATGGAAAAGACCACAGTAAAAGCATTTGTGTAAGATATGGTCCCCCCAAAAATTTAAGATTAATTTTAACTCCACCAGTAAAACAAAAAACCTTCTCTGTGCAAATATTAAAATATTACTGATAATGATAACCCCCCATCTCTCTCCAATTCCTCTCATGTCTTGTCATTCCAGACATTTTTCTATGCATGTAACACAATCTTATAAAAAATAACAGAATTGCTTTGTGGATATCTTTTTTTTTTTTTTTTTAAACTACATCATCTTACATTATCCTCAACTTGCTTTTTTCATTTATCATGCAAAAGTTCTGTACACAATTCCACGTTGGAGGGGCTGTGGCGGTGGGGGGGAACCACCAAACCACCAAGCAATCCTCCAACGCCAGTTGGGTGTCCTACAATTCTACTCAATCTGACGCAATCTACCTGGAGATAGCATCAGACCATCAGACCCCCAACTTGAGGGTTCGGTCCCTTAGGACTGACTCTCAACCCCTTGCAGATGCCAATCACAACCTTGCTTTCAATTAACCAGCTAGAGACTGGAGATTCCAACAACCCCCTCCTCCTTGGGTTCAACTGGTCTGATAGTGTGCTTCACAGAAGTCGGAGGAACATTTTATTTACCAGAGTACCAGTTTCTTATGGAAGGATATATGGCTCAGGAACAGCCAGACAGAAGAAAGGTAGCGCCTCTGTGTTCGCCAACGGGAAACTCTCCAAACCCCACCCTTCTGGAGGGGTTTTTATGGAGGCTTCATTATATAGGCATCACTGAAGAAATCACCACTGGTGATCGATTCAATGTCCAGCCCTTCTCTCTACCCGACAGGTCGGGAAGAGGGACTGGAAGTTCAACCGCTCTAGTGATGGGTTGGTTCTCTGTCAGCTCTCCGGGCAACTAGCCCTGGTCCTCAGGTGAGTTCCAAAATTCACCTCATTAACTTAACAAGAGACAATGGTTTTAAGAGCTTTAACAAAGTCAGTCATTAAGTTCTGTGTCTCAGTTGTCTCAGTTGTGTCAATTGCAAAATGTTACTAAGAACAGCATATAGAGAAAAAAATCCAGGGTTGGTGGGAGGTGCGTGGGGGATGGGCTACATGGGTGAAGGGTATTAAGGAGGTACTTGTGACAACCACTGGGCATTATAAGTGTGATGAATCACTAAGTTCTATACCTGAAGATAATACTACACTATATGTTAACTAACTGGAATTTAAATAAAAACTTAAAAAAAGAAAAGAAAAAAAAAAAGGCACTGAGGTTTTTATTGGCCTCAAGTTTCCGAGCCAACCGGAAAAAAAAGAAAAAAAGAGCTCTGTGCTTGAAACAGGGATGAAGACCAAATATATATTTCTCACTATAAATCACGGTATTATACCATGTGTCTTAGAGATCTTTCCAAGCCAGTACTTCAAGATCTTTTTGAGCTTACCAGAATTTACTCACATTATATACACATTCTCCTACCGTTGGTCATTTAGATTATTTCCAGGCTCGGGTCATGACCCTGGAGTCTCTAGATGGAATCAGCGGGGAGTCTGCTTCTCTCGCTGCCCCTCCCCGCCTCATTCTCTTTCAAATAAATAGATAAATAAGTAAAATGATCCATTTTATAAGGACAAACCTCAAGGTAGAGAGCTGAAGTACTCAGCTAGGAAGGGGTGAGGGTGGGACCTGAAACCAGCTGTCTGCTTCCAGGCTGGGGTCCTTCCTGTCAGAGACTGATGACAGAGCAAAACCTTTTTCCAGAGGATAGTCACCAAGAAGTAAAAAGGCAACAACAAATGAAATGTTGCTATGCTTATGTTGTTGGTGAATGATTTTTTTTTCTTTTTTTATTGGGGCTGGACAGCAAAGGCAGTAAAATAATACCATATGTGCCCCTCCTTCACCTAGTCATCCATCGAATCAGCCTAGGATGAGACAGGAATATACAAAAAAGTCTAAAGGACAACCATGTTACACAGAGTGAGAAATAGTGCCAATCTCAGGTTCAACAGCCCGAGGGCTGAGCAATTCTCTAAGAAGAAAATGAGCTACGGAATCTGTCACTTTTCGGCTAAATGTAAGAGATACGTTGCACATCAACTTCCTAGTGTTGTTTTTTAAAAATACATAATGCTATCTGCTAAATTACCTTTGACCAATAAAGAAGCCAAAGGTGACATTTTGAAGAATGAAATGTGCCTATCTTTGGTTCTATTACTGTATTTCTATTGGTTTCCTTTTAGTCAACTTCATCCGTGCATTTAAATAAAAAAAATCTTTTTAAACACTTTTCTCATTTATTTGACAGAGAGAGACACAGCAGGAGAGGAAACACAAGCATGGGGAGTGGGAGAGGAAGAAGCAGGCTTCCCGCTGAACAGAGAGCCTGATGCGGGGCTTGATCCCAGGACGCCGGGATCACCACCTAAGCCACAGGCAGACACTTCATGACTGAGTCACTAAGGCGCCCCTAAATAAATATTTTTAAAGTTCTTTTGCATTTAGAAGAAATTGAAAAAGATTTCCTTAGAAATCTTTTTTTTTTTTCTCCTTAGAAATCTTATATTTATATACTCAAAGGAGAGAACACAGTATAAAGAATCAAAGTTGCCCTCTTTCCATGACTGTATGTGTATCACGGCTGCTTTTATTTTACACAGAAACTATCTTATTTAAACAGAAGTGCAACTACTTTCTGTAATAGGTCATGAGGGACAGCAAATAACACTCTGGCTCGGGTCAAGTGGCATTTGGGATGGCTGGGAATAGGAAAAACAATGTAAAGGGTAAAAGATGTAGGAAGTGGATAAAAGTGAATGGCTGGGAAAAAGAAAGTAAGAAAGAAGACATGAGCGCTGGGAAGGGAGGAAACCAGTCCAGCTCACCTTCCACAGGAAGGCTGGACCAGGGCAGTGCCTGAAGAAACCCACACTGAAGGATCTTACTTCTTCTTTAACAGAGAAACTGAGAGAACCGAGGTCTGGCTTGGACAGAGCTGAGAGGCAGGGCTAAGCGGAAAAGCACTGAAGGGAAGGACCTGGACAAAAACTTTAGGCCCTGCGTGAACCTTTCAGTAAGGAGTCTCTCAAAGCAGTCAGATGTGGCTCTGTAATAAAATGTGCACCTGGAATTTACAGGTGTCAAAAGTCCTATGGCTGGTGCTTGGAAGTCACTGCATTCTATCAGCTGGCTGAAGGAGACATGGCTAATCAAGAATGGTTTAGAAGAACAAGGGGCAGAACGGTGATTCTCTTAGAGCTGTTTTTAGATAGGAGGTCTTGTCTTTGGACAAGGATCCAGCAGGTAAGGTAGACAGAGAGGGTTTCCATTTGGAGTACCTGGGGTATTTCTCCCTGTAGCAATTCCTGTTAACTTCCTAGATTTACCAGGCACTCCCCAGAAGCAGTCTGAAAAGCTACTACTAAGCCTGGGGGAATTTAGGAGATGTGCAAGTGAAGGGAATGATAATGGTCAGCCAGTCAGCAAGAAATCAGAACCTACATGGCAGAGAAAGGGTTGGAAGAATGAAGAATAAACTTCAATCCTGTTCCTCACTTTTAAGCTCGAACACATCACTTAGATGCTGAGCACATTTAAGCACAATTACAAGTTCCAGAGTAGGGGCGCCTGTGTGGCTCAGACGGTTAAGCATCTGCCTTGGTCTTAGGTCATGATCTTGGGGTCCTAGGATCAAGCCCAGCTTCAGGCTCCACTCTGAGCACGGAACTGGTTTGTTCCTCTCCCTCTGCCCCTCCCCCTGTTCATGCACCTGCTCTCTCTCAAATAAATAAATTTTTTTTTAAAAAGTTCAAGAATAAAGTGCAATTAGGGAGAATCTTAAGGATACTCACTTCTTCAGAAAATCTCGAAAGTCAGCTGGTAAGTCATGAGGGATGGTCACGGGGTACACTCCACATTCTTGTCCTTGGCTGAGGAAGAGCAGCAGAAGACCAAGACACCAAACATCCCCTTTCTTGCCCGTTTTATAAGGTAAGGCACTATCACTAAAACTAACTCGGCTTTGTTCAAACACGTCTTCCTTGCAAATGTCTGCTAGGCGCTTAGAAATGCTGTAGTCCGTAACCTTGACATTGCCGTCTGCGTCCACCAGCACATTTGATGCACGCAGATCCTTGTGCACCACGTCATTGCTGTGCAAATACTCGAGGCCCGACAAGAGCTGAGCTGCATACCTGCGGAGCTGATGCACGGGGATGGGGCCAGAGTGGCTCAGGTGTGCGGTGAGGGAGACCCCATTCACGTGCTCTGATAAAATGTCCACTATGATGGAGTCATCTTGCTCTTTGAGATTCATTGCAAAGTAGCGTATGACATTTGGGTGGCTCAGTTTTACCAGTGAGCTGAATTCCGTCTCTGCCCCTTGAATCTGATGAGGAAAAAATCACCAAATAATACTGCATTGATCAGCATTCACTGGTATTTCATTTCAAAAGTAAAATATTTAAGGGCATCTGGCTGGCTCAGTTGGAACAATGTCCTGGGATTGAGCCCTGCATCAGGCTCCCTGCTCAGTAGGGAGCCTGCTTCTCCCTCTCCCACTCCCCATGCTTATATTTCCTCTCTTGCTGTCTCTCTCTGTCAAAAAAATAAATAAAATCTTAAAAAAATGTAAAATATTTAATAGAAAATGTACTTTCAAAGGAGAAGGAATATGTTCTGAACTGTATCCCCCCCTAAATTATAAGGCCAACCTAATGGTTCATAAAGATCAAAGCAATTTAATTATTTCTCTACTACTGTGATCTCAAAATCTAGCATACAAATACTATAAAATTGATGAACAGTTTTTTGTTGTTGTTTTTTTTTTTTAAGATTTTACCTATTTATTTGACAGAGAAAGAAAGAGTACGAGAGAACATAAGCAGGGGGAGCTACAGAGGAAGAGGGAGAAGAGGCTCCCGACTGAGCAGGGAGCCTGATGCCAGGCTCCTTCCCAAGGATCGTGAGCTAAACTGAAGGCAGACGTTTAGCCAACTCAGCCACCTGGACACCCCAAAATTGATCACTTTTCTCTGTTTAAGTAGGCTATATGCCCAGCATGAAGCCTAATATGGGGCTTGAACCCAAGACCCTGAGATCAAGACCTGAGACTTAAGTGTCAGATGCTTAACCTACAGAGTCACCCAGGAGCCTGTGTCAACGGCTTTTAAAAGCAATTTCTCTTGCTGTAAGGTCAGCAAAAAACAAAAACAAAACTATTCCAAACCAAAACAAGAAAAAAAAGAAAAAAACAATTTTTTAAACAAACTTTCCTGATGGGGTACCTGGTTGCCACAGCGTAAAGCTCTTGATTTCAGGGTTGCATGGGTTTAAGCCCCATGTTGGATATACAGATTACTTAAAAATAATAAAAAAGATCTTAAGAAAAGCCTTTCCTGATTATAAAGCATCAGCATTAATCTTTTTAGTAAGTTCTAACACAAATGGAAAAAAACCCACAAATGACCTATACAGTCACTACCCAAAGACAACCATTATGATTTCAGTGTATTTACTTCCAGTTTTTCTATCATAAATACACATTTCTAAACACAGTGCTTTCCTACTGTTTGTAACCTCTTTATGTCACTGTGTGATATACAATGTTCAATGTTCTTCTTAAACTCAGAATTATAGATTAACGTTAAAACTGTCCAGTCCTGGGGCACCTGGGTGGCTCAGTGGGTTAAAGCCTCTACCTTTGGCTCAGGTCATGATACCAGGGTCCTAGGATCGAGCCCTGCATTAAGTTCTCTGCTCAGCGGAGAACCTGCTTTCCTCTCCCATTGCCTCTCCAACTATTTGTGATCAAATAAATAAATAAAAATCTTTAAAAACAAACAAACAAACAAACAAAAAACTGTCTAGTCCCCTAAAATTCAGTTCTGATGCAAAGAATCCAAAAGATTACAGAAAACATGAGAATGAAGAATATTCAGCCCCAGCTGGGGACAGCTATTCATGTCACAAAAGAGGCAGAGAAAGGCGGTGCACACAACAGTCTGACCATGTTTTGTGAGTGTTATGATAGGAGCAGCAAGGGGCTGAGAAAACTCTGGAAAGGGGAGCGGCCCCCCACCATCCCTCTGGTTAAACAGATCTCCTACCACTCTGGATCATCTTTGCTAGCCAATCAAATGCACAGCTCTTTTGTCCTGTCATCTTGTCAAGTTCAAGGTGGGGGCTCTGCTCAGGGGCCACCTTGGATGCCCACCTGCTTTTTGCACTTATCGATCTTCTCCTTTTCTTGACTGGTGAGGAACGGACCCATTTTCTTCTGCCACTGAAGGACCCACTCGTGCAACAAGACAAAGCTGCCAGTGGCTGTTTCCAAAGCATTGTAAACTAACTTTCCAAGGGGCTCATCACTGCCTGCACATTTAAAGAAAATGTGATGAAATCTCACTGGTCTATTTTCTGTGGGGGTAAAGAAAGAGGGTCTGTATCTTCATGCATCCATTCAACAGTGGATACCATATGCTACCTATAAAAAATACGACTGGATGTAATACATGCTCTTTTGTAACCAAATTTTTTAGTATTTAACAACATATTCTGAACCCTCAAGTATTCATTTTTACAAAGGGACAATAATCAACCATGAGGTTTTAGTCTCAGATCGGTGTTTTCCTCTACGAGCCATTATTCACGATCTTCCTTCCATAACTGGCTCACTTCTGATGATGCTGCCCACCCTCATGGAGCTAAATACCAACCACTGTGATGAAAGGAATTTGGAAATGGGACCAATCCATCAAGATCTTTCCATCCACGAAGGTGAGTATTAAAAACAAGTCTTAATAAATAACCTGGAAATCTGAATAGATCAATGATCTTCTGACTCCAAAATTTCAGTAGGTTCACCAAATACAAACTGCCCAATGGTTCTGGGGTAAGAAACCAGAAATGACCGTTTCAATTTGAAGCTAAAAAGACCAACACATTCATTCAGTGATGGGCATATGGTTTCCACTTGTACCTGGGAGAGCAAAATTTCTTTAACACCAATTTTCATTAAAGACTAGGATAGAAATGACCAAAAAATTAGAAATGGAGAAAAGTATCACCCACGATATCGTTCTTTTATTTCTCTTCCAGATCCCTCTACTTTTATTCTAATTTACCAACTCATAGCATATATAACAGCCTTTCTCACCCTTGATGCTAGGGACAGTTTAGACTAAAATGTTTTGTTGAAAAGGGCTGCCGTGTCCACTGTAGGATATCTGGCAGCACCTCTGGTCTCTACCCACTAGGTGCCAGCAGTACCCCTACCCTGATCTTAAACACGGAAAATATGTCCTTACATCCACAAATATCCCCCAGGGGACAAAACCGCCCCCAACTGAGAACCACTGTTATACAGTATTTGGTCTTTTTCTCTTAGTATATAAATAATTGTTTTCCACGTTGCTACACTGTCTTCATAACAAAAAAAGTTCTAAAACAAATAACATTTTTTCCATTTAAAAACAAAACGTAACCCATATTTATAAGACAGAGTTAGAGTAAAAAAGACATTGAGGGAATGTGGCTGAAACAGCTCAAAGACTTTTTAACTGAATAGCAGTTTTTACCCTCCTAGAAATGCTGGCAATATAAGAAATTTTAATGCAAATGATCTCTTACGCTAGTTTTAAATAATTCCTGACATTCTTAGCCTAAGGGGAAAAAAACCTTCATATGTGAAAATTTGTCAACCCAATTCCACCTGTGGAAGGTGGGGGGGAGGGGTCTATGCAGTACACACGTGGAGACACCTGATTTTAATGTTTATGGGATGGAATGTGATGTTATTTACAGAAAGCCTAATAAATGTGTGCATTACACAGTACAAGGTCTTGCAATATGTGTCTCCTTAATTGGAACCCGGTGGGGGTCTCCTAATTGCTGACTGCAAGGTTTTTTGGTATTGTCATTTTATCACCAACCTCCTCTTGTCACTTTTTTGTGATGCGGTAATAAAAGGGACAAAAGAACACACTGCAATGAGACTGAAGGAAGTGTGTTCCCAGGAGATTTCTGATTGAGCCTCTATTATGTGCTAATGATCATTTGCACCAATGGTCTACATGCTTGCCCATCAGCTTTCTCTGCTTCTATGGCAGCTCTGAGTTGAAAAACAAATGTTAATGAGTTCATCTTTTACAAAAACATTTCGTAGGAGTGCATATTTTAAAAATTCAGACCTGTTGTGAGAAAGCAAAATAAGTAATTTACTTGATGGTTTTATTAAAAAACGTTCCAACTGCCAATGTGTCCCTAATGAGTGCACTAACTTAGGTAAATTGATCTAACGCGTACCAGTGGGAATAAGAGACCGAGCAAAGGTAATAAGCAGCTGAATTAATTTGCCTTCCTGGTTTCCCCATATTATTGAAACCATTGAGTTTTAGGTTGCCAATTTGGGAGTCTGAAATGTCTCTGAGTCAAGGACAGTCTCAGGTTCAAGGTTGTGAGGCTGTTCGAATGGCTGCTTTGTCTGCATACGGCACACTCTGTACACATGGTCCTGTACTGTTCAGGCTGCTTTCCATCAGCCAAGGTTAACTGTCTGGTTCATGGACTATTCAAATATTTGGTTTCCTTCTTATCTGCTGCTTCCTGGCAACGCCCCTGCCAATCTGTATCTCCTTAAAGGAGATGGGAAAAAGACACCAAAAGAAAGTAAATTCAATTTAGATAATTTGGCTGTTAGCTTTGGTAAGAACAGTTATGGGCTGAAAATTAAATTGTCCAATTCACTACATGCAAGTGATCCCTACACCAAGTAGCAGATGTATCTGTGTGGCTGATAAAAGATGTACATTTACACGTACAAAAGAGGTAGATACTGAAAACCTGATTTTGACATAAACAATTCAAATCACAAATAACTAAACCAGCTTTACTCCAATAGCCATCAGGAGACAAAATTGCTGAGGAAGACATACAGAAAACAAAGTGCTTTTCCTGGTCGGGAATGCCAAGCAGGAAAATGCTATTCAGATGAGTATCAATATAAGAAAATTAGACTTGGTCATTAGAGATTACAGGCATTAGAACTCATTTCATTACACACATTCTATCAGCAATGTCAACCATTTTGGTTTCCAAAAGCTCTACTAATGAGAATAAGGACAAATGTTAAATTATCTTTACACTAATGGTATTTCCAAGGGCTTAGGTTTTTATTTCCATCTCACAGAAGGGAAAACCTGAGCGCTTTCTCATTCTGGTCCTCAGGCAACGGGAACCAGAACGACTCATGGACTTAATAGTTCTCCCTGCATCAGACAATGCAGTGTCCGTACCACCGTCCTCCTTCATGATTTAACTTTTGTTGCTAGAATAGCTTAAATCAATTTAGCTAGTTTACTCACCAATGCATTTCCCCTTGTAAACCATGAGCTGATCAGGACTACCCAGGGAGAAATACAGGACTTCACAAGACCCGGGAGAATCTTCACTACTACATACAGAATACTGACGTTCTCGCCTTAAAAACAAATTTGGACATGATTTTTTTTTTAAACTAACGATTAATGCAGGAAATTCTTGCCCCTCCATTTTCTCCTGTTTACCAGCCCATTCACCATCTCCACTAGGAATGGAGTTGAAGCGCTAATGGGATCATTAGCACTCTACTTTGTGGAGGTCTTCTCCATATGAACTCTACAAACCCCCTAATTCTATATTGGTGCTGTCCAAAAGGGGAGCCCTAGCCACATGAGGCTATTCAGATTTAATTAAAATGAAATGAAAAGTTCAAGGATGCCTGGGTGGCTCAGAGCATCTCGCCAGCCTTTGGCTCAGACCATGCATGATTCCAGGGTCCTAGGTTCAAGTCCCACATTGGGCTCCTTGCTTGGTGGGGAGCCTGCTTCTCCTTCTGCCTGCTATTCCCCCTGCTTGTGTGCTCTTGCTCTTTCTCTCTCTCTCTGGCAAATACTACTTAAAAAAAAAAAAAAGAAAAGAAAAGAAATTAAAAGTTCCGTTCTTCAATAGCAGTAGCCAAAATTTTAGTACTCAACAGCCACAAGTGACTAGAGAGCACCCTATTGGACAGCACTGATAAGGACCATTTCCACTGTCACAGTCCTATGGCAGTGATTTAGCTCAGTCCCACAGCGATTCCACATCTCTGAGTTCCCGTGCACCTGCACATGTAAAGAAAGCTGCCATTCCCCTTTATGACTTCTCCATAATACTCAAAGCCCACCCTGTCCTCCCCTCTTCCCCATTTTCTGCTTTTTTTTCTTTGTGAGAAGCAGTAGCTGGGAAGCTAGATGATAATGCAAAAATACTCAGGAGATTATGAATATAAGAGAATAAATTGGCAGAGGATGCAGGGAAGAGGCAAAAGAGAGAGCTCCTGATGGTCAGGAATGGACACCTCTACAAAATGTTTTGATGAGGCACAGGGAGAGATCTCTAGAAAACAGACTCCTCACTCTAAGCCTGATCTTGCCTTCTACTTTCCCTGAGAACATGGAGCAGTGGGCACTGAAGCCCACACTTTTTTTGTTTTGTTTTATTTTATTTATATATTTGAGAGAGAGAGAGTGAAAGAGAGAGCATGAGACGGGGGAAGGTCAGAGGGAGAAGCAGACTCCCTGCTGAGCAGGGGCCCTGATTCAGGACTCTGGGATCATGACCTGAGCTGAAGGCAGTCGCTTAACCAACGGAGCTACCCAGGTGCCCAAGTCCACACTTTCTATTGTTTCCCCTTTAACGTTTCTTGGCATCTGCACCATTCTTTCTTTTTCCTAGACTCTGAAGGAGGACCGTGATCTTGTCCTCATTTCCATTCCCTACAGCCTCCTTGAGATCTTCTTGGTCCATCAGCTATGCCCTGCCTCCTGTATGTTCAGTCTGACCCTCCATCTAGGCTCCAGGCCCTCAGACTACAGCTCTCTCCCACTCCCTTTCCTCAATCTTGTGCTCAAACCCCCTTTTATTTTCCATTTTCAAACTTCTTTACTTGCTGTCTCTACTTCTGTGCCTTCTCCTGATTCCTCATTCTGCTGCAATGTCAATAAAATCACCACCACCCTCCCACCCACTCTCAATCTGGTTCCCCCCTTGGCTTCTTTTATTTCGGTTGGTGGCTCAGACATCCATTCTGTCCGCGGTCAGAAACAAGTGCACCTCCCTGAGCAACCAGATCTCCATATAGTTGATCCCCAAGCACCACCCTCTCCTCTCCAATTCCCTTGCCCTCTTTGGGTCATCACCGACTTTCTCCTGGACACAAGCAATACTCCATTATTCACTACTCTCTCCACCTCCAGCCCTATGAGTCTTCCCCTACCCCAAACCCCTCCCACGCTCTTGACAAGACCTATTATGATTTGAGTGTCTCGTATCATACATGTGTCTACGTATTTGAAACACCAGGGAGGGGTACCTGGGTGGCTCAGTTGGTAGACGTCTGCCTTCGGCTCAGGTCATGATCCCAGGATCCTAGGATCAAGCCCCACATCAGGCTCCCTGCTCAGCAGGAAGCCTGCTTCTCCCTCTCCCAATCCCCCTGTATTCCCTCTCTTGCTGTCTCTCTATCAAATAAATAAATGAAATCTTAAAAAAAAAAAAAAAAGAAAGAAAGAAAGAAAAAAAGAAACACTAGGGAATGACTAATGTACTGTAGTTCTATTTAAACTTCTGCTTCTAAAGTTCTTTGTGAAACCAAGGAGACACTAAAATTTTTGAAGAAAAACATAAAAGCAAAGGTTTAAAAGGATATGGAGGCTTAATAACATAAATTATCCAGAAGCACCTCCATAGCCACTCTGCTCTCTCCAAACATGGTGCTAACAGACATTTCTTAACAATGTTTTAGAAAATCAATCACCATAGGATGACTGTTAAGTACAAACACAATGAGAGTTTCAAGAGTTCTGGTATGAAAAGATATATTACCATCAAGAGTGAAATAAAAATCAAGAGAATTTTAAAAGTGAAAGTATCAAGAAAACGAACAAAGTGGTACCAACAAGAATAAAATGTAATCATTACATTACAATAGTAGTAATAATTCTGATTAATAATAGTAGTAATCATTTTGAAGGATAAAAAGTAAATCTCACGGAAGTTTGAGGAGAAGGAATGAAGAGACAAAATCCAATGTTACTGATGTTTCCTATTTCCACGTAAGAAATGTAGATATACTGGATGCTCATATCATCTATTTTGGACTCACCCAGAATGGAGTTTAGAACAAGCTTTAGGAACCTAATTCATTCATGAGTAAAACAGCTTCTGAGCTCCATCAGAAATAGCCATCCCGGGGGCACCTTGGTGGCTCAGTTGGTTAAGCCATTGCCTTCAGCTCAGGACATGATCCTAGGGTCCTGGAATCAAGTCCCGTAAGCAGGGAGCCTGCTTCTCCCTCTCCCTCTGCCTGTCCCCCTGCTTGTGCTCTCTGTCAAATAAATAAATAAAATCTTTAAAAAATGATAATAAAAAAAAAAGATTCCCTCACTCTCCTCCTTCTATCCCCGCCCCACTCCCTCTCTCTCTCTCTCTTTTTTATAAGATTTATTTGACAGAGAGAGACACAACAAGAGAGGCAACATAAGCAGGGAGAGTGGGAGAAGGAGAGGCAGGCTTCCCACTGAGCAGGGAGCCCGATGTGGGGCTCTGACACTGAACTGTATACTTGAACATGTTTAGTTTTATGTTATTCGATTTTTTTTTTAAACTCAATCTTTCAAGGGGGGAAAAAGACAACTTAAAGCACACAAAAAATGAAGTTCTTCCACAAAAGTGCTGACTAATCCTTGGGGCGCTAGCTTGGCTCAGTCAGCGGAATGTGCGACTCTCCATCTCAGGGTTGTGAGCTCAAGCCCCACACTGGGTGTAGAGATTGCTTAAAAATAAAATCTTAAAAAAAAAAAAAAAAAAGGCCAGGCCCTTGAGTATCAAGCCTTTACGTCTGTTTTCTTAAAACATTTTATTTATTTATTTGACAGAGAGAGAGAGAGCAAAGACAGGGAACATAAGCAGGGGGAGTGGGAGAGGCAGAAGCAGGCTTCCCACTGAGCAGGGAGCCCAATGTGGGGCCAGAACCCAGGACCCTGGGATCATGACCTGAGCTGAAGGCAGACGCTTAACAACTGAGCCACCTAGGTTCCCCTGAAGCCTTTAAGTTTTTTGTTTTGGGGGGGCTTTTGTTTTTTTAGCCTTTAAGTTCTTTCTACTAGAATAGTGAGTGGTTTTCTGTTCTGTCCTTTGTTTTAATCAACAGAAACCTTTTGTTACTGTTTTTTTTTTTTTTTTTTTTTTTTTTTTATATAACCCATAGAAAAGGAAAAGCAGAGTTGCCCTGGTTAAAGAGGCTAGAGACTCTCAAAGTGCCAAAAACACAGTATCTGCCCTCCTTCCAATCTTGCCTTCCTTCATCAGATGTTTAGTGAGCACCTACTGTGTGCCTGCCAGGGTCTGTTCCAGGAAAACACAGATGAGGCCCTTGCTCTTGTGAACTTAGGCTCTTATGAAAGGAGAAAGACACAAAAAAAGCTATCAAATGGAGATGTTCAGCTAGTGCTAAGTGCCATGGAGAAAAACAGGACCACAGAACAAGTGCCTAACCAGGGAAGTGGGGTCTCTTGAGGTCACATTTGTGGGGAGAACTGAAGGATAAAAGGGAGCCAGTCCCATGAAGTACAGTGGGCCAGTGTCCCAGGCAGTGACAAAGAGGGGCCCTGAGATGGGAAGGATTCCAGTGTGCTCAAAGGATGAGAGATGAACATGACTGCAATGCAGAGGGAGAGGACTAGGACACAGCAGGATGGAGCAAGATGTGAAAACCACTCCTCCACCATTGCTTCTGTGTTATCCACTCTCTGCTTATAGCCAGGAAGAACTTCCCACACTATGACTCTGATGAGATCTTATTCCTACGTAAAAACCCCCAAAGCTTCTCATTACACCTGAACTCCTGACCTGGCCAACAAAGCCCTCTGGGACCTGTCCCAGCTTGCCCCATGCGCCCTACTTTTATCCACACTGTTCTGCTATTTGATGAGCTCTGTGCACAACAAGTCCATGCCAGCCTCCAGTCTTCTACAGTGGCTGCCCTCCAACTCTGGCTGCCTCCTCCTCATCATCCAGCTCTGGTACCCCCCAACCTAAAACCATTTTCCTGTAGTCACTCATGTACTCTTTCCTCCCAACTCCCAATCTAAAGTAGCTATGCAGCTTTTCTTCAACATGGACTACTCTATTTCTCTGCAGAGCACTAGTCACTATCTGACATTTTCTTTGTCGCTTCTGGACAGTCTCCTCCAACCGGAATAGAAGCTCCATGAAGCCTGAGTCCTTCTTGATCTTGTTTACTGAATGTCCAGGATTCGCAACAGTGTCTGGCATTTAGTAGGTGCTCATTATCTATTCAATGAATGGACAAACATGGTTCTAGATGTTATTGCCTTTAGTCATAGCCAATTCAAGTACTGCCCTACTGACAGTATTGATGACAAGGTCTTCTCTACCATCTCTACTAAATGTATCCACTAACTGAAAGAATAAAATGGAACGCTTTGCTTATTTCCTTTGGCTTTTCAACCACAAGAGACCAATGAATAGCAAGAAGAAGGAGAATCAAGAGTACATCATGAAGTACTTTTGTTCATCTAGGGCTTTCTATTTTGTAACCAAAAAAAGCAACTCAACTGAACTTGAAAGAAAGGATTCCTCCTTCCCTACTCAGTAGCCAACACAGTGACTGAGTTCTATGCAGGTATGTGCAACAATTTTGGCAAATCATAGATGAAAACAATCTCTCAAAAAAACTTTAAAAAAATTAAAAAAAAAAATCTTCTCATGTTCCTTCTTGGATGCTCATGGAATATGCTTCTATCTAAGACATACAAATGTTTCCAAAGCATTATGTAAAAAGTTATTTTTCCTATGTCAAGGAGAGAGATTTTCCCATCCTTTCTTAAATAAACGTGCTAATGATCTTTGATTTCAAAAGCAAGTCCAATCTCAGACCCAGTAACTGCCACAAAAATGGAAATGTTTCAACCTTAAAAGACTGCTTTTTGTATAGCCAGAAAGACTTCTCCGTAGTACTGATTTATTCCCATTCCTAACACAATAGGAATTGGTCAAATACTTCCTAGTGAATCACTCTGACAACTTCCAACTATGTTGCCTACTGGAAGCCCAGTTGCAAGCAAAAATACTCTAAATTGGTATAAGGAGTTACAATCTTAAAATGGAATGGACTCCAGAAACAGTACTCAAGAAAACATTTAGTTTACCTTAACAGCAGGTGGTTAAACAATACCAAAATTACTTCTAAGGTGATTTTTTAAAAGTAGATAATTAGGAAAGAAATTATAAAGTAGGTAATTAGGGAAAGAACTGAAATAGTTTTTTCTTATAAATAGACTATAAGTTTATTCAAGTCTTTCGTTGGTACCTAAATGTTTCTTTTCACTGAAGAAACATGTTAGTTTTAAGTGCTGCGTAGAGTCTCGTGAGAGATAAACACATAAAGAAGCTGATTTATAGTAACTACATGGTTTTAATCCCCCACCACTTATAAATGGGTTCTGCACTAAAATTCCCTCCTGCCCACAGGGGTTACAATAAACAAAGAAGCTTCATTCTTCAGTAGAAAAGGATGTAGAGGAAGATGTAGTATCTTTCATGGGATCTCTGGTAAAAGGAAAGAAACCCAGTATACACCTGTGACAAGGGGGAAGCCCAGTGTCCTCAGCAGTCAGAGAGGGGCGCCATGGCAGCAAACTGGGGTTCCCATTCTCATGTAGAGGATCTTCTATACCTGTGTCCATTTTGGAATATCTGTGGTGGGACCTACTGAGTTACAGACTGAAAACACATACAGTGTGAAAATTTCACTGGATGATGATTCCAACGGAAGAAAATTTTAAAACTCACTTACTGAGCAGTTAGATCATTAGAAGTCAGATGGAGCTGCACTGGGGGCAAGACTGGAGCGTTATAGGCCATTATAAAGAGGAATGAGCTATAAAACTAGTTTAATTAAAGATATGTATAATGAGTTGGAGGCATCACAGTTCTGGACTTAAAGTTATAGTACAAAACTGTAGTAATCAAGATAGTACAGTACTGGCACAAGAACAGACAATAAATCAGAGGAACAGAAGAGAAAATCCAGAAATAAACCCACAATTATATGGTCAATCTTTGACAAAGCAGGAAAGAACACCTAAAGGGAAAAGGACAGTCTCTTCAACAAATGGTGTTGGGAAAACTGGACAGCTACATGCTAAAGAATGAAACTGGATCACTTTCTCACACCATCCACAAAAATAATTTCAAAATGGATTAAAGCCCTAAATGTGATTCCTGAAATTCTAAAAATCACAGGAGGGTTCACAGCCAGTAGTCCTCTGACACCATCCACAGCAACATTTTTCTAGATATGTCTCTGGAGGCAAGGGAAACAAAAGCAAAAACAAACTACTGGGAGGTGCCTGGGGGTGACTCAGTTGGTTAAGTGTCTGCCTTTGGCTCAGGTCATGATCCCAGGGTCTTTGGGACTACATCAAAAATAAAAACCTCATGCACAGCAAAGGGAACAATCAACAGAACTAAATAAAAGGCAACTTACTAAATGGGAGAAGAGATTGACAAATGACATACCTAATAAAGAGTTAGTGTCCAAAATATATAAAGAACTTCTACAACTCAATACCCCCCAAAAGAATAATCCACTTAAAAAATGGTCACAAGACAAGACACGAATGAACAGCATTTCTCCAAAGACATCCAGAGGGCCAACAGACACATGAGAAGATGCTCAACATCACTCCCCACCCCCCCCAGGGAAATGCAAATCAAAACCACAGTGAGATATCACCTCACACCTGTCAGAATGGCTGAAATCAACAACACAGGAAACTAGTGTTGCCAAGGATGTGGAGTAGGGAACCCTCATGCACTGGGAAGTCCCAACTGGTGTAACCACTCTGGAAAACAATATGGAGGTTCCCTAAAAAGTTAAAAATAGAACAACCTTATAATCTAGCAATCATACTACTGGGTATTTACCCCAAAAATACAAGAACACTAATTCAAAGGAATACATGTACCCCTATGTTTACTGCAGCATTATTTACAACAGCCAACATAAGGGAGCAGCCCAGTGTCCACCAGTTGACAAACGGATAAAGAAAATGTGGTATGTATACAAAATGAAAAACTATTCAGCCATTAAAAAAAGAATGAAATCCTGCCATTTGTAACAAATGGATGAAGCTAGAGAATACAATGCTTAGCGAAATTAGTCAGAGAAAGATAGAAACCATTTCACTCATATGTGCAATTTATGAAACAAGACAAGCAAAAGGAAAAAAGTAAGAGAACAAATCAAGAAGAGGAATCTTAAGGGTGCCCAGGTGGCTCAGTCAGTTCAGCGTCTGCCTTTGGTTCAGGTCATGATGCTAGAGTCCTGGGATCAAGCCCTGTGTCGGGATCCCCACTCAGCAAGGATCCTGTTTCTCCCCCTCCCACTGCTGCTCCCCCTACTTGTGCTCTCTCTCTCTCAAATAAATAAAATCTTGAAAGGAGGGAAGGAAGGAAGGAAGGAAAAAGAAAAAGAAGGAAAGGAATCTTAGCTACGTAGAACAAACTGATGGTAATTAGAGGAGAGTGGGTGGGGGCATGGATAAAATAGGTGATGGGGATTAAGGAGGGCACTGGTGTTGAGCACCAGGTAATGTATGGAACTGCTGAACCACTATATTGCACACCTGAAATGAATATAACACTGTATGTTAACTAACTAGAATTAAAATAAAAACTTAAAAATTTTTTTAAGAAGGATACTTGGAATGAGTTAGAACAAATGAAAATTTTATTTTATATTGCCAATACATTAAGACGTAGAGGCTTTGAAAAAGTTACTAAATCTATTCCCTGAAAATTCCATCACATGTCATTGCAAGCCGTTTTATCTGTACCATAGCCTTCATCCTTCTAAAGAAATCAGAAATCCCAGGGACGTACCTTGACCTTCCGGAAGAGTTGGTCCGATGTTTGCCATTTCCCACAAAGTCCGGAGAGCCTCCATGTAGAATGGCAGACGGTCTGTGTCCTCCTGGGTCTTTCCTAGAGTTCTGATCTTGGTTTGATAAATTAGCAATTTCCAAACGCTCCTAGAAGAAAGAAAAGTAAAACCTACTTAAAATACAAGTCATAAGTCAAAGAAAATCATGGTACCTAAACATTAATTCAGTAGGGAGTGTGACTCTTCTTAAGCTGAATGCTTTCAGGTGTAATAAACTTGAACTTTTAAAAATTTAACGTCCAGACATGTACTGCTTCAAGAACTGAAGACCAGGTCACAGTATGAAGAGAATGTGAATTTTATAAATGAAAAATGCTTAGAATCTTACAAGATGCGTGACAAGTCAGGGAAAAGTGCAAGAGGGGGTGAACAGAGGGAGGAGGCATTGAAAGAGGGAGCATATAGCTGGGTGGGTGGGATCAGAGTAAGACAGGGCTGGTGGAAGCAGTCCTAGATCACCTTACATTTGTGTATGGCTCTGTACTTTCACTGAGGACAGGACATTTATCTATGGGAATAACTACAAGAGAGGGAAGGGAGGCATCAACAGTTGGCATAACCATTTTAAGGGATGAGGAAAATGAGTCACATTTAGTGTCACCTGTCAAGGTCACAGAGCTGGCAGTCAAAACACCAAAGCTTTAAGCCAGATACTGCTTACTCAGACATCAGTGCCTCCCACCACCCCTCAGAGTTGCCCTTAAGTTAAATGGCATAATTCTAACTGGTGTTTTGACCAAGCCGGACTCAGGAAAAATACAGAAAAAGGACTTTATCTTTTTCCATCACTGCTTTTTAAACCTCCCCTGTTGGATCCTTCTTTTCCATGATTGAATGAAATCGCCAGCATATCCATAGGATTTCCATTCACTCTTCAGCTGAACAAATAGTTGTATTTTCCAAGTATGCTCTAAGAATTCCGATCTGGGTTAATTATCAAAGCTTCCATCTCTGTTCTCCCCGATTCATTTGATAAACAACTGTCATTCTCTCAGCCTGTGTCATCTACAGATAACATACAACTCTAAATTTTACTTCCATTTGGGGAATCTGAAATACACAATGAATGGTATTTGGGGGATTTTTTTTAGTGCTTCATTTCCAGCTTTACTATTGGTAATAACACAGGAGAGGAAAACATCATCGATGGAAAAAACACTTTATGTTTTGCAAAATGTAGACTATTTTAGTGTGGTACAATTCACAGAGTACCTGCTTAGCCATTTCTTTTCTTTTTCTCTCTTCTTTGATCTCTTCTTTCCTTCTCTGAATCTCATGAAGGATCTCACGTTGCTGAAATAAATCACAGTGCATCAAATGCCAATCTCTGAAACCCAGACAACATATAAATCCTACAATCACAAAAAACCTTTAGCACTTCTGTTTAAGTTTTGTTTTTGTTTTTGTTTTGAGACAGAGTAATAGAGAGAGAGAGAGAGAGCATGTGCAGGAGGAGAGGCATAGGGAGAGGGAGAAGAAGACCGAGCCAGGAGCCTGACGTGGGTCTCCACCCCAGGACATGACATCAGCCGAAGGCAGACACTCAACCATCTGAGCCACCCAGGCACCCCTAAGATTGTATTTATCCATTTATGAGAGAGAGAGAGAGAGAGAGCGAGCTCAAGACAAACACACTCGATGACAAACATGGAGCCTGACACAGACCTCATCTCTGAGATCATGACCTGAGCCAAGAGCAAGAGTTGGACACCCAACCCACTGAGCACCCCCAAAACCTTCTGCATCTCTAGGATTCAAGCCCTCCCTTCCAAAAGGGCCTGATTATACAGAATCTTACAACAAACTGTAGTTACGCAGTTTCATCAGCTCTTATGCACTACTTGCTCCTGGTTAGTGAGGTCTCTGGACTGTGTGGGGGAGGGACTCAGCACTTCTCATGCTTCCACCTGGAGAGACTTCCCCTACAGCAGCCTCCCATCCTGACCTTGCCCCTCCTCCTCCATGTCTCCCTGTCTGTGGAGAACAAGCGCTGGGGTCTGCTCCCCCCACCACAGAGGGTGAGGTCCCCTTGTTGCAGGTGGGCTGAGCTGTCATCAGTGCCAGGACCTGGGGTGGCAGTGGCTTAGGCACCATCCCCACATGCCACAGACCCTCAGCTCGATGCTCTAGTTTTCTCAGTATTAAAAGTGGTACTTTGGAAACAAAACAAAACAAAACAAACAAACAAAAAAGTGGTACTTTGGGGATGTGTGTGTGGCTCAGTCACTAGGCGTCTGCCTTAGGCTCAGGTCATAATCCCAGGGTCCTAGGATCGAGCCCTGCATCCGGCTCCCTGATTGGCAGGAAGCCTGCTTCTCCCTCTCCCACGCCCCCTGCTTGTGTTCTCTCTCTTCCTGTCTCTTTCTGTCAAATAAATAAATAAAATCTTTAAAAAATAAATAAAATAAAAGTGGTATTTTGATTTGCATCCGTTTGCCTCACGTATCTACTCCTCAAGTGAGACTGAATTTAGGTTGGGAAAAATAGTTGGGGGGGGGGTTGTTTTTTTTGTTTTGTTTTGTTTTTTTATGAGTCCCCTAAAATTCTAGTTTGTAGATATCAAAACCATTAAGAGACTCACCGAAAACTGTATCAGCAATAATACAAAATAAAAAAAATACCCCCAAATTATAAGTAAACAATATACCAAAACAAGAGAGCTGGCTAAATACTCACTAGCTAATAAAAACATGTCTTCCTGAAAACAATGAAAATAAGGAACTTTAAACTCTAAATGATATATCTAGGCTACAGGATTAACTAGAAGATCAGAAGTAACACATGAATGGCGCCCACAACAAGACATGTGTTACCATGAACAAAATGAAGTGGGGGGTGGTGAGGAAGAACCAAGAGCAAGAACCTAAGAAAGGCAGAATAACAAAACCTTGGAAGTAACTAAGAAACAGTAACATCTACAGGAAGAAAACTAGAAAGCCTCACCAAGAGCTAAGAATAAGCAGACCAACAATCCTGGATAGAGTCCAAGTATTGCCAAGGTGTCAATTCTTCCTAAGTGAATGTGTAAGTCTAGGGCAGAGTTTGGTTTGAATTTGAGAGAGCGATCCGGCAGCTCATCTGTAAGAATAAATGGTGAGAATGGCTGAGGGGAAAAAGAAAAGTATAATGGAAGGTGAAGGGAAGGGGACTTGACTTTCCACATCTTCTTTTAAAAATATTTTATTTATTTATTTGACAGAGAGAGATCACAAGCAGACAGAGAGGCAGGCAGAGAGAGAGGAGAAAGCAAGCTCCCTGCTGAGCAGAGAGCCCGACACGGGGCTCGATCCCACGACCCCGGTATCATGACCTGAGCCAAAGGCAGAGGTTTCAACCCACTGAGCCACCCAGGGTCCCCGACTTTCCACATCTTAAAACAGCAAAAAAGATACATTGATTCAGAATGTGGTAGGGACTCAAGAAAAAAAGATGAACTAAACAAAATGGGTAATTCACAAATGAATATATAGTTAAAATACACCTTTCAGGAAGTATTACAAATCAAGTAAGGATAAAGGATTATTTATTGTACTAGGAAATGTCTGGGGGGGGCCACTTCAGATGCTCATTTTAATAAACCACCCCCCAAAAAGTTCTAGGTAAGTTGATTAAAAGAATGAACAGAGAATAAGTTAAAAATCAAGAGGGACAGAGCACCTGGGTGACAGACTCACTAAGCCTCTGCCTTCGGCTCAGGTCATGATCCCAGGGTCCTGGGATTGAGCCCCGCATAGGACTCCTTACTCAGGTGGGAGCCTGCTTCTCCGTCTCCCTCTCCCCCTCCTTGTGTTCCCTCTCTCGCTGTGTCTCTCTCTGTTAAACAAATACAATCTTTTAAAAAATTTTTTAAAATCAAGAAGGAAACTTAGGAAAGAAAAAAGAAAAAACCTTGGATATGTATTTTTATCTTTCATTAAAGGATTTTAAAAATATAATATAGGAGTGCACATCCTCGTGCAAAGAGATTGAAGAAAAAATACAAAAAGAGATTGAAATAAAAATACAAATGGTTAGGGCACGTAAAAAGAGTTCTATCTCTGGCTTTTGCTACTCATTTGGACAGTAGATTCGTATGTCACCGAGGGAAGAAAACAGCCTGTAAAGCTCAGTGAATTCCTGCACAGCTTCACAAGCTCAGAGAGACCACAAGAAGTTTAGTGAAACAAACGTTTTTTCTTTCTTTTCTTTAAAGACCTGGACTAGATGGAGGGTTCTAGGAGCAACACTGGTATCTGTGGGGGAGGAAACCACCACCATATTTCTCAGTTACTCTCTGGGCCTCCTCTCACATGAATCTCCACTGCTCGAAGCACATGCTGAGCAAAACTGAAATACAGATTAGTGTGTGGGCAGAGACAGAGTTAAAACTGACAGAAGCCTGTCGACTTCTGGGCCTGGCCACTGGTAGTGACCAGGGTCTCACCTCCTGTTCCACCTTCTGCTTGGCCTCCAACAGCCTCCGCTGCTCTTCCTGAGCCCGCCTTTCTAGCATTTCTTCATGGAAAGACTTGGGAGGGGGCTTGTTATGCTCGCTGAGAAATGACTGCACGTGGTCGGCCAGTTCAAATATCATCACCTAAACATACAGAGGAAAGTCAACCACAACTGGTCAAGTAATGGGAAGACAGGGCCCAAAGGAGACTTCAGGAAAGGATGCAGGCAGTCAGAGGCCCACTTACAACAGTGATACTCAACTTGGAAAGGACCTTTGCTGAATTCCATATCTGATGCAATCACAGCAGGAAAAAGCTTTTATAAGACTTACCCCATTGTGCTGCTATCAAGACAAATCACTACCTAGCTAAATAAAAAGCTTCCTTCTTCTTTTACGGTCCTATTCAACTTTACTGGCATCTTCTGTACCGTAAATCTGACAAACTATTTTTCTGGACAAGTATTTAGTGTACAAATAAATCTGATAAAATATTTAACACGGCATAAAAATAAAGTACTTTGCCAACTAGAAGACCCGTCTAAGAAATGATAGCAGAAGAATCATTGCCACAGTGAGAACTTTCATCGCTCCATACAGTGTACTGAAAACATTCTTTGGGGTACAGAGGCAAATACGTAAAGGCCTCACTAGCTCCCTGTGAGTAACAAGAGTAGAAGCTGATCAATAACTACTAAGCAAACATTCCATTTCCACCGAGGGAAGCATTCATGGACACCACCAGAAGGAAAAAATGCCCCCGTCTCAGACTTTGTTTATGGGAACACTAGAGCCACTTTCTCATACCTGGAGGAGTCATAAATCTTATCTGGGCTGGTAAACTCATAAAACAAAGGTTTCTGGGACCCTACACTGACTGCCCCAACCCCAGAGAGGTCAAGAGTGCCAAGCTCCTTCCTTCCACAGATGATGACCACCATTCTGAAATGTCTTTTTCCTCAATCACAATAAAGTAGTTTAAAAAGTCTTATTTCTAAAAGGACTTAAAAGAGGGTGATAATTAGTAATAAAGGTCACTATGCACAAGAATATGAAGTTCGTTCACATGGTGTTCATGCCACCTTTCTCTCAAGGAGTACATGCAAAGACACTACAGCTATTATTGGGGGAAGTTCGTATGTTTTTTAATTGTAGCAGAAGCTGTGCCAATCACTGGATGAACTTCACTTGACAGTTGACAAACACTAAGCCAGAGTCTACGAGGCCAAGTTCTTCAAAGAGCTCTTCTAAGAAAAGCTGGGGAGGGGCACCTGGGTGGCTCAGTGGGCTAAGCCTCTGCCTTCGGCTCAGGTCATGATCTCAGGGTCCTGGGACTGAGCCCCACATCAGCTCTCTGCTCAGCGGGGAGCCTGCTCCCCCCTGTCCTCCACCCGGCCTGCCTCTGCCTACCTGTGATCTCTGTGAAATAAATAAATGAAATCTTAAAAAAAAAAAAAAAAAGAAAGAAAGAAAGAAAAGCTGGGGTAAGTAGGCAGTTCC
Source organism: Mustela lutreola (assembly GCF_030435805.1). NCBI lineage: Eukaryota > Metazoa > Chordata > Mammalia > Carnivora > Mustelidae > Mustela > Mustela lutreola. The sequence goes on along the minus strand of NC_081296.1, from coordinate 66,430,224 downwards.
TATTCTGTCGGAGAAACCACTTCTATACCAGAAAGGAGACAGGAGCCACACAGTGGAGGGTTCTTCTTTTGTCAATTGATTTAAATGACTAGCATTTTCGTACAAACCCATCAGATACAATATGTGAGACTAGATGAAAGTAAGAACTACTTTCCAAATTGGCTCTTGTCCTTCTCTCCCTGTGTAGCTACCCAGCTGATTGTCCTGCTCCTCTCAGCACCCTGTTCAAATGTGACCTCACTCCACCATCGCCTCAGGATATGCATCTGTATTAACCAGGGTTCTCCAGAGAAACAGAACCAATAGGATGGGGGGGGTGGCGTGCGCACACACGCTCACTCGCATGCCATTCACACAGGGAGAGACTGATTTTAAGGAACTGACTCATGCAATTATAGAGGGTGGAGAGTCCAGAATATTTGGAGTAGACCAGCAGGCTGGGGACCCAGCAGGTCCCATCTAACAGCCATCCTCTGGTAGTTACCCTGCTTCCAGAAAAGCCAGTCTTTCTCAGTTAAAACCCACAATTGATTAGATGAGGCCCACCCACATTATGGAGGATAATCTGCTTAACCCAAAGTCTACAGATTTAAAGGTTAACCTCATCTAAAAAATACCTCCGTAGAAACATCTAGAGGGGTGGGTTAAGTGGGTTAGGTGGTTGGGTGTCTGTCTTTGGCTCAGGTCATAATCCCAGGGGCCTGGGATGGAGACCCGAATAGGGCTCCCTGCTCACGAGGGAATCTGCTTCTCCCTCCACCCCTCCCCACCTGCTGGTGCTCTCTGGCTCTCTCTCTCTCATCAGATAAATAAAATCTTTAAAAATAAAGAACAAAAAGAAAAACATCTAGGGCAATGCTGTGGGTACCACAGTCTAGCAAGTTTGACACATAAAAATAACCACCATCAAAAATAAATAAATAACCACCCACCGCATCTATTAGAACACAGCTGAAATTACAAAGTGACAACAATGGGGCGCCTGGGTGGCTCAGTGGGTTAAAGCCTCTGCTTTTGGCTCAGGTCACGGTCCCAGGGTCCTGGGATCGAGGCCCACATCGGGTTCTCTGCTCAGCAGGGAGCCTGCTTCCTCCTCTCTCTGCCTGCTTGTGATCTCTGTCTATCAAATAAATAAATAAAATCTTAAAAAAAAAAGATTTTTAAAAAAGTAACAACATCAAATGCTGGCAAGGGTGTGGAGAAACTGGATCACTCACATATTGCTGCTGGGAATGTAAGGTAGTATTGGAAAAGTGTGACAGCTGCTTCAAAAATTTAACATGCAGCTTCCGTATACCAACAACTGCACTTCTGGGCATTTATTCTGAGGAGAATTGAAAACTTATGTTCCCATAAAAACATATGTGAATGATTATAATGATTTTTTTTTCTTTCAAGATTTTATTTATTTTACAGAAACATCACAAGTAGGCAGAGAGGCAGGCAGAGGGAGAGGTGGAAGCAGGCTCTCATCCCAGAGACCCTGAGATCATGACCTGAGCTGAAGGCAGAGGCTTCACCCACTGAGCCACCCAGGCATCTTTTCTTTTTTCTTTTTTATTTAAGAGACAGAATGTGAGAGAGGGGGCAGAGGGAGAGAGAATCTCCAACAGACTCCACGCTCAGTGCGGGGCTTGATCTCACAGACCCTGAGATCGTAACCTGAGCTGAAATCAGGAGTCAGACGTTTAACTGACTGAGCCACCCAGGTGCCCCCACAGCTTTATTTTTAATAGCCAAAAACTAGAAACAATTGATATCTTTCACCTGGTAGATGGATAAATCAGCAGCGGTGTATCTATACCACAGAATACTACCTAGTAACAGGAAGTTACATTCCAACAATCTGGATGGGTCTCCAGAGCATTATGCCGGGTGAAGAGAAAGCTGGTCCCAAGAGTTACATAATACATGATTCCACTTATATAACAGCCTTGAAGCTCAGTACAGACTCCATGGAATCTCTTAGTATTATTTCTTAAAACTGCATATGAATCTGTAATTAGCTCAAAATAAAAAATATAATTTAAAATAACGCCCAAGAACAGGCATCAAAAGTGAAAGTAAACAAGTGGGATTTCATCAAATTTTAGGAAACCATCCACAAAATGAAAAGACAACCTATGGAATGGGGGAAAATATTTGCAAAACATGTTTCTGATAAAGAGCTAACATCCGGGGCGCCTGGGTGGCTCAGTGGGTTAAGCCGCTGCCTTCGGCTCAGGTCGTGATCTCAGGGTCCTGGGATCGAGTCCCGCATCGGGCTCTCTGCTCAGCAGGGAGTCTGCTTCCTCCTCTCTCTCTCTGCCTGCCTCTCTGTCTACTTGTGATTTCTCTCTGTCAAATAAATAAATAAAATCTTTAAAAAAAAAAAAAGAGAGAGCTAACATCCAAAATATAGAACGAACTCAGAACTTTAACAGCAAAACCCCCCAAATGATCCAAATAGAAAACAGGCAGAGGATCTGAATAGACATTTTTCCAAAGAAGATATTAAGATGGCCAAGAGACACATGAAAAGATGCTGAACATCACTCATCATTGAGGAAATGGAAATCAAAACCACAATAAGCTATCACCTCACACCAGTCAGAATGGCTGTCATCAAAAAGACGAGGAATAGCAGAAACTGGCAAGGATGTGGCAAAAAGGGAACCCGTATGCACTGTTGGTGGGAATGAAACTGGTTCAACCATTATGGAAAACAATATGGAGGATCCTCCAAAAAAAAAAAAAACCAATAGCAAAAACAACTATGATATGATCCAGCAACTCGCACTTCTGAGTACATATGCAAAGGAGGTGAATACAGGAACTTTTTTTTTTTTTTTTAAGATTTTATTTATTTATTTGACAGGCAGAGATCACAAGTAGCAGAGATGCAGGCAGAGAGAGAGGAGGAAGCAGGTTCCCCGCTGAGCAGAGAGCCCGATGTGGGGCTTGATCCCAGGACTCTGAGATTATGACCTGAGCTGAAGGCAGAGGATTTAACCACTAAGCCACCCAGGCACCCCCAGGATCTTGAAGAGATCCCTGCATTCCCATGTTATTGCAGCATTATTTAAAATAGCCAAGTTATGAAAGCAATACAGTATCTGTCAATAGATGAATGAATGAAGATGTGGTATATCAATGCAATGGAACATTATTTGGCCATAAGAAAGGATGCCCCGCTGTTCCAATTACATGGATGGATCCTGAGGGCATTACGCTAAGTGAAATAAGTCAGACTGAGAAAGACTAATACTGTATGATCTCACTTAATTGAAAAAAACCAAACCCATAAAAACAGAGACTGGAGTGGTGGTTACCAGGAGCCAGGGGGTTGGAGAAAAGAGGGGATCCTGGTCAAAGTGTACAAAGAGTAAGACTAAGTTCTGGGGGGCGCCTGGGTGGCTCAGTGGGTTAAAGCCTCTGCCTTCGGCTCAGGTCATCATCCCAGGATCCTGGGATCAAGTTCCGCATTGGGCTCTGTGCTCGGCAGGGAGCCTGCTTCCTCCTCGCTCTCTCTCTCTACCTACTTGTGATTTCTGTCTGTCAAATAAATAAATAAAATCTTTAAAAAAAAAAAAAAAGACTAAGTTCTGGGGATCTAATGTACAGCTCAGTGATTATAGTTAACACTGAATTATGAAAAATAAATAAGGCAAAAATATTTTTTAAAAAATCACACATCAGGGCGCCTGGGTGGCTCAGTGGGTTAAGCCGCTGCCTTCGGCTCAGGTCATGATCTCAGGGTCCTGGGATCGAGTCCCGCATGGGGCTCTCTGCTCAGCGGGGAGCCTGCTTCCTCCTCTCTCTCTCTGCCTGCCTCTCTGCCTACTTGTCATCTCTCTCTGTCAAATAAATAAATAAAATCTTTAAAAAAAAAAAAAAAATCACACATCAAGGGGCGCCTGGGTGGTTCAGTGGGTTAAAGCCTCTGCCTTCAGCTCAGGTCATGATCCCAGGGTCCTGGGATCGAGCCCCACATCGGGCTCTCTGCTCAGCAGGGAGCCTGCTTCCCTTCCTCTCTCTCTCTGCCTACTTGTGATCTGTCAAATAAATAAAGAAAATCTTTAAAAAAAAAAAAAATCACACATCATGAATCCAAGAAACCAAAGGATTCTATAGTTGAATTTTCAGTATAACTCCATATTATTTTTCATTGAGAATAGCAGACTGCATGAGAAAGAACTCTGCAGTAATCCCCAGGGCCTAGCTTTTTGTTCAGGCTGTTCCTCAGTCTCTCTGTAGCTCAAGAAATTACCAGAAATCTTGGAAACAGTAACCAAGGGGTAGGTCCTGCTGTGACTCCTGTGATCCAGAATGCAACCAAAAAACAGTCCAGTCACTTTCATAGAGGTCCAAAAGAGACATGGAGACCTGGGGTAAGTCATTACTTAACTCTTCTCTGTTTTTACAGGATGGGATCCTTAAGCATGAGCTGCCTGAGTGAGGAAAGATGGCTCATATTTGAAGAGAACTGGTTTGACCTAAGAAGCCCACAGTAACCTGCTGCCCCAGGAAGTCACCTAGTCTAGCTTTCCAGAGAGTTCTGTCACCCAAGGGAGAACTCACATATACCCTGATGTGCAGAGGACTACAAAAGAATGCTGAACTAAATGGAAATGCTCAAGTACAAAATGGACGTTGAAGGAGTGGAGTATGTCACTAATCACTGAGAAGGGAAACGGTGAGCTCTTCTGATATGCAACAGGGAGAGGTGGCAAAATTCAATCCAAAATCATTTGCCCACACACATTTTCCAACGTCAAGGTTCAGGTCAAGATCAGGTTACGATGCCCGATCTAAACTGGGCCAACAGTATGGCCAGGGTCACATGGACTCTTAATGGAAAAATTATGAATCAGCAATGTACCCTCCATATATACTCTACAATTTGTCATTCATAAAAACTGTACATTAAAGAAACAAAACATTCTAGTCAACATTAGGTTGGAAGTGCCACAGAACAGCCTCTAAGCCCAAGAGAAGGCAGGAAGGCAAACACAGGTGAGGGGGATGAGGTTTCCACTGCCCTCTTACAACTCCAGTTAAACATATCTTACCTCTCCACAATGTTTTTTGGCCACTTTCTCTAGATGGGATTTTAATAAATTAACACTTTCATTTGACAGACCTTTGGCATTCTTTAACTCTATTTCAGGGACTCTGGAAAAGAAAGACAAAAAGGAGTTACTCCAAGAAGTATGGCTTCTTTGCATTAATAAATATTTGCTAAGTCCAAGCACTGAACACAGGGATTTCATACAGGCCTCTACACCCCTAGTACCATATTCCTCCATTTCCAAGGATTTCAACTGCGTCCCAGCAACTCTGTCAACACAGTGCTTCACGTGGGGTCACCTGCAGCCCCTGGGGGAGAAGCCAGTCCCCCAGATGACCAGATTTAGTGGGCTTGATCCTGGCTTGCCCCCAACATCAATTAACCCAACTTTCACAATTCACCCACAAGAGTCCATGTGCTCTGGACTCACTCCTGTGCTCCAGCATAAAGCAAGACAACCAGGCAAGAGGAAGCCTTGGATGGGGCACCTGGCTAACTCAGTAGAGCATGTGACTCTTGATCTCAGGGTTGTGGGTCGAGCCGCATGGTGGGTGTAGAGAGGACCTAAAATCTTTAAGGTTTAAAAAAAAAGAAAAATGAAGCCTCAGTGATCCTTTCAAGCATTCCCACTATGTGCTCCATCACATCACTCCTGATTGTCAACAAGGTGGAAATGCTTGCTCACCCACTCACAGCAGAATCTATCTGGGCAAGCTCTGCCCATTCTGTTCTTAGAAGGGGGACGCCTGGGTGGCTCAGTTGGTTAAGCAGCTGCCTTCGGCTCAGGTCATGATCCCAGCGTCCTGGGATCGAGTCCCACATCGGGCTCCTTGCTCAGCAGAGAGCCTGCTTCTCCCTCTGCCTCTGCCTGCCGTTCTGTCTGCCTGTGCTCGCTCTCTTCCCTCTCTCTCTCTCTCTGATAAATGAATAAAATATTAAAAAAAAAAAGAAGGATGCCCGGCACACCCCACTTCTCCTCACCCAGCACAACTGACACTCAACACCCTCCATTTAAAGCTCAAACAGCCGGTCTTCAGGACCCCCTTGGTTCCCAGTTAATAGTATCCAGTAACAAATCAAGAGATCAAATAGGCTTTGCTTAATTGTATAGAAGAGAATATGACTCTATGTCCTACAAGCATTTCTGAGAAACTGATGGTATTTTTATCTGAGCAAAGCCTTTACAAATCAGGTCTCTGCATTCTCTCAATGTTCCAGTGTCACAGATTACCACCATCATGATCTACTCAAACAGATGGCAATCCGAGAGAATGAAGTATATATATGTGAGAAAAAGAACAGAAGTGCCATAGAGTCGTGAGTCTACATGTGATCTAACCCAGGACTCTCACATGGTGACATGAAGGACTATTCTGTAGAAAAAGAAAGTTTTCCTATACCATGTCTTCTCAAAGGGTAAGAATGTTCTCCCCAAGGCAAGCCTTACATAATTTAATTCAGCAGTCATTACATAGCAATATCAACAAAATGATGAAAAATCCATCTACAATACTAATTAGACTTAAAAATTTTTTTCCAGCTTTCTCTTGATGCCCATGCCACAAAATTTGTAATTTTATGTAGCTGATATTATAATGACTGCTTTGTAGCTTTTCATAATCATTTCCATGGTGTTAAAAAAAAATCCCATATTATTTTTACCAATTGGACACATCAGGGTTTCACCAGAATGGCCCTCCAGCCAGTGGTTCCCAACCAGGGGTGACTGTGCCCCCAGGGGATACCATTCAATGGCAACAGGGGAAAGGAATTCCATAACTCTCACCACATTCCTTCCCGACATGCCTCTTTCATTAGGCTGGTCCTGCATTATATCCCTTATAGTAACCTGGTAATTATAAGTCAAGTGCCTTCCTGAGTTCTATAGGCTCTTCTAACACAGCATCAAACCCACTGAGGGGGTTGCAGGAGCTCACAAATTCTTGGTCAATTGATCAGAAATATGGTACATGCAACTGGCACTTGCAATATTGCGTAACTGAGCCCTTAACACATGAGATCTACAGTAACTATGCTATTTCATGTCCAAAAGGAAGTGAATTGCTACGCACCCAGCAGTCCGAAAACATACCACCTATTTGGTGTCAGGAAAAATAAAACCCAAAGAGGCATGGCCTTATTTTTCTTTCATAAACTTAATTACCCTTTAACCAATTCAGTAATTAAATACTAAACACCTATTGTATCTACTCCAGGCACAGCGTTATAGGTAAAGAGGGTTACTAAATTCAAGAAACTCACCTTGACCTATCTGGACTTTCACCTTTTCCAGCAGCTGTTAGGATAACAAATTCTGTAAATTTCCTACCCACTCTGTAAGGCATGGCTTCCTTTTCTGTGTCTTTCTCCTTCACTTGTTCCCTGCACAGTAAGCTCGAACCACAGAACATCATCCAAGCCCATCTGCCTTTCCATGTGGAATGTCTGAGGCAAGATTCCCCGGAATACACACAGACTTCAAAGAGACAATCCTTGACTACAGACTGACAATGCGTTTGCTGTCGGTGGTTCTCATCTGGAGGCAGTACAGGGATAGGGTGGTGGGGAGGTGGGTGGAGATCTGAAAATGTGTTGGGTTGGACACCTGCGTGGCTGTCTGTTAAGCATTAGCCTTCGGCTCAGGTCATGATCCCAGGGTCCTAGGATCAAGTCCCACACTGGGCCCTTCTCAGCTGGGAGTCTCCTTCTCCCTCTGCTCCTCCCCCTGCTCATGCTCTCTTTCTCAAATAAATAAAATCTAAACAAAGTAGAGAAAGCAAATACTTAATCACGAAGAAATTATTAGTATCTGGAGTGACTATTCTACAACGATAAGCAGACTTACCATGAGACCATGAGGTTTCATGAAAATATCTACTGCTGATGTGGGTTTCAATGATATATGGGATAGGACATAAAGTTTTAAGGGAAACAGAGGCAGGAAGGGGAAAATACCATTAACGTGTCTGTTTCTATGCTGTGAAAACAGAAGTGGTATCACATGGAAGGTATTCATAAATGTACTCACACGTCTGGGTAGGTCGGTGGGCATCTAACCCTCAAATCCACTTGCACGTATACTTCTTCACCAGTCAGGCCCTGAGGGTACAGAACTAAATTGATTTCAGGGGGCTCGGTGACCTAAAAGAAAAAAAAAGACTTTTTTTTTCCCACCTAGAGCGTCAATTGTTAGCAATTAAGATAATGAGCATCTTAGCGGCAATGTTCTACTTTCTAAATATTACGTGCAATTGTGCTTTTATACAGGTATTTGGTCATCTTTTCCTAAAGCACGGTTTTAAAACAAAGCCTAGGGGCACCTGGGTGGCTCAGTTGTTAAGTGTCTGCCTTTGGCTCAGCTCATGATGCCGGGGTCATGGAATGGAGCCCCGCATCAGGCTCCCTGCTCAGCGGGAAGCCTTCTTCTGCCTTACATTCTCCCCCTGCTTGTGCTCTCTCTCTCTCTCTCTCTGAGTGTGTGTCCCTTGCCAAATAAATAAATAAAATCTTTTCTTTTAAGTTTTTATTTAGTTATTTGACAGATAGATCACAAGTAGGCAGAGAGGCAGGCAGAGAAGGGAGGAAGCAGACACCCCGCTGAGCAGAGAGCCCAATGCAGGGCTCAATCCTGGACCCTGGGATCATGACCCGAGCCGAAGGCAGAGGCCTTAACCCACTGAGCCACCCAGGCGCCCCAAATAAACTCTTTTAAAAAATAAAAACAAGGCCTATGCCAGAGAGATTGCATCTTCCTTTTCGAAGTTATCTAAGAGGTGAAGCAAAACGTTCCACGGAGCTTCTGTCTGAGTATATGTTACAGTGTACCAATCACGTGGTTATGCATGGGTACGTTCTAGAGGCTGGGAGTACAGGGGTCAGTTGGACAAACACAGGCCCAACTAGCCAACACACGAGAAGACAAGGGAGTATTCTCCATAGTGAGGAGTGCCATAAAGAAAATCAGGCAGAATGATGGAACAGAGTGGTAAGGGAGATTTTTCAGACAGGTGGGTCAGGCACCTCTTGAGTAGAGGAAACTTCAGTTGAAATATGACTACTGAGATAACGACAAGTGACAACCACATGGAAACCCAAGGCTCTTCTAAACGTAGGTACACTCTCAGTTGACTGCTTTTCACCAAAAAAACAAAATATTCCATCTACTGCTTTTTTTTTTTTTAAAGATTTTATTTATTTATTTGACAGAGAGAGATCACAAGTAGGCAGAGAGGCAGGCAGAGAGAGAGGAAGCAGGCTCCCCACTGAGCAGAGACCCCGATGCGGGACTCGATCCCAGGACCCCGAGATCATGACCTGAGCCGAAGGCAGTGGCTTAACCCACTGAGCCACCCAGGCGCCCCTCTACTGCTCTTTATTAAATATGCTTTTTTTTTTTTTTTTTTTAAAAAGCTTCGAGGCAGTTTATATTATCTGTATATCATGAGAGAAGGGAGGCTGAGGGAAGAAATATTCACTCTCATGGTCCAGGCACTTTATCAACCCTATAGGTGGACACTGTTTCTGTTTTACAGACGAAGCAGTTCAAGCTCAGAACCTTTCAGCTGTTTGTCCAAAGACACAGGTGACAAGGCTGGATTTCAGATCCAACTCTGGCTCCCAACCTGTGTCTTTTTCATCCCCGCTCCCTTGTTACTTACTGCCAACTCTGAGGGGCTGTGATTGGGCTTTGTTTGACTTTATCTTGGAACATCCAGGTGGCCAAAGCAAAAAGGGAAATGTGACTGTTATTTCTTTCACATTTCACAGAAAAGGAAAAGTATCCAAAAAATTGGGGGAGGGGGCAACGAAGTACACAGCAATACTAAATTCTAACACGTATTTACAACCTACAGTACCCTGAATTATATAACAAACAAAATTCTCATCAACGATGTGTGTAATCTATGGAAGCTCAGTTTTCGTAGGGCTTTATCCTAATGCTTCCTCGAAGCCGTGGAGTCAGGCTCCAGGGAAGCACAGTTCTGTGAATGTAGAGAAACGTCCAGTAACCCACGAGGTCTTCCATGTACTCATTCAGCCGTCTCACGTCATCGCCCACAGTGATGGGCACAGACTTTGTCAGGCACTGTGAGCACCAAGAAGTAAGAAAACAGATGTGGTTCCAGCTGTCATGGAACTTCCAGTCTCATGGGGTGGTGTGTGTGGACAATTAATACCTAAGTTCAGAAAGTACTACCGAAGAGAATACATGACATGACAGAATCAGCTGCCCCAAGATATGCCACTTTGGTGTAAGGACTCTTTTAAGCTAAGGGTACTTAAAAACAGAAGGTACGAGAAGGGCCCTCTAACCCTCTTTCCTTCCTGAAAACAGGAGATAAAACACCTGTGTGAAAGATTCTCACCTACACTGGAAAGAAAGAAATAGCCTAGGATGCCTTCGTGGCTCAGTGGTTTAAGCATCTGCCTCTGGTTAGGTCATGATCCTAGGGTGCCGGGATCGAGTCCTGAGTCAAGCTCCCTGCTCAGGAGGGCGCCTGCTTCTCTCTCTCCCCCTGCTCCTTACCCCTGTTCATGCTCTGTCAAATAAATGAAATATTCAAAAATAAAATAAATATTATCAGAGAACACCGAGGCCAAGAGAATTCTATGCAAACAGAACTCCGCCAAATAATTCTGATCTTTCTTCAGTTTCCCCATATGTTCATCACTTTTTCACAACTGCCTCTTTGTTCAACCTACCCTGTAAACACTTAGGCCTGGCCAATTCTTCAGGTCTTATTCTCCATATGGGGTTTCCAACATACATGTAAAAATCTGCATGCTCTTCTCCTGTCAGTCTGTCTCATGTCACCTTAATTCTAGCCAGAGACCCTTTTAATTCTAGCCAGAGACCTAGAGTAACATCTTGTCTCCCTACGCTCTACTTCAAGAATAACTTGCAGCAGGTATGAGGGAACATCCTTGGACGTGGTCATCAGGCAGACCTGAGCACGCTGCCCTAAAGCCAACAGAAGCCAGAGACCAAGCATTCCAGGAGGGAAGAGCACATGAGGAGGTTCGAAATGAACAAGAGGTTGATGTGTTCCAAAAAGCCCAAGGGAGGCCAGTGTTTTTCTGGAACACAGGAGGGAGGGGGGACACCAAGTAAAGCAGGAGAAAGGTGTGTCTGAGATAAAGTGGACAAAGAGACTGGCCTCAATGGAAGGAAACAAAAGGAAAAGTGTCTTGTTACTGATGCTTCTGAGGCTCAGGAGGTGGAGGACAGAGAGCATCCACTGCTGGGGTTATGTGGACTGCAGGTGACCTTGCCAAGAGCTGGCTCTGAGGGCACTGAACACAGACCCTGGTGTGATGAGGAGGGAACACTAAGGGAGAAGGACTCGCCTCATCTGGACAAGTCCTTTGGAAGGTTTGGGCATTAAGGGGACAGAGAACGGGGGCCACAGATGGAGGAGGATGTGAGATCAAGAGAGAAAGCTCTTGTTGTGTCTTCAAGATGGGTGACACTAGAGCATGTAAGGATGCTGATGGGAATTTTATGGAAGAGGAGGAAAGAGACAAAATTAGGCTCTGTTGGAGGACAGACAGCAATGGGCACAGAGAGACACATAGGAGGAGGGGCCCTTTTCCAGAAAGACAGAGGACATGAGAAGAAAAAGCACATAGAGGCTGGTGGGTTTCCTCCAAGGAGCCTCCAAGGTTTGAGCATGAGAATGAACTAACAGGGTCCCCGGCCTCCTGTCCCCCTCCAACCAGGGCAGGCCAGCTGTTCTCTGCTTTATATCCAAGACAGAATTCTGCATAAGAAACTTCTAGCTAAAACCAGTTGAAACAGGTATTCACTAGGAAGAAAAATAAAGACTATGACCTTGACCAGTCTCAAACACTCTCTCTTTTAGAAGAACTTTTTATTATAAAAATTTTCAATAATGAAATCATAAAAAATTTTTTTCAAACAAAAGTAGATAATGACATAATGAACTGCATGCACTCATTCAGTTTCAACAATCACCCACTTACGGCCAATATTGTGTATCTATATTACCTCTACTCCCAAACATCACCTGAAATTATTTTGAAATAAATCCTACCAACCCATCTTTGCTGTGTTATTCATTTTGTTTTCTTTTCTTTTTTTGAAGATTTTATTTATTTACTTGTGAGAAAGAGAGCAAGCATAAGCAGGGGGAGTGGCAGGCAGAGGGAAAGGAAAGGGAGAAGCAGGCTCCCCACTGAGCAGGTCCTGCAGAGCACCTTAAGCAGGTGCTTAAGGACTGAGCCACCCAGGTGCCTGTTACTCATTTTCTAACAAGAATCCAGCTCCATAGGAAAGTTATATATGTCCATTTTACAGATGTAAACACTAAAAGAAAGGCTAGCTAGACTCAAAATTTTACCAATGCTTTCCCCACCAGCTCAAACCTTTACAGGCTTTTTCATCTCACAGGTTGCAAATCTTATGCATCACAACTTATAACTTTATCAAGAAAATAATTCTGGGGGATGCCTGGTAGGCTCAATCAGTAAAGAATGGGATTCTTGATCTCAGGGTTGTTGAGTTCAAGCCCCACATTGGGTGTGGAACTTAATTTAGAAAAAAAGAAAAAAAAGGGATGCCTGGGTAGCTCAGTTGGTTAGGTGTCTGCCTTTGGCTCAGGTCATGATCCCAGGATCCTGGGATTGAGCCCCACGTCGGCCTCCCTGCTCAGCAGAGAGTCTGCTTCTCCCTCTGCCTGTCCCTTCACCAGCTTATATTCCTCTCTCACTTTCTTTTTTTTTTTTTTTTTAAAGATTTTATTTATTTATTTGTCATAGAGAGAGAAGCGAGAGAAAGCACAGGCAGACAGAGTGGCAGGCAGAGGCAGAGGGAGAAGCAGGCTCCCCACCAAGCAAGGAGCCCGATGTGGGACTCGATCCCAGGACACTGGGATCATGACCCGAGCCGAAGGCAGCCGCTTAACCAACTGAGCCACCCAGGCGTCCCTCCTCTCTCACTTTCTAATAAAAAAACAAAATCTTTTCTAAAAAATTAAAAACTAATAAATAAATAAAATTATCAACAAGCCGTATAAGTAGAAACTACAAATATCAACCAAAGGAGATATCTTTCCTAGGCCCAGGATGGAAACCAACTTTTAACATACAGACAACATACACCACATGAAGTGAGTTATCCCTGCAGAGGCAAGACAGAGAATCCAGTTTCACCTTCCCTTTTGTCTTTCTGTAGGAAGTGAAGCGTGTATCTGAATGTAAGTAGACTTTACAGGGAAAGGGTACAGAGAGCTCTTTATCAGATGTCCAGAGTCTTGGGAACAGAAAACAAGCTTCAGAAAATAGAGGCCAACTGGGGGATTACACATCTTGAAGATCTCTTCACTCAAGAGAATGCCTAATAAACCACAATGAATTCAGTAAAGGATGGCTGGCCAGCCTCAGGGAAAAAGGCCTCTGGGCCAGTCCCCAGGACCACCATAGGGAACATGCATAGGTAGGAACACTGGGGCCTAAAGAAGTACCAAGCACTCCACAAACGCTCCTAGGCTGGGCCAGCCATATAACACCATGTACGTCTAGTGTTCCGGTTATTTCCACAACATGGAAATGACAGCAGGGGAAAAGCAATAAGAGCAATAAGCCCAGGTAATGCCAAAACTTCTAGGAAGGAGGAAGGAGTTCTGAAGCAAAGTGAAGAGATTCCTGGATACATGAAGGTTTCAGCTCTAGGAGGTGCAGGGGCCCAGTGATGGCAGCTTGGAGGAAGGAAGAGACCCAAGGCCACTGAGGAAGGACATACTCTTGGACAAAAAACTAAGAGCTTGTCTGGATCTGAGTACCAGGGGGAACTAACTCAAAAGAACAGCACAGTGAGGAAGTGGGTGTCTGCTACTTTCAAGGCCTTTATCTCTGGCTGACAATTTAATTGGACCAGCAGGATATTCTTCTCCACAGGGTATAAACGTCAGGGCATTTCTCAGCAGACTGCTGCTCCCCCAATATCCACTCTCCCCTTATTTCTTAGCCAACAGAACCCCTGATTTTTTTTTTTTTTTAAGCTGGATACAACTCCTTCGCAGCTAACTCTGGCCACCAAATTTCTGGCTAATAAGATGAACCATGGGCACCTGGGTGGCTCAGACGGTTGAGCCTCTGGCTTGACTTCAGCTCAGATCAAGATTTCAGGGTCGTGGGATCAAGCTCCACGTCAGGCTCCACACTCAGAGGAAGTGCTTGTTTCTCTCCTTTTCCCTGCTTGCTCATGCTCATGTGCGTGCTCTCTCTCAAATAAATACAGAAAATCTTAAAAAAAAAAAAAAAAAAAAAAAGAGGAAAGAACTAACACATGCAACTTCGTCCCTTTCTCCTTTCTGCTGACTGGAATGCAGATATGATGGCTGGCATTCAGACAGCCATTTTGGACCATGAAGGGCACATTAAGGATGGTGGAACAATAAATCAGAAAAAGCCCTAGATTCCAGACTTCTGCATGCAGAAGTTGTCACATTTTCTGTAATATGTAGCCAAACTTGATACTAACCAATATAGACACATGGAGGGAAAAAAAAAAGAGAAGAAAGAAAGAAAGAAAAAAAGGACAGTTAGGAGATAAGGACTTAAGATAAGAGCAGAATACTTGTCAGCTTTCCTTGAGCCTGCAGAGTCTGCAGGGGCTCTGAGGGGCTTCTCAATAGGAGAGGCTTCTGTGCAAGCCATATTTAGGATACCATGCATGAGCTTACATTAGGGCATTCAAGGAGTCCTGGAGCTGAACAAGACTTGATTAAAAATGATGGTAACAACCAAGATTTGCTGGGGAGTGGAGTGGGTAGGGCCTCCTTCATGCGTTCAGAAGATAAATGGTCATCAGAACAGTGTCGATAAAATTCTGACTTTATACAAGGAAAGAATGAATTCCTAGAATACCTACAGGCAAGTATTTACAAGGTAAGGGATAACAAAAAAAAATTTTTTTTTTTGAGAGCACTAAAGAAGAAAACACAATGCAGTATGTATCAGATACAAAATGTACATACTACAAAATTGACCTTAATAAAACCAATTTGGCACTCCAACGTTTATCGCAGCAATGTCCACAACAGCCAAACTATGGAAAAAGCCTAGATGTTCATCAACAGGTGAATATATAAAGATGTGGTATATATATACAGTGGATATTATGCAGCCATCAAAAAAAAAAAAAAAGAAATCTTGCCATTTGCAATGATGTGGATGGAACTAGAGAATATTATGCTAAGTGAATTAAGTCAATCAAAAAAAGAGTTATCATATAACCTCACTAACAGTAGGAATTTGAGAAACAAGACAAAGGATCACAGGGAAAAGGACGAAAAATGAAAGATGAAACCAGAGAAGGAGACAAACCATAACAGACTTTTTTTGGGGGGATTTTTAATTTTTTATTTGACAGAGTTCACAAGTAGTCAGAGAGGCAGGCAGAGAGAGAGAGGGGGAAGCAGGTTCCCTAGCAAGCAGAGGACCCAACTCCGGGCTCGATCCCAGGACCGTGACCCGAGCTGAAGGCAGGGGCCTTAATCCACTGAGCCACCCAGGCATCCTTATAACACTCTTAATCTCAGGAAACTGAGGGTTGTTGGAAGGGAGATGGCGGGGCTGGAATAGAGTGGCTGGGTGAGGGAATTGGGAAGGGCATGTGCTATGGGGAGTGCTATGAATTGTCTAAGACTGATGATTCACAGACCTGTACCCTTGCAACAAATAATACATGTTAATGAAAATAAATTTTAAAAATTGTGACTAAATTCATACAAAAATAAATTTGTTTTGAAGAAGCAAGTGACACAAAAGCAGCATAAAGAGAAGTCACAGCAAGAAGTAATCTATGTAATATCACCGATTACTACAATAAGATGTGACCTGTATGTGTTCTTCTTGGGATCATGAAGCTGGATACGTTCCTGGACTGTGATGTAAAAAGAGGGGAAAAAGTGATGCAAACTCAATTCTAAAAAGTAAGACAGATAATGCTCATTTGGACTCATCGAAACAAACGCTCACTCTTCAAGAAACAAAACCAAAGGATCTTAAAATACCCCAAAGTAATGAACAATAACCTCAAGTGTGTCTTCCCAGCACAACGCACGCATGCCTCCCAAAAGAGACCCCTGCCAGTGCCGTCAGACACGCCTGCTATTCAGTCTGAACCTGTTTTTCTCTGGACATTTCCTTAACACTCAGGCCCAACAAAATAAACTGGTTTAAGGAATTGTCTGTTTCTGTTAAAAGTACTAGAATTGGGACATCTGGGTGGCTCAGTTGGTTAAGCCACTGCCTTTGGCTTAGATCATGATCCCAGGGTCCTGGGATTAAGTCCTACATCGGGCTCCTTGCTCTGCTGGGAGCCTGCTTCTCTCTCCACCTCTGCCTGCCTCTCTTCCTGTCTGTGCGTGTGCCTGCGTGCTCTCTCTCTCTCTCTCTCTCTGACATTTAAATAAATAAATAAATAAATTCTTAAAAAAAAAAAAAAAAGTACTGGAATAAGAAGACTATTAAAAATTGAGAATTTGGGGGCGCCTGGGTGGCTCAGTGGGTTAAGCCTCTGCCTTCAGCTCAGGTCATGATCCCAGGGTCCTGGGATCGAGCTCCACATCAGGCTCTCTGCTCAGCAGGAAGCCTGTTTCCTCCCTCTCTCTCTGCCTGCTTCTCTGCCTACTTGTGATCTCTGTCTGTTAAAAATAAATAAATAAAATCTTTAAAAAAAAAAACCTTGAGAATTTTGTTAGTGATGCCACATAGCAGTAAACCTTTTGGTTCCAAGGCTCGAGCATGAGTGTAATGGCAGTCCATGATTTAAATTTCACTGGCTTGGTTGGGGGGGGGGGGGGGCGGTGCGGCTCAGTGGCTCAATCGGTTAAGCATCTGCCTTCAGCTCAGGTCATGATCCTAGAGTCCTGGGATCGAGTCCGGCATCAGGCTCCCTGCTTAGCAGGGAGTCTGCTTCTCCCTCTCCTGTATGCTTATTCTCTCTCTCTAACAAATAAATAAATCTTTACAAAAATTCACTGGATTATAAGACAAACAGCAGACGACAAGGTTTGGGAAATTAATAAAAACTACTAAGTTTTCTGTCACATAACAACATAAATACACTTAACACTACTGAACTGTACTCTGAGGAATGGTTAAGATGATAAATTCTATGCTACGTGTTATCTACTACAATTATATATAAAAAAGTTACATGATTCAAACCACTTTCAGGTGTTTGGCCTAGAACTGTTACCTAGGACTCTGCTAATCACATCCTCCTTAAAATTTTGATGGCCAGACTTGGCTCAATGTGGCCTCTTCCTCACATGCTTTAGATCTCAATCTGTAAAGTGGAAAGAAACTATTCTGTGTGAAAATAGATCTAGAAATAAAGTAACAAGTGCAAGCAAGATAATCTGAGTAAGTTTCTGGTTTTAAGTCTGCAAAGAAGTCAAAAATAAAAATGATAGTAAAAGCTCAGAAAAAGGAAATTAGGTAACATTCTTCTATATTTTATGTTTTTTAAATTTGATTTATTTAAACCTAAAAAAACTAAAAACAAAAAACAGTTCATCCATCCTCCTCTCCACCTTGCAAGCAAATACCAATCTGTTCTCTGCATCTATGAGCTTGGCTTATTTTTAAATTTTTAAGTATTTTTAGATTCCACATATAAGACAGTATCTGTCTTTCACTGATTTCTCCCATATCTCCTTTTCTAAAAATGAGGATTTTCTGTAACTAACTCTAAAAATCACCAAGTTCATTCACCTTCTCTCTTAAGTATTTGCCTTATCTGTCTGGTTGGGAAAGCATTTTTAAACAGTGTTAGAATTTAATAACCTACAGCTCCATTGTAAGAATATGTGAAAACACATTAAAGACCTAAATGTGAGAGGTCCTTAGCAACATTTTTCTAGATATGTCTCCTCAGGCAAGGTAAACAAAGGCAAAAATAAACTACTGGGATTATATCAAAACAAAGAGCTTTTTGCTCAGGGGCAGCGGGCTGGCTCAGTTGGTGGAGCACAGAACTCTTGATCTTGGGGTTGTGAGTTCAAGCCCCACGTTGGGAACAGAGATCACTTAAAAAATTAAAATTAAAAAAAAAAAAAGCTTTTGCACAGTGAAAAATGAAACAAAAAGACAGTCTACTAACTGGGAGAAGGTATTTGCAAGTGATACATCAAACAGGGATTAATATCTGAAATATATATAAAGAACTTAAGCAACTCAACAACACCAACAATAACAAAAACCCATAAATAATCCAATTACAAATGGGCAGAGGACCTGAACAGACATTTTCCCAAAGACGTATAAATGGAAGGGGTGCCTGGGTGGCCCAGTTGGTTAAGCATCCAACTCCTGATCTCACCTCAGGTCTTGATCTCAGGGTTGTGAGTTCAAGTCCCACACTGGGCTCCACGCTGATCATGAAGTCTACTTTTAAAAAAAAAAAAAAGGAAAATGGCCAACAGACACATGAAAAGGTGCTCAATATCACTAGTTATCATGGAAATACAAACTGAAACCACAAGATATCACTTTATACCTGTCAGAATGGCTAAAATAAAAATCATAAGAGATAACAACTGTTGGCAAGGATATGGAGAAAAGGAAACCCTGTGCTCTGTCAGTGGGAATGCAAACTGGTACAGCCACTGCAGAAAACAGTATTTTTTGAGGTTCCTCCTAAAATTAAAAAAAAGAAATTCCGTTTGACCTAGTAATTTCAGTACCTGGGAATTTGTCCAAAGAAAATGAAAACATTAATTTTTTTTTTTTAAGATTTTTATTTATTTATTTATTTATTTGAGAGACAGATCACAAGTAGGCAGAGAGGCAGGCAGGGAGAGAGAGGGAGAGAGAGGAAGAAGCAGACTCCCTGCAGAGCAGAGAGTCCGATGCGGGGCTCGATCCCAGGACCCTGGGACCATGACCTGAGCCGAAGGCAGAGGCTTTAACCCACTGAGCCACCCAGGTGCCCCGAAAACATTAATTTAAAAAGATATACACACCCCTATGTTTACCAGAGCATTATTTAGAGTAGCCAAGATATGGAAGCAACCCATGTGTCCATCCACAGATGACTGGATACAAAAGGAGATGTGCATAACACACACAGGAGTATTACTTAGCTATAAAAAAGAACAAGATCTTGCCATTTGCGACAATATATAGATGACCTTGTGCTAAATAAAGTCTGACAGAGAAGGACAAAACCCTATCATTTCACTTATATGTGGAATCTAAAAAGCAACATAATAAACAAAAAGCAGAAACAGACTCATAAATACAGAAAATAAACTGTTGTTGGCAGAGGGGTTGAAAGTAGGGGAATGGGGCGCCTGGGTGGCTCAGTGGGTTAAGCCGCTGCCTTCGGCTCAGGTCATGATCTCAGGGTCCTGGGATCGAGTCCCGCATCGGGCTCTCTGCTCAGCAGGGAGCCTGCTTCCCTCTCTCTCTCTGCCTGCCTCTCCATCTACTTGTGATTTCTCTCTGTCAAATAAATAAATAAAATCTTTAAAAAAAAAAAAAAAAAAAAGAAAGAAAGTACGGGAATGGACAGACTGAGTGAAAGGAAGTAGGAAATACAGGCTTCCAGGTATGGAAAGAATACAGGAATAAAAGAGGATCAAAAGTACAGTATACCTAGGTGCCTGGGTGGCTTAGTCTGTTAAGCATCTGACTCCTGATCTCAGCTCAGGCCTTGATATCAGGGTCATGAGTTCAAGGCCCAGATTGGGCTCCATGCTGGGCATGGAGCCTAGTTTAAAAAAAAAAAAAGTACAGCATAGTGAATATAGTGAATGATATTCTAGTAGGTTAGATGGTAACAGATAGTAGCTACACTTGTGGTGAGCATGGCATAATGCACGGAAGTGCAGAATCAGTGTTGTACACATGAAACTAATGTAACATTGTGTCAATTATCTTTCAATGAAAAAAATGAACATGAAAATATTGAGAATCTGAACTCACCTCAAATTAAATATATGTGATGTTATTCCACTAAGAATGTCACCGTAAGTTTCTGAACTAGGCAGGCTGATTCTAAAATTCATAAGGGAAAAAATACAGGGACGCCCAGGGGGTGCAGTTGGTTAAGCACCTGCCTTCAGCTCAGATCATGATCTCAGGGTCCTAAGATTGAGGCCCATGTCAGGCTCCCTGCTCAGCACGGAGCCTGCTTCTCTCCCTGCCTGCTGCTCCCCCTCTGACAAATAAAATGAAATCTTAAAGGGAGGAAGGAAGAAAGAAAGAAAAAAAGAAAGACTACAGTAAAAGTAGCCAGGAAACTTCTGTAAAGTAAATGGTGACCATACTGAATACCAAAGAAGGCTTGTTACAAATCTCTGGTAATTAAAGCAATGTGGCAGTACTGCTTCAACAGATTAATGGGGTAGAATAAAGAATCAACAATAGATCTAAGTACACTTGGGAATTATTTCATGCAAAGAAAAATGTTGAGAGCTTTTACCAAGGAGAGACATGTAGTCATGAACAAATACAGGGACCCTGTCCTTATGAAACTAGATGGTTTCATATAATGTAAAGGTGGTACTTCAAATTAATAGTGGGAAAAATTGAAAAAAGTTGTGTTAGTCTAACTAGCTAGCTGGGGGGTGGAAGAAGGTAGGCTAGATACATACTTAGATGGAGCTAAGAACTTTTTGTTAAAAAGCTATCAGAATAGGGGAGCCTGGGTGGCTCAGCGGGTTAAGCCTCTGCCTTCGGCTCAGGTCATGGTCTCAGGGTCCTGGGATCATGCCCTGAATCAGGCTCTCTGCTCAGCGGGGACCCTGCTTCCCCCTCTCTCTCTGCCTGCCTCTCTGCCTCCTTGTGATCTCTATCTGTCAAATAAATAAATAAAATCTTAAAAGAAAAAAAAAGCTAGCGGAATTAAATAAAAATCTTAAAAAAAAAAAAAAAAGAGGGATGCCTGGTGGCTCATTTGGTTAAGCAACTGCCTTCAGCTCAGGACACGATTTGGAGTCCTGGGATTGAGCCCCAGGTTGGGCTCCCTGCTTAGCAGGGAGCCTTCCTCTCCCCCTACTTGTGCTCTCTCTCCCTAATAAATAAAAATCTTTTAAAAAATATTTCTGTATTTATTTGGTCATCATCTCAGGATCCTGGGATCGAGCCCCATGTTGAGCTCCCTACTCAATCAAGTCTGCTTGTCCCTCTTCCTCTGCCCCTCCTTCCCGCTTGTGTTCTCTTTCTCTGTCGAATGTGTAAATAAAATCTTTTAAAAAAATTTTTTAAAGTTTTTTAAAGGTTGGAAACAAAGTCATTAAAGAATTAAAAGAAAACCTTAAAGACTTCATTTTTTAGTAATACTCAAGTAGGGATATCTTTGCTAGGAAAAAAAGGGGGGAAATACAAAACAAAAAAAAATAGGTCATTTTAACTACATTAAGTTTTTTTAATTGCATAAATTATGTAAGTATCAAAGTGCACAGGTTTAATAGGGAAAAACATCTGCAACATATGACCCATAATGCTAATTTTTTAAAATATAAAATAACTGACAAATAACAAAGAAAAACAGATAATATATGGGATACCTGGCTGGCTCAGTTGATGGAGCATGCTACTCTTCATCTCAGAGTTTTGAGTTTGAGCCCCATGCTGGGAATAGAAATTACTTTAAAAAAAAAAAAAAAAAGTAGGAAGAAGAAAACGGACAACATAGAAGGAAAAAGTGTTTCATTCATTTACTGGAAAGATGAAAAGTCTGCTGTTTACAATGTTGGTGAAGAGAGAGGAAAATAGGGACTCTCATACACTACCACTGCGCCCAGACACAGAAGAATCAAGCTTTGGGAGTGAATTTTGTAATAGATATCAAATTAATTTTTAAGAGACTCTTTGCTGACATGAAAGATAAGCCAAGATAATTAGTAATACATGCATAACTCTAGAGTAAATTATATTTTAACCTAGTAGTGTCCAAACTTGTTTAGTACATAATTAGCATTCATTCCCAAAACGTTTTATTATTTACAAATATTACAAATGCCAGTAAACTGTGACCTCTGAAACCTACATGCTAATGCATCCCCTAAAAGAAGTCAAAGAAACATGGAGTTTATTCAGGTCAATAAATTCTGACCTGGAAAACAAATTTGGCTTAACCTGACAAGGAGCTATTAATAGCTTTTATTTAACCCAGCCTTGTGAATATTTGAACATACAGGTTTCACTGCATTTTATTTTCGATGCCGCTTCCCTCACCCCCTACACCAAGTGAGGTGTTAGGTAAGGTATGGAATGTGCACACATGAACATGAACACAAACACTTCTGAATTTTGCAACTGGACAGGTCTCTAGGGTTCTGGATAGAAAGTTGTGAACCTGCACGATCCTTCTTCCCTGCAGACAGGCACACAGGTGATAATAAGTACTTGTTAAATGACCACAGTCTGATTCATTGCTAATGGCCAGCAGTTACCTGCCTGTAAGGCCGATGAAAGTGTTCAGGCTATCCACCCCGTGCTAGGAACCCCAGACAGCTATTAGAGTTCTTCTGCCCCCTGTTTATAGTTTTTGTTTGCTTTTGTCCATCTTCTCTCTGTTAGAATGGTCACCAACTATAAATTCTGCCATTATTGATATCCTTACCTGCAGCAGCTCCTTTTTACTTTGTCTTTCTGTAGCCTTGGAACTAGATAGCTAAGCATGTATAAAATAAATAAAAGTGGTTCTGGGGGCGTGTGGGTGGCTCACTCAGTTAAGTGTCTTCAGCCTGGGTCATGATCCGGGAGTTCTGGGATGGAGCCTCAGGCTGGACTCTCTGCTCAGCAGGGAGCCTGCTTCTCCTGGTCCCTCTGACCCACCCCACCCCCTGCTTGTACTCTGTGTGTCAAATAAATAAATAAATAAATAAATATTTTTTTCATTAAGTGGCTCTGAAGGAGGTCTTACAGACTCTGCCTTGAGTCCATGGGTACACTCCAACTCCCATTTTGGCTACTTCCTGGTTCTCAATGTTTAGAAAGACAAGTTACCAGACCACCAGAAAGTTATATTACTTTTAGTGTCAGGATGTAGAAGGGGAATGTTCACATTTTTACTACTTCAGGTAAAAAACAAACAAAAAAAACTCTTGAAATTAGGCACTAGAAAAGAAAGCTCCCTGAGGGCTAGAGGTTTGATATGCTTTGCCGTGGACTATGCTCCTGATGCCTAGAACAATAAATATTTAACGAAGAAGCACTATGAGTGAGAGGGAGACAGCTGCTCTCACAGCTGCAGAAAATCCTATCTGTTGAGGAAATGTGAAATGCAGGAATGACAGGTGAAGGAAGAGACGACTTTTTAAATGTTACTATTCAGAGATAATTCTTCAAGAGTGGGGGAGAAACAAACCATCAGTGTCAACTGCTTATAAGGAGCCTTTCTTTACTCCCAGACAAAATGGAAAGTAATATTTTAAATCTCATGTCATTTAAAAGGTCTAAACGCAGCACTCTCCTCCATTATGGCTAAGATGAATGTATTCTATACTGTCCAAGTGCCTTAAAGAAGTTCCTCCATGCGCAAAACAGTGAGGATACCTGGAGAGTACAGCGAGGTTTACGTGGTTTCTAGTCCTGAACACAAGGGAAGGTGAGATTTGCAGGGAATAGGGAAGGGGGGGCGGGGGAATCAGTAAGGTCGGTGCAAACACCCGCAAAGCCTTGTCCGAACAAAGTTGCAATGGGATCTCTCATTGCACTGTTGTGTCAGATTCAAGGGCTTTCAGCTGGGGCGGGGGCTAGGGGTAGGAAGGGAAGACTGGGAGGAGGTAAGAATGTTTCGGCGTGTCAGTGGAAATGAGAAGTGTTGGTTAGGGCGGAGGAGCCGACCTGGACGAAAGGCTGGGAGAGAATCCGGCCGAGGTGGGGGTTCCGGAGACCCCGCAGAGCCGGTGCAAGGACAAAAAGTAAGCGTGGGTGGAACCGGGAGGGACTACAGGACTGAAGAATAGTAAAAAGAGCCCGGTGGCTCGGCGTCGGCAAGGCCAGGCCGGGCCTGGCCGGGGGGAAGTCGCACAGAGGAAAGCCTGGGCCGCAACACCCCAGCACCGCCCGGGCCAGCCACGTTCCTACCGATTTGCCCGCGGCCGGTCGCAGGTCCTGGAAGTCGGCGCCGTAGATGGCCTCCAGAGCCTGCAGCTCGTGCTCCTGACGCTGTGGGTAGCTCTCCGGCGGCTCGTCCCGGCCGCGCCCGGGGCCCCCACGGCCCCCAGCCATGGCGACGCGGTGGCCCAGGGCGGGCGGCCTTGCGGTGGCGGTGGTGGGCAAACCGCGGGCTCCGGGTCCGGGCTCCTCTCTCTTGACTGGCCCGTAGGCGGGGCCGCGCGCCGGGGGCAGGTCCGTGGGTAGGGGCCGCGCGCCGGGGCGGGGCTGCGTGCCGGGGTCGGGACTGCGTGCCGGGGGCGGGTCCAGGGGGGCGGGTCCCGGGGGCGGACCGGAGCGCCCAGAATTGGCTTCACTGACGGGAAGACCCGCTCGCGGAAACAGGGCAATGAGGCCAGGTTTTGGGTTTGCCGATTTCTTGCGGGCGAACTAGAGCAAAGAAATCTGCAGGGACGTGGGAAAATAAATCAGTCAGAATGGAATGATAACGCCAGATGTTTTCACGAAGTGCATGGGACTTCTTTACTCCAGCACAGATCGTGAGAGGAAACTCAAAAGGGCAGACTTGGATGGGTTTTCAACTCGTTTAGGTTCTAACCTTGAACCTTCCCACAAGACTAGTAGGAGTAAAGATCTTGACTTTTATTCCGCGTCCCCTCAGCTTTGTGGCCCCAAACTCATCCCTTTAAGGATGGATTCACCTGCTCTTTGTTCCTACCTTCCCACCTTTAAGAATCTCCATTATCACCCTGAAAATCAAACTGAAAAATGCTGGCATGCCTGGGTAGCTCAGTCAGTTAAGCATCTGCCCTCAGCTCAGTCTAGCCCCTTATCGGACTCCTTGCTCAGCAGGGAGCGTGCTTCTCCCTCTGCCACCTCCTGCTTGTACTCTCTCCCTCTCTGACAAATAAAATCTTAAAAAAAAAAAAAAAAGGGGGGGGGGCGCCTGGGTGGCTCAGTGGGTTAAGCCGCTGCCTTCGGCTCAGGTCATGATCTCAGGGTCCTGGGATCGAGTCCCACATCGGGCTCTCTGCTCAGCAGGGAGCCTGCTTCCTCCTCTCTCTCTCTGCCTGCCTCTCTGCCTACTTGTAATCTCTCTCTGTCAAATAAATAAATAAATCTTTAAAAAAAAAAAAAAAGTGCAAATGAAGGATGTCTTCCCGTCAGCTAGCTGTATGAACTACTAGTGAAGAAGAGCTGGAAAAAAAGCAGTCAGAGACAAGCTGGTGCTGCATGGTCCTGCCAAGAGGAAACCACCCTTAAAAGGATTTTACACCATCCTGGAAGGAGCCCTCCACCCTTTCCTATGTGATAGGTAGATGACAAAAACCTTATTGGGTGACAGGTGACAGGAGGGTTAATCAGATTAAAACAGCCCATAATATGGGCCAAGAAGCCCAAAAAAACCCCTAGATCGAAAGGGCAAATTGGCAACCCTCTCTGGTCCGCATCTTGTTGGGGAGCTTTGTACAGTTGCTCAGTAAACTGTACTGTCCCTCAATAAACTTTGCTTGGCTGCCCACCACTCTTCATCTGGTCCACTTCTTCATTCTCGAAAGCATTGTGATCAAGACCCACTGGCACCAAAGGAGAAGTCCTGTAACACTTGTTCCATGAAGAGAAGTATGTTTCATGCGTGTTTACTTAATGTGAATTTAGGAGGTCTTTCTGTTATAATCCTGCCTCCATGCATGTCTTTCTTTTTCTTTCTTTCTTTTTTTTTTTTTTTTAATATTTTGTTTATTTGAGAGAGAAAGTGAGACAGAGAGCATAAGCAGGGAGGAGGGGAAGAGGGAGAGAGAAGAAGCAGGCTCCCTTTTGAGCAGAGAGCCCAATGCAAGACTTGATATCCAGAACCCTGGCTTCATGACCTGAGTTAAAGGCAGGTGCTTAACCAACTGAGCCACCCAGGTGCCCTCCAGGCATATTTTTCTTTCTTTTTTTTCCTCCAAGCATATTTTTCAAATGACTTTTTCTTTATTTACTCTTCCTACACCTATACTATTTGCTAAATAATGATCCTTAAGTATCTGGCTATCATCGATTCACTCAGTGCTGGCCCAGTTAACAGAAGATAATCTGGCCCAGATAATATGATAACACAAATGCATTAGTTTGACCCAAGGACACTTCAAACTGTCCTCTTCCTTCCTTTGTTCCCCTGGGTCCTGTCCTTTTCCCAGCGATCTCTCTCTAGGTGAATGGTGCCACTCTGCCTGGATTCCTTTTCTCTCAGCTTTCACATTCAGGTAGTCCATTTCTTCAATCTATCCATTTCCCTCCATCCCATTATCACTAACTTACTTCACATCACAATCATCTCTTCATTGGGTGACCTTAACAGCTTGAAAAATGGTGTCTTCACTCCTGATCAACTTGAAGCCATTTTTTCTATTGCAGTCAGAGTAATGTTACTCTGATCACAAATATGATAGGATCACTAATGATCACAAATATGATCTCACACCAATCTTTAAATCCTTCAATTTCTCCAATGGTCTTTTATTTAAAAACTCTGATTACAGAAAATTTGAAACATATGTCAAAATAGAAGAAATATTTTAATAAACCCTCCTATACTTGGGGTGTCTTGGTGGTTCAGTCAGTAGAGCATCTGACTCTGGGTCTCAGGGTGGTGAGTTCAAGCCCCACATTGGGTCTGGAGCCTACTTAAACAAACAAACAAATAAATTTAAATAAATAAGTAAACCCTCCTGTACTCATTACCAAACTTCAACAATTATAGATATCTTGACAGTATTTCATTTCTCACCCTCCACCCCACCTCTGTAGGAGTGAATCTCAAAGAATCTCAAACATCATTTTTTTCTATAAATACTTAAGGATGTATCTCTAACAGGCAAAGATCATAGGAAATTTCCACTTCAGTTTTAAGGGGTAATAGCAGTATGTGATAAGCTCCCAAATAGTTCAGAAAATGAAGGGAGAAATTATGATAAGTCAAATGTAGAATATTGACTATTAGAGAAGTTAGTTGAAGGATATATGAAAGTTCTTTGGATGATTCTTGTAACTTTTACATAAGTTTGAAGATATTTCAAAGTCTAAATGTCACAATAAAAGAAACTGACAAACTTATATTCCCACCAGTTTATGAGAGTTCTGGGTATTCTATATCCTTACCAGTAATTGATATTCTCAGTCATATATATATATACATTTATATATATAATATATATACATTTATAAATATAAATATAAATGTATATATATTATATATATAAATGTATATATATTATATATATAAATTATTTATATATATATATAGGATTTTATTTATTTATTAGAGAGAGAGCATAAGCAGGGGAAACAGGAGAAGCAGGAGGAGACATAAGCTCCCTGCTCCCAAGCTCCCCTGGATATGGGGCTTGATCCTGCCTTTTCATTCTCTTAATAGTGTTTTACAAAGAGCACAGTTCTTTTTTTTTTTTTAATGTCTTCTCCTCCCATATAGTTCTTACTTTTGAGGAAATTCAGTTCCTCAGTGTTTTCTTCTATGAATCATGTTTTGTTATGATATCCAAGAAATTTTGGCTAACCCAAGATCACAAAGATTTTTCCCTATGTTTTCTTCTAGAAGTTCTATAATTGGGGTTTTACACTGAGGTTCTATTATGCGATTTTAGTTTAAAAATTATATACGTACCTACCATATGACACAGCTATTCCACTCTTACATATTTAACCAAGAGTAACGAATCACCTTTCGGTTAGGTTTATTCCTAGGTATCTTAGTATTTTTGGTGTGATTGCAAATCAGATTGTTTTCTTAATTTCCTTCTGATGCTTCATTACTAATGCATAGAAATAAAACAGATTTCTGTACAGCTTTACTGAATTTGTTTATCGGTTCTAGCAGTTTTTTGGTGGAGTCTTTAGTTTTCTATTTATGGTATCATGTCATCTGCTGGAAAAGTTGAGGTAAAAATAAATTGAGATATATCAATACAGTGCAATACACTCAGCAATAAAAAGAAATACACTGGGGCACCTGGGTGACTTAATTGTTAAGCATCTCCCTTCAGTTCAGGTCATGATCCCAGGGTCCTGGGTTCGAACCCCACATTGGGCTCCCTGCTCAGCAGGAAGCCTGCTTCTCCTCCCACTTCCCCTGCTTGTGTTCCCTCTCTTGCTGTCTCTGTGTGTCAAACAAATAAAATCTTAAAAACAAAAAAAGAAACACATTATCCATGGAGTAATAAAATAGATGGATTTCAAAGTAATTATGCTAAAAGAAGCCTGACAAAAGAGTACATACCTTATGATTCCATTAATTTTTTTTTAAATATTTTATTTATTTGAGAGAGAGCGAGAACTCACATGAGCTGAGCAGGGAGTCTGGGATCATGACCTGAGCTAAAGGCAGCTGCTTAATCAACTGAGCCACCCAGGCACCCCTCCATTTACTTTTTTTTATATGATTCCATTTATATAAATTCTAAAGAGTACAAACTTAGTAATAGAAGATAAATGATCAGTTGGGATAGTGAGAATAGGGATAGGCCTGAGGGAGCGATTCTAGAGGGACAAGAAGAAACTCATGGGGCTGAAGAATATGCTTTAATACTGATTGTGATGGGGCACCTGCATGGCTTAGTGGGCTAAAGCCTTTGCCTTCTGCTCAGGTAATGATCTCAGGGTCCTGGGATTGAGCCCCAAATTGGACTCTCTGCTCAGCAGGAAGCCTGCTTCCCTCTCTCTCTCTCTGCCTGCCTCTCTGCCTACTTGTGATCTCTGTCTGTCAAATAAATAAATAAAAATCTTTAAAAAAAAATACTGATTGTGATGATGGTATGCTGTCTTTGGTAGCACATATACTAAAATTGGAATCATTGTGGTATAGTTTCACAGGTGTATGCATATATTAAAATTTATGAAACAGTGCAATTTGAGTATATGAAATTTATTATATGCCAATTATATCTTAATAGGTTGTTAAAAGACAAAAGTTGTGTTGTTTTGTTTTACAGTGGCTTTTTTCAAATCAAGGTCGAAACAAAGTCCATACATCGCATTTGGTTGCTCTATGTCAAATAAAGCGTCAGCTCAGCAGGCTGTGGACATACAAACTCTGTACCTTGCAAGGAAAGACTGGCCCATAAGTGGCCCCTGGGAGACAACCTCCAAGCCATTGGAGCATCCATCCTGATAAGAGTATCATTGTATAAGTGGAGTTTACAAAGAACTTTACAGGATACCCCAAGATCTTCTTATTCTCCAACCCCTCTCTAAACCCTTAGATCAATTCTGTGAGGAAGAGCCTCTATTCCCTTGTGTACTCCCTGCTTCCCCAAAGTACATCTCCTGATCTGTTTACCCTCAATTTCCCAAGGAAAAATTCCCAGATTTACTGTTGTACTCCAAATCTTAAAAACCACAATCCTCTTTCCCTTCATTCCTAAAGATTATTTTCCATAGGTGGGGAGTTCTGGGTCACTATTACAAATTGGGAAACTGAATGAGGAGATATATTCATAGATATATTCATAGATTCATGTCAGAAGGAAATGACATTTCCCAAACGACATATTGAGATAATTTAGGATACATGGAAAGACTGTGTTAGAATCTTTTAAACAGATAATTGCTTTGGTGGTAACTTAGCATAGTAAAAACTAAGAACCAGAAAGTAAACATACTGAGCCCAGTAATGTAAAGGCTAAATTCTGGACTTCTAAATCTTCAAGTAAAATTTTCCAAAAGCTACGTTGTTTTTTGCTAATTGTAAATTAAGTAGTTCTTACACATTTTTTGAAATACAAGGCTTGATAGATACTGTTTTATTTAAATATACAGAGAATTCTTTGTTGAAAGGTGAAACTATATCCCCTTTGATATTTGTGTCTTTTAATTGTAAATGAGCAGAACAGAAATATATCTTATATAGTTACCCTTTATTGATTTCCTCCAGTGCGCCAGATATTGTTAGAGGTTTCCTTTTTTCTTTTAAGATTTTATTTATTTGTGAGATAGGGGGAGAAGCGGAAGGAGAAGCAGACTCCCCACTGAACAGGGAACCCAACACAGGGCTCAATCCTAGGACCCTCACATCATGACCTGAGCCAAAGGCAGATGCTTAACCAGCTGAGCCACCCAGGAGGCCCCCTGTTAGAAGTTTTCATTATTTCAGTATTTTATTGTCCTTAAAACAACCTTACAAAATAGGCATTTTTAAAAAAAGTAAATCTCGGGGCGCCTGGGTGGCTCAATGTGTTAAGCCACTGACTTCGGCTCAGGTCATGATCTCAGGGTCCTGGGATCAAGTCCCGCATCAGGGAGCCTGCTTCCTCCTCTCTCTCTCTCTCTGCCTGCCTCTCTGCCTACTTGTGATTTCTCTCTGTCAAATAAATAAATAAAATCTTTAAAAAAAAAACATTAAAAAAAATCTTAAAAAAAAAAAAGTATATCTCTCTAACCAGTGTTGGGCTTGAACTTAAGACCTGGAGATCAAGAGTCACATGCTCTACCAACTGAGCCAGCCAGATACTCCCTAAATAGGCATTTTTATCCATATTTGGTAGAGGAGGAAATTAAACTTAGGTCATGTAACTGCCCAGTGTCACAAATGGAAATGGTGGAGCAGGCATTCAAACCCAGGTCCTGCTGACCCCAACATTCATGCTGCCCCCTTGATCCTCACTATATTAGAATCTTTTATCTTGAGGGAATTGGTAGGTTTGCCAATGTAAAGAGATAATCTGGTTTCTAGGGAAATAAGAAATCACTTATGTTAAGCTTAAGATCTCTCCAAAAAAGTCATTTAAATGACATAAATTTATCAGAGGCCAATATGTTTTTTGACATGAATAAGGCCAATAGCTCGATTCAAAGATACCCAGAGGTTTTTATTATCAGCCACCATTTTTATTTTACAAGGATGTAGGATATCCTGTTGCCACTACCAGTATACACAAAGATTTTTTAAAGTCCTGACTCAGTACCTTCCATTCCCTAGAAATAAAGTCAAGTCTGTGCTTTTTTTTTTTTTTTTTTTTAAATATGGGACACTTCACAAATGTGTGTGTCATTTTTGCACGGGGTCCATGCTAATCTTCTCCATATTGTTCCAATTTCAGTATATGTGCTGCTGAAGCAAGCACAAGTCTGTGCTTTTTTAAATACACAGGCCCCACTTTTCGTAATTACATCTGGCAGGATACTCTGGTTTATGCTGTGATAATGAGAAGCTCCAAAAATCTTGGTTGTTTGGTACAATTAAGGTTTATTTCTTGCTCACACGAAATTTGTTATGGGTCTGGGTGGCTCACCAGGACTTCCCTCCCCTCCTTCCTCCTACCCCAATCCACTGTAGTGACTCAGAAACATAGTCTACTTCTGAGCCCATGTTTTAGCTCTTCCAGTTCAACCTAAAGTGCCTTCCACTATTGCGGTGATCAGGCACCAGAGAGATTTGAGAATCACAAACAGCTTTACACTGCTACAGCCCAGAAATGATTTGTCACTTTTGCCCACATAGCATTAGTCATAATCATCACATGACCCTGCCCACTTGCAAGGGCATCTGAGAAAAAGTCATCTGTGTATCTGACAGAAGAGAACAAGATATTGTTGAATGCTTACAATAGCTACATAATAAATCTGCATTATCTGTGTCTTATATAGGCATAGAAACAGCCATTTGGAGATAGAACCACTTGTTCCAGATAGGTAACGGTGCGGGTGGAGGGCATCAGGAGCCATCTTCCCTCAACATGCTGCTCTTTGGGTTTACCAAGGCAAAATACTCCCATTTCTCCAGGTTTTCTTTTCTCTTCACCTTTAGTGAGGGGCCATACAGGAGAATGTGAGGGTGTGGTCTAGGGGACAGGAAGGAGGAGGACACCCTCAATGAAGAAAGGAAAGAAGGAAGGGAGAAATAAAACCCAGAGGCTCCTTTTCACTCCCCCAACCTTGGGCTTTTCAAGTATCCTAAATCCTATTCCATTTCTTCTTCCCCCGCCCGACCTAAGCCCCCTCTTGCTCTTTATTCTTTTTCTTTTTTAAATTTTATTTATTTATTTGACAGAGAAAGAGAGAGCACAAATAGGGGGAGCAGCAGGCAGAGGGAGAGGAGAGGCAGGCTCTCCATTGAGCAGAGGGCTTGACACAGGGCTTCATCCAGGATCTTGGCATCATGACCTGAGCCAAAAGGCAGACACATAACCCACTGAGCCACCCAGGTGCCACCCCCCGCACCCCTGCTCTTTAATAAATGCCCAAGAAAGTTGGAATCTAGGGTTTCTTTTGAACATAGATGAATCTTATTATATTCTGTAAATATTGAAAGATTTGATATTAGCACCTGTATGTAAATTTTGCCTATCACCACACCACGGTAGTATAAGAGAAAAACACAGAGGAGATAATAGGCTTTTAAAAATTACCTGTTACCTTTTTGTCAGACTTTAATTGGATGAAACCTGCCCATAGTAAGGAAGGGAATTTTCTTTACTCAGTCTACAGATTCAAATGTTAATCTCATCCAGAAATACCTTCATAGAAAAACCCAGAATAGTGTTGGGCCAAATATCTGCATAACCCCAGTGGCTTAGTCAAGTTGACACATAAAATTAACCATCATATTTATTTTCCCATGGTTACAATAAGGAAAATCCCTAAGCAAATCCCAGTTGGTATATGATTAAGAGAGTTAAATGGAGAAAGCTATGAGAATCTGTTCTCTTTCACACTACTGTATTTTCTGCCTTCCTAGCACAAAGGTATTAACCTTTATTAAATAAGTGAATTACTGGCAAAAGAAGAGTAGCTCTTTTAAATGCTGTAGAGACTTAAGGAGGAAGACAGAAAGACCAACTAGGACCTCCCTGTGAGTCTTTAATCCCCAGAGAACCTTACTCCCTCTTTCTGTCCCAATTCTGCCTAAGAACCCTATCATCCTGTTTATTATTTCAAAAAGAGAATGGCCCCTGCATGCTAAAAAAGGACTTAAAAACTTTGGGAACATGGGAGTTTTTAAACTGGGAAAAGGCCTTCTTATATTATTCATTACAGGAGAAGAATGTTCCTTGTAATAGCATTTTCTAAGAGCCAGAGGCTGCTTATTTTCTACTCCATTTCCCATTGAGATAGGGAAACTGAAATCCCCATAAAAGACTGATTTTTTTGCTACCTCTACTCCTTTTTCAAGATCTTACTTATTTATTTGAGAGAGAGAGAGAAAGCAGGAGCATGGGGGAGAGGGACGAGTAAGCCTCTCACTGAGCAGGGAGCCCAACATGGGGCTCCAGCCCAGGACCCTGGGATCGTGACCTGAGTGGAAGGTAGACACGCAACTGACTGAGCCACCCAGGTCCCTCCTTTTTTTTTTTTTTTTTTTTTTTTTAAGACTTATTTATTTATTTAAGAGAGCGAGGTAGTAGAGAGAGAGCATGGAGGTGGGGGATGGGGTGGAGTGAGGTGGGGGCAGACAGAGATGGGGAGAGAACCCCAAGCAGACTCACATGATGCTGTGATCGCAACCTGAGCTGAAACCAAGAATCAGATGTCTAACAGATGGTACCAGGAGCCCCTTGCTGCCTCTGTTTTTGCTAGGACTTGCCTACCGCCTCACACAGACCTTAATGTATTTCCTCCTTGTAAAGGTCAAGGAGTTAATGATTACTTTGGAGACTTCTGGCACAATAGAAAGCATCTAAAGTGACTGGGTGAGGTCATTATGAAAGTTTTCCAAGACCCCTGACGCCTCGTAACGTGATGCCAAGACCCCTAGCTCCAGGGTATAAGTGACTTATGGAGGATACGTGAGCCCTCATCCTTGTTTTGCCCAGGGCTTGGTATGGCTGGGAGGGCCCTGTTCTTAATTTAAAAAAAAAAAAAAAAAAAAAAAGACCCCAAGCAAAGACAAGGCTCTCTCTTTTCTCCCAGAGTCTCCCAGAAATTCTACCTGTATCTTCTCTCTCAGTATATATCTCCAATAAACTCTGCTCTCACTTCCTCTCGGCCTGTGTTTGATTTCTACCCTGCTTGAAGCCGAGGATCCTCCTGGCTCATTCTCTGGGAATCCCTCTAGGTCCTCAGACTCAGCCAGCCTGCATCATCATTACATTTTACTGTAGTTCCAGAAATTTGGGGGAAAAACTAAACTAGCACATAAATGTAGGTTGGTAGTCCTACCACCTGCCTTCAGCTAAAATACACGAAATACCTATACATGATAAACAACAGGGACAGACTCCAATTAATTTTTTTTTTAAGATTTTATTTCTTTTGGGCACCTGGATGGCTCAGTTGTTAAGCGTATGCCTTCTACTCAGGGTCCTGGAATCGAGCTCCACATTGGGCTCCCTGCTTGGCAAGAAGCCTACTTCTCCCTCTCCCACTCTCCCTGCTTGTGTTCCCTCTTTCGCTATGTCTCTCTCTGTCACGTAAACAAAATCTTTAAAAAAGAAAAAAGATTTTATTT
This sequence comes from Mustela lutreola, assembly GCF_030435805.1. NCBI lineage: Eukaryota > Metazoa > Chordata > Mammalia > Carnivora > Mustelidae > Mustela > Mustela lutreola. The sequence continues at coordinate 66,395,629 of NC_081296.1, read as the reverse complement.
TTTTATTTGACTGAGAGAGCAAGAGCACAAGTAGGCAGAGCAGGGGAGCAGCCCCCAGGATCATGACCTGAGCCTAACGCAGACATTTAACAGACTGAGCCACCCTGATGCCCCTTAATGTTTTGTGTTTTTTTCACCTTTTCAGGTTTAATTCCAGGAAAATGATATATCGATATATCTAAAACTCCTTTTGATGGAGTTTTATTTTTCTTTTGGACAAAGGTAAAATAGGCATTATAGCAGATAAAAAATTTTTTTAAAAGATTTTATTTATTTATTTGACAGAGAGAGATAACAAGTAGGCAGAGAGGCAGGCAGAGAGAGAGAGGAGGAAGCAGACTCCCTGCTGAGCAGAGAGCCCGATGCAGGACTCAATCCCAGGACCCTGAGATCATGACCCGAGCCGAAGGCAGAGGCTTAACCCACTGAGCCACCCAGGTGCCCCCCTCAAGTCAATTCTTGATTCTACTAACTCTATACCCTAACAGTGTCATCACCTAGATCCTAAGACCTGATCTTCACTGCTCACCTGTTTTTAACCACCAACCTTTGTCCTGTAGTTTTCCTTAAGCTCTTAACTCAGGCAAAAGACCCTATACACATAGCATCCTGTGATGGAAACCGAAACTACCCCTCAAGCAATAATAACTGCCCTGACAAAGAGCGGGCCTAGACCACCCAGACCTGTTTGAGCTTAACCACGACTCATTCCTGTGGAAATGGACCATGATGTGACCCACAGAGTGACCAATAGTTACCTTTATCATCATCATCATCATCATCTTATTATTATTATTATTTACGCTTACCTCATTTTAATACTAAAATCTCCACCCAAGGAGCAGCACAAGCCTCATTTAAATAACATACAGTATATGTATAGGTGTGTTTTCTTGAGGTGCATGTGAGATCTTATGCCTACCTCTACATGTAACACTAAGGCACCCTTATCTAAATATTTATCCTAACCCTAGATACAAGGAACCCATTCTTCCTTGCTTGGGAGCCATGGCTTTGGAAGTTATTCCCCATGATTTCCTTATTTGCAGCAAATAAAGTTTCCTTTGTGTGACAACTCACCTGGTATAGTTCCTGATGCAGAAAGAACCTCAGGGTTCTTTCTTGAGACATTTTTGGTGTAAAAAGGTGGTTTTATTAAAGCACGGGGACGGGATCTATGGGCAGATAGAGCCATACTGGGCTCAAGAGAAGTGGACCATTATATACTTTCAAGTTGGGAGGGAGTTGGGGATAGCCTAAGTCTCTAAGGAATTTGGAAGCAAGGTTTCGGGGACCTTGAGGGGTCTAGCCAATTATTGGGAAAATGTCATTTATTACTGTGTAATAAAGCCTTAGTAATGAGAACTTTCAGATATATGTCACTGGTTCATATGCTTGGCGGGTGATTGCCAACATGTATCTTTGGGGGTTTGGGGATAAAGAAAAATTTTAAAGGAATTTTTATAAATTAAAATAGACTTACAGGATTCTGGGGTGGGGGAAATTGGGCTAGGATTGTCTTTTGTCCTTAGCAAAATCAAAATGTCATTCTGCCTGTTTTAAGGACTTGTCAGTGGGCTGTAGGTAGTCAGGAAATCTAATAATTTTTTTTTCTGCCTTTGTTTCCCACATCAGTTCCTATCTGTGACTCACCAAGGAACTAACTCAGGTTAGTTTGGTTATAATACCAATCTAGGGGTTGTAGAGAATTTACTGGTATCTCTTTTAGAATAAAAAAATGAAAGATCTCTTGCTTTATCAAACCCTTTACATCTACAAAATTGACTATTTTCTGCATTTCTTTTTGGTTAAGATTTTTAAAATTTATTTGTTGGTTGGGGGGTGGGTGGGGAGAGTATACAAGCAGGGGGAGCTGCAGGCAGAAGGAGAAGCAGCCCCCTCCGGGAGCAAGGAGCCAGATATGTGACCTGAGCAGAAGGCAGATGATTAACTGACTTAGCCAACCAGGCATCCCTGCTTCCTAAATCATTATTCCAGCTCTTCGTAGCAGTTTTAAATAAGCAGTGGCAGGTAAAGAGGTATTTTTACAACTGTTATTAAACAACTCATTTACGCACATTCTTCCTCAACCTTTCCTAAAGGAATGTCCTGGGTGTTGGTGAATGACTACTACATTTTGTTTTATAATGATTATAGTGCAAAGGGTTTGAAAAATATGTTTGGACACTAAGAACTAATTTTAAACACTGGAAATGGGTTTTTTAAAAAAATACACAATTGCTCAGTAATTCTGATGTGGGAAACAAAGGGAGAAGGAAATCTAGCTAAAATTAAATGTCCTTATAACCGTAGCCCATTAACAAATAGATGAGGAAGGCAGAATATGATATTCCTCCAGGAACCTCCCAACTGTCTTAAAACCCTGGAAGAGGGAAAATAACTTTGGTTTGACAGTAGCAAGGCCTTGGGTATCCTGTGAGTCTTCTTTAGTGTAAAGAAAATCCTTTTGGAACTTCCTTTAACCTTTACTTCTTCCAACCTCAAAGTACATAATCAATTGCTCCTCATAGTCCTGGGGCAGCAGCCCAAGGTCCTGTCCCTGTGCTTTAACAAAACCATTTTACACAGAAGCCAACTTAAGAATTCTTTCTTGGCAGTGGGCTCTGGACCCCAAGAACACCAACATTACAAAACGACATCATTTTGCCTCTCCTCTTTTGATGGGCTCTGAAATGTTTAAAGTAACTTCTTACACCGAGATTATGTGCAGATACTTTGCGAACCCAAAAATACACAAGGCATGGAGGGATTTTTTTGCTCCTTAAAGACTAAATGTCTTGTACAGTGTAAGTGAAATAGTCATATTGTAGCAGGATCAGCCTTGAGACCACCAAGAATTTTGATTTTGGTAAAAAAAATTTTTTTTTTTAAGTAATCTCCACACCCACCATGGGGCTGTAACTCATAAGCCTAAAATCAAAAGTCCCATGCTTTACTAACTGGGCCAGCTAGGTGCCCCAAGAAATTTTGTAATTCAGTTCTTGAGAGTTATTATTCAGGGACCTAATGTGATCAGTCAGTATGTTCAAGTCCTCTACCAACTCATTCACTAATGAAAAAGAAACCCGTTTCCACAGCCTCAAACCAGCAGCACAACTTTGTCTTTTCTTGTCTCCTTCCTCCTTTTCTCCGGATCCTTTCTCTGGATGCACTACATGTTCCTTTTACTACTCAGCTACTATCCCAGCTTCCCAACTTTCTGCATCCGCAGGCAGAAAGTTGCTCCCTCCCGAAGCATTCATTCTTCGGATGCACCACGCTTGGGCTATACTGTATGCCTTTTTGAAATGAGCCTCAGTATAAAGGTCCAGGGAACCGTGCACCGGATTCCTAAATTTTATCTTTCACCTTCAGATATACCCAAGGCGTCACTGAAGGGCCCAAAACTGGGATACCTGCTCAGGTGGCAGCGTAAATTATAAGCCTCTCAGCAGCCTCTGCCGAAGTGATAAGGGTCAGTAACCACAGGAGTAAATAAAGCGAAGCGGGGGAAGCGTCTTGATCGCAACCATGACAGCTAAGTCAGGACCCCTTGCGCCTCCCACGCTTCCCACGCTCCAGCCTTGGCAGTCACGCCTAGAAGGGCCAATATGGCGCCATCCCCCGGGCCTCAGAGGCGTGGGGGGCGGAGCCGTGTGCGTCACGTGACCTCCGCCCCCGCCCCCTCCGCGGGCAGAGCTCCCTTCCCCTGCTCCCGGGGCGCGCTGGCATTCGGGAGGTACGCACACGGTGCCCTGCCCCTTTAGGGGCTCGTCCGTTGTCCCCGCGGGTACGCGAGCGTCTCTCCCCGCAGCAAAGGCCGGAGCAGGGCCAGGAAAGGGGGTGCTAGGCGGTGCAGAGGCAAAGGGGCTGCAGAACGGTGTCACTGCCGCTGACACCGAAGCGGGAGGTCGGAGCCCCGCGCTAGGTGCTGGGCCGGAGGATACCGCGCTGGCGTCCTAGGGGACCGCTAGGCGCTGAGGGGCGAGGCTGTTGCGGAGGTTCAGGGCGTTCCGGCCAGACCGTAGGTGCCGTCGGGGGCTCGGGGGTCTCCTCGGAGCTCTGGTCACTTGCCTTGGGCGTTTCACAGGTTTCCCATCGCCATCCAGCCGCTCAAATCCAGTAGGATTGAAAAACGGCCTCAGCCTAATGTTCTCTTCCTTCTGAGGAGCCCGTCAGCGGGAGGGGACTCGAAAGGGGTGGCCCGGCCCTCGGGGGGTGAAAGGAGCAGAGGTTGAAGAGTGCAGCGGGAGCGGGGGGCGCCCTCCTTGACTATCAGATGCCTCCAGTGTTTCCATCTCTGCGGAGTGGGCTTGGCGGCGCTGACTACCCGGCAGGAGGGACGGACGCGGCTCCGCCGGCTCTGACCGTGCCGCCTCCATGTGGCTGCTGAAGGGGACCCAGGAGGGAACCGGCTTGGGGCGCAGCCTCGCCCTCTTCCCTCCCCGCCTCCCAGGCGACGGGGCTGGCGATGTGGAGACGTGAGGAGACCCGCGGCTGCCCCGGGTTCTCCAGGACTCCGCGAGGCGCCCGCGGGTTCCACCGCACCCCGGGGCGGGGGAGACCCAGGCGGGGCTCTGTGGTGGGCGGACGGGCGGGCGACGAGCAGAGCCGGAACCCCTTCCTCGCCATGGGGCACAACGGCAGCTGGTTCTCCCGGAACGGCAGCGAGCCGCGCAACGCATCGGGCGCGGAGCCTGGGGGCGCCAACCGCAGCGCGCTCGGGGAGTTCGGTGAGGCTCAGCTCTACCGCCAGTTCACCACCACCGTGCAGGTCGTCATCTTCATAGGCTCGCTGCTCGGTAAGCCGCTCGCGGGGGCGCCTCCCGGGTGGGCTTCCCCGAGCACACAAGCTCGGAGAGGGCACGGGATCGGGGGCCGCCGGAGCCGTGGTGGGTTTCGGGGTGCCTGGCAAAGTGGAGATGGTGGGTTTAAGAATGCGGGGGTAACGGCGGGGAAGTTAAGCAGGGACGGTCCACTCCAGCCCCCGAGCTGAAAGCAGAGGAGTTCTGGAAGGGTTTTCTCGGGTTCGAGGACCGTGCGTGGTATAGGCGGAGGTCCGCCTCTGGGGCAGCCCTGGCGGGATCTTTGGTGATGCGCATAACCCTGCCCAACAAGCATTCCTCACCTCTGGGTGCCAGGTCGGAGCGCTGGTCCGAGCTCCTGTTTACAAATACCGAGGAACAAAGATTGTTTTGTTACTGATGATTGATGTGTTTTGCACTCCCATCTATTCCCTATATAAAAAATTATTTTGAAAGAGCCTTGTTTTGCGCGTGTTTTATGAGCTTGCTGCTTCGGAACACCAACCTGCTTGCTGGTAAACAATCATGTGGAGAATTAAACTCTGTTGCCTTCTGATCTTTTTAGAAACCCCAAACAGACAAATCCCAGCATATTTCTCTACCTTTGTTTCGTCTGAAGTACAAAATATACAGATTTAGGTATATTTGTTCAACGAACTGAAATGAGTGGTTGGTTAATAAAAATGTTTGTCCACTAGCATGAGAATTACCTGTACTTCTAGTGGGTACTCTTTAAATGATAAATGATAAATGATCACAATGTTCGTTTTAGTGGAGGTTAGTTGAACTTGTATATTACTTGTCAATATGTGACTTCCCTTCAGATGTAAATTTTCTGACGTGGCATTTAAATGGATGTAAAAAGATGTGTGACATTGTGGTCAAGAGCAGTCTTAAAGTGCCAAAGTAGGAATAGGTTTTTTTGCAGACACGTGAATTTCCATGGAAATCAAGATAAGTGATCTCAAAAAGACTGGAAATTTTTTAAATGTTTGGAATTTCCCTTCGTAATTTTTCTAGTTGTAATTATCTTGTCCCACTGTTTCATATTGATTTTCCACTTACTGTCATGAGGGCATGTTCAGGAGTAGATATCAGTGGGGCTATGTCTAAGTGTGTGTGTGTATTTGTGTGTGTGAGAGAGAGAGAAAATGTGTTTTTATGAGAATAAGTGCACATTAACAAAGCAAATGCTTGTGTATCAAATATTTTCAGTATTCATTTAACAAACAGCAAACGCTGAACACCTAGGTACCATGCACAATGAATTGTAGATTATTGGGATTTAAATGCGAGTGTTGTCACATTTAGTTGAAGTGTGGATTATTGGGGAGAGTTGAAGTGACTGCACTTTTATTTCTGCAGGGTTTTTACTAAATATATATATATATATACATATGTCTGTGTATACACACACACACACACACACACACACATTTGTTTTGTTTTCCCCTTTGGGAACTCTAACCATGAAGAAAGATGATGTTGGGAGAAATTTTCCTGCAGTTTGACTCCATGATTTTGAGTACTATTGAAATAGAAAACAGAAAGTATGTAATGGTATAGCAAATAGTGCACACTTAATGTTAGTTTTGGTTCCGGTGTACCGTCTATTTTCGTAAATTGCATTTGATTCAAGAATTGCTAGGTAGGGATGTCCAGGTGGGTCAGTTGATTAAGATCTGACACTTGATCCCAACTCAGGTCTTGGTATCAGGGTGATGAGTTAAAGCCCCGTGTTGGTGGGCATAGAGCCTTATTTTTAAATTTTTAATTAAAAACATTTTTTTTAGAGATTTTATTTATTTATTTGAGTGAGAGGGATCACGAGCTGGGGGAAAGGTAGAGGGAGAAACAGGACTCACCACTGAGCTGGGAACCTGATGAAGTTGATCCCAGAACCCTGGGATCATGCATGACCTGAGCCAAAGGCAGACACGCTTAAAGGACTGAGCCACCCAGGCACCCAGGTATAGAGCCTTCTTTTAAAAAAAAAAAAAAGAAAGAAAATAAAAAGGAGTTTCTAGGTAAATCTGCCCTTATTTCAACTCTTTTTCCTCACAGTAGTTTAATTGACAGGAAATAACTGTTCTTGCGGGTTTTTCCCAGGAGGAGACTGATTTTCCTCCATTGTTAGTTACGCCTGGCTTGGCTAAGGAGGACATGTTTTCTCCCTTCCACATTACTTGGCCCTCTTAAGCGAGAATCCATTTGCTCCTTTTTCTTTTCAGGAAAAGTTCAAATACAGTTAAATTTCTTGAAATCAAAAGTCAGAGAACTTGGGCAAAAGGAAAGACAACATGGGGCGCCGCCTGGGTGGCTGTCAGTTAAGTATCTGATTCCTTATTTCTGCCCAGGTCATGACCAGGGTCCTGGGATGGAGCTCCACCTTGAGCTCTGCACTCAGTGGGAGTCTGCTTGTCACTTCTCAAGTAAATAAATAAATAAAATCTTCAAAAGGAAAGGCATTTCAGGTTTCCTTAAAATATTAGCTGAATCATAACCTTGCCTTGTGTAATTATTTACTGATATTCTTGATTCATTGTTTTTGAGGATTTGACCTGTATAAACAACTGTGTAGTTGAATCCTCCTGGTGATGCTAGCTGAGGCTCAGAGCTTAAGTGGAAAAGCCATGTACAGTCAGTTGCAAGGCAAGTAAACTTGGGAAGTATAGTTTCATGAACGGCCCCTCCCTCCTCCAAGAGAAAGCTCACAGATTAGGAATAAAAGAAAAATGCTTATTATGGAAGAATCCTTAAGGCTGAAAAGTAAATGGAGGATGGAATAGTATCTAGAATAGCATGTAATGCTGATTCAATCTGCTTGTTAATCGTATCTGCAAACATAGACAAATGAGTTTTTCTTCTTTTTTTTCCTTTAAACAAACTCAAACATACTTCCTAGATTGCCTAACTAGATTTTTTTTTCCATTAGAATTTTCAAAGGCCAACTGTTATGTGAAAATAATTCCTTTGTACTATTGTTGTTTTACAGTCTTTTTTGGAAACTTAGAGCCCTGTATGAGGAAAAAACCGAACTTGGATTGACTATAATATTCCAGCCACAAGGAACGTTAATTGCTTTCAGAATGAACTCCTGAATTATATATAATACTCTTCAAATAACGCCTTTTGAGGCTTTGTGTAAACTCGTGTTTCTCAGCCTTTTTTTCTTTAATTTTTAAAAAGATTTTATTTATTTGTTTGAGAGAGAGTGCACAGAGGGAGAGTGAGTGGGAAAAGCAGGTTTCCTGCTCAGTAGAGAGCCCAGTATGGGGGCTCAGTCCTAAGACCTCAGTACCATAACCCAGACTGAAGGCAGACACTCTACTGAGTCAGGCACCCAGGCACCCCCTCAACCTTCTTTATTTAATATCTTGGGATATATGAAGATATGCTCTAGATCTTGAAAGAGTAAAATAATTTATATATATATATATATATATATATATTTTTTTTTTTTTTTTTTTTTTTAAAGATTTTATTTATTTGACAGACAGAGAGAGAGCACAAATGGGGGCAGAGGGAGAAGGAGAACAGGAGAACAGGGTTCCTGCAGAGCAGGGAGCCCGATGTGGGTCTCTGTCCCAGGACCCTGGGATCATGACCTAGGCTGAAGGCACACGTTTAACCAACTGAGCCACTCAGGTGCCCTGATGGGGTCAAGATAATTTACAGATTTCCCTTTAGTAAGTATATGGCACACAACACTCTTAAGAGTGAACAGTGTAAATTAAAAACGCAATAAGATTTGAAATCATCATTTACAATAAGTGCTTTGGATCTAACTCCTCAGAGTTGATCTTCTCTCCCTTTTTGCCACTCCTTTGGGATTCACATTGCAAGTGCTTGGAAAGATGGGCCCCCTCTGGTGCTTTCATGTGACAAAGGTCAGTAGTGGCTGTTACAAAGCTTGTTACCTCTAGTCTCCCCCACTGCATAAATTGCCCGTCATTGTGCTTGTTATCATTGGAGGAATTTAGGAGGTTTTTATAAAGGAACTTGCTCTTATTTAAAGAAAATGAGTGTTGTCGACAATAGCCAACAAATGATGTATCTCTCCTCATCAGTGATCTATAGTATGAAATTGATGACCCTAAGTAAAGGTCCATCTTGTCTGTGGCCTGATTCCTCTAGGAGTGGTTATTGAAGTATTCATTTCAAAGGATATAGGGGGAACTATCTTACTGAATTGATCTGACAGATAATATGGATAAACACCGTTTTTGCTCATGATTTTTTTTTTAAGATTTTATGTATTTGTGAGAGAGAGGGAGAGCAGGTGGGAGAGGGAGAAGCAGGTTCCCTGCTGTGCTGGAAGACTGCCTCAGGGCTTGGGGCTGGATCCCAGGATCCTGTGATCACGACCTGAGCCAAAGGCAGACGATAACAGACTGAGCTACCCAGGCATACAAGTTGTAAGCATTCTGTATATATTCTGAACACTAGATTCTTGTTGATACCTGATTGGCAAAAATGTTGTCCCATTCTCTGGATTGTCTTTTCATTTTATTGCTGGTATCCTTTTTAAAACCACAGAGGTTTTAAATTTTGATGTTGATTTATCTAACATTCTTTGATGTTGCTTATGCTTTTTTGTCCTATCTAAGAAACCACTGCCTAATTCAAGATGATGAAGATATATATTCTTATGTTTTCTTCTAAGAAATTACTAGTTTTAACTCAGCAGTTAGGTCTTTGATCCATGTATGTTAATATTTGTACATAGTATAAACTCAGAGCCTAAATTGATTATTTGTGGATTTGTGGATAGCAGGTGTCTCAGCATCATTTGTTGAAAATACTTTTCTTTCCCCCATTGAATTATCTTGGCACTCTTGTTGGTCCTGGTGAAACTTTGGACACCACTGCTCCATTGAAGGATTTTCATAAACCTTTGACAAGGACTAAATAAAAGGAAAATGAATCTTTTTCTCCACTGGTGCTTATACTTTATGTGCTTTAAAAACAATCTGGAAACAGAGGCATGGAGATCAATGACCTGTCTAATGTATTAAGAGACTTACTTGTAATATAATCAGGCAATTGCTCTTTTCTGGGCTTCTTAGATTTTTCCACCTAGACTGGCAGTTAGGTCCTTATTCATGGGTTCTGATATGGCTTTGTCTCTGTTAAGGCTTAGTCATTGGTAATTTCTGGGGTGTTAATTATCTGGCTTTATTGTAATTCTGCTACATTAATGTTGTTTCTAACAGGAATTGCTCATCTAAAAAAACTACCTCTAGAAATATTTAAAACAATTTCACCTTACAAATGTTCCAATAGCTGTGAGCCCACTGGGACAAGAAGACAGATTGAAAGTTAAGTCCATCTTTTTTTTTTTTTTTTTTGAATTATTAAAAATGATTTTTAAAAATATTTATTTATTTGACAGAGAGCACAGGCAGGGGGAATGGCAGGCAGAGGGAGAGGGAGAAGCAGGGGACTCCATCCCAAGACTGTGGGATCATGACCTGAGCAGAAGGGAGATGCTTAACCTGCCGAGCCACCCAGGCATCCCTTTAAATAATTAATTAATTAATTAATTTTTCCCCTTTAATTTATTTTAATTAATTTTTAAAAAGATTTTATTTATTCATTTGACAGATCACAAGTAGGCAAAGAGAGAGAGAGAGAGAGAGGGAGGGAGGAGGAAGCAGACTTCCTGCTGAGCAGAGAGCCTGACGAGGGCCTTGATCCCAGGACCCTGGGATCATAACCTGAGCTGAAGGCAGAGACTTTAACCCACTTAGCCACCCAGGTGCCCCTATTTTTTTTTTTTTTAAGATTTTATTTATTTATTTGACAGAGAAAGATCGCAAGTAGGCAGAGAGGCAGGCAGAGAGAGAGAGGAGGAAGCAGGCTCACCACTAAGGAGAGAGTCCAATGGGGGCTCGATCCCAGGACCCTGGGATCATGACCTGAGCCGAAGGCAGAGGCTTTAACCCTCTGAGCCACCCAGGCGCCCCCAGGTGCCCATATTTTAATTTTTTAGTAATCACTGTACCCAGCATGGGGCTTGAATTCTTGATCCAAAGATACAGAGTCATGCTGTAGTGACTGAGCCAGCCAGGTACTTCTGTTTTGTTTTTCCTTTTACCTGGTCCTCTTTTATTCTGGACCTTAATCTTCAGTATAGTTCTACTGAAATACAGAATTCTGAGCAGAGAGCCCAATGCAGGATTCGATCCCAGGACCCCGAGATCATGACCTGAGCCGAAGGCAGTGGCTTAACCCACTGAGCCACCCAGGCGCCCTTCATCAGGGCTTTTAGTTGGAAACAACAGAGCCTGTTGTTAAAAGAAGATACAGTTACAGAAGCATTCAGTAAAGAAAAACATTTTACTTGGAAAGATGTATGGCAAGGGAGTTAAGGTTTTAGAAGGACTGGTTTGCCAATTGAACCTTACACCATCACAAGACTACCTTATTTACAGTTACACCGTGTTCATTGTGAGGGAAAACAAGAGTTGTCTCATGTGATTGTTAAAACCTCAAAGATTGTGTGATGCCTTCAAATATCAGCTTTGCAAAACCAATAAAGTTGCTAGTCAATACGATTGTTTTTATGAAGAGTCATAGGAAGGTCTCAAAATTTCATTTATTTTGTGGACCAGAACTAGACTGTGGATCCTGAGTCTTTTTTTTTTTTTCTTTTAAGATTTTTTATTCATTTGAGAGAGCGGGAGTGAGCTTGAGAGAGAGCATGAGCAGAGGGAGAGGAGACTCCTGGCTGAACAGGGAGCCAGATGCAGGACTCGATCCCAGAAAGCTGGGATCATGACCTGAGCCAAAGGCAGAGGCTTAACCAACTGAGCCACTCAGGTGCCTAGATCCTGAGTCTTTTACTATTTTTATTTTCTGGGAGGGAATGGGAGCAAGTGTTTGCTTTCTCATGGTGGGACATAAAGGGCACATTTTTGCATAATGCAGCCGGGTAAGGTGTTTTACTTCTGTACCAAACTAGCCAGTTTATGAAGAGGGAAATTTGTTACAAGTTATTAGATTACTTTCAAAATTTATGGGAGAGTCTGGGAACCAGGGACACTAAAGAAATATGCATAGTCATACCACTGGTTCAAGTAGAAATCATGAAGCTGTTGTTACACATTACCAGTGATGGGAGGGACTAGACTCTAGAAACCTAGGGCACAGCTGGCTCAGATCTAGAACCAAAAAGTCCTGGTCTTCTTCTTCCTTGGTTTTTTTTTTTGGTTTTTTTTTTTTTTTTTTTTTTTTTTTGTATTTACGAGAACCCCATGACTGCACCCAGCCACCACCTTATATAAATCATGTCTGGTTTTCTTGGGAACATCTTCTGGACAGAATATAGATCATAAGCCTGCATCACAATTGCGGGACTGTCTGAAAAACAGTGTTTTTAACTTTCCAGCCTTTATAGCAGAGCGTAGCAGTTGGTTGAAAGATTAAGGATTGACCAGTGAATCAAACTAGTATCTGCTGCTGTATACTTCCTGTGGTTCCTTAGGTGACTGTCCTTACAGTGCTCCACAGGGCTCCACTTCCACCCTGGGAGAAAGAGGTGGGATCCAGGCCTTGCTCGTCCCAGGATCCTATTTCCTTGTCCTCAGGGATTAGTTCAGGGATGGTTGTGGGATCCAAGCTTCGTCATATAGTATTTGACATAGAGATGCTGGTAGAAAAGCCTTCTTTTTCCAAAGGGGCTACTAAGCAGGGATAAAGGAAGATAGGAGCCGTCTGCTTAGGAGGGAGTGAGGGCAGAGAGACAAGCAGGGCTGAGGGTGAGAGACGAGAAGGGCGGGGTGCAAGCAAGAGAGAAACCATCCTGATGATACTGTGTGAGTCCCTAGAAGTGCTGAGCCTGTATTTTCTAATTACAACAACACCCCCCAAAAAAACCCCAATTCTCTTTTTGCTTGAACTTGTATGACTTAGGTTCCTGTCACACACAACAAAAATATCCTGATCTATATAGTATTTTTCTCACCATGCATAGCCATCGTTTGAGTAAACAAAACAAATTCAGAAGCATAGTGACTTGCTCATTAGCACCTTCACAGTCAGGTAGGACCTGATGCAAAGGAAGTCTGATGCCCAGAAAAGAGAAGTGACTGAAACCCAGAGGCCCGGGAATCAAGCGGGACCCTAAGTGTGGTTAGTGCAAGAGGTCTGCTGTGGAAGGCTGTATTCAGGCCCAGGACTGGAAAGGAGGCTGAAAGCCATGGCGTGTTGGAGGCCTGTGCCTGTGCAGAGGCAGAAGCTCAGAGATTTTATTGGACCAGGAGGAACTCTGGCAGCTATCCCACATGCATTTAGCCCCCAGTTCTTTTTCTCTCTCAGTGAAACATCTTATTTAGGGGCGCTTGGGTGGCTCAGTCAGTTAAGCGTCTGGCCTTTGGCTCAGGTCATGACCCCAGAGCCCTGGGATAGAGCCCCATATCAGGCTCCTTCCTCAGGGGGGAGCCTGCTTCTTCCTCTCCCTCTGCTTGTGCGCTCTCTCTGTCAATAAAAATCCTTAAAATGAAACAAAAGCATCTTTAATTTAAAGAATCAACAGTTACTTGGCACGTAGTTATTGATCACTCGCTAGTACAAAAACTTGGTAGCGAGAAAAACCATTGCTGTGTTAGAAGAGGGAAATGTCGCCAAGGTTAGATATAGCTGCCCAGGAGATGGTAGTAGGCTCAAGTCATTGGGTCATAAACTGGATTCTGCTTTCCTGAATTTCTAAGGGTTTCTGGGGGGCCAGTGGGCAAGGCTGTGGGTGGGTCCTGGGAAACGACCCTCACCAGTCACTTGCAAGGTATGGGCAAAGTCCTGGGCGTGTGGCAGATCATGGTTGAGGGGATGGACTGCTCTCTGTTTCCTGCTTCACATTCACTGTGGCCAGTGTCTGGCTCTCAGGACTGTTGAAGCAGACTCCTGTGGGGGTGAAATGTGTGCGTGCAGCTGATCCACGCCCAGGTTGTGGAGGGGAGAGTGGGAGTTTTCCTAACACAGAGACCAGGCATCCAGGTGTAAGGAAGAACCTGGGCCAGACTTATATGGGCCTTGTTGAGCTCAATAGAGAATATAAAGGCAGAAGGGATGGAGTAGGTGGCAAAAGATGGAGAGGAGCAAAGCAGAGATAACTCACACGGCTTCCAGACCATCTTTCAGTTTCTCTATCGTGTCTGTTTTAATACCACGGGAGGCCATTGTCTTTGCTGTTTTTTCTGACCCAGAATGTTCTTCCCTAGGTTTGTTCTGTGGCTGGCTTGTGTGCATCCTTAAATTGTAGTCCAAATGTCACCTCTAAGCTTCCCTAAAGGAGTCTCCCCTCCACTTTTATCACATCATTCTGTTTATTTTTCTGTGCTAGTTATAACCCCAGGGAGTAGTTTATCTGTTTGGTGTCCTGTCCCTCTCCGTTAGGGTGCAGGGCCATGAGGACAGAGACTGTCGCATTTGCAGTGGTGGTGCCCCCAGCATCTAGATCAGTGCCTGGTGCGGAGTTGGTGCTCAGGAAATATTGATTAGTTAATTGAATGAAATGCTTAGGGACAATTAAACAGAACAAATAATTAAATAGGCACTATCTTGATTGGCATGAAGGTTAAGAGCTTTCTGGAAAGGAGCATGAATTTTATCCACAGCCAGACTCAGACACACATAGTCATTTCCAGGAGTCTGGAGGGCCCTCAGAAAAGCTAGATATTTGGAGGGACAGCTGGTCTCTTGACAGCAAATCCACAAGGACAGGAGTTACAGCCTGATTTAAGAGTGAGTCTATGAAGTGAGACAGGCAGCATTTTGAACCAGACAGCATGATGTGTATATGTGGGGGGTGTCACTCTAGCTTTTGAAAGCTTTTGGATCCTAGACAAAGTCAGAATTACCGCTTGAAGCAGCTGGGGCGTGACCCTGCCAGTGGAAGAGTCACCGAGGGCAGTGTTATCTTCAAGGAGCTACAGGTGGCATTTGGCTGCTTGTACAGAGACAGATGGCTCCTATGTTGTGAGATCAGAGCAGTGCTGGTGAGTTTCTACCAACTGTTAGGAAATACACCTTCCTCCTATCCATCTGGGAAGCTCAGTGGTGGGAATGGGAAGGGGAGTGTTGAATAAGTCTGAAAACAACAAACAATATTTTCACTCTAGCCAAGTGTTATGGGTTGAAGTGTGTGGCTCTCTTCATCCAAAAAAAAAAAAAAGGAAAAAAAGATAAATGTAAAAGTCTTAACCTCTAGGACCTCAGAACGTGACCATATTTGGAAATGGGGTTGTTACAGATGTGATTACTTAAGATGAGGTCCTCCTGGAGTAGGGCGGGTCTTCATAAGGAGAATGCTGTGTGATGGGAAGGCAGCTATGCTCGCCACTATACCACCAACGCAACGCTGTGTGATGGGGTCAGAGATTGGCGTTACATGGCTGCAAAGCCACGGGACACTGAAGAGCCTTTAGAAGTGGGGCAGAGGCAAGGAAGGATGCCCTGCAGCTGTCAGAGGGAGCACTCTCGGCCCTGCCAATACCTTCATTTCAGACTAATAGCTTTCATAGCTGCAAGACAATACATTTCTGTTGTTTTAAGCCATCCTGTTTGTGGTACTTTCTTACGCAGCCCTGGGAAACTACTACACAGAGGCAGTGAACAAAGAGGAGGTTGAAAACCCTGATTTTTGCCCAACTGTATGCAGTGAGTTTGACAAAAAGGCAGAGCATCTTCAGTTGATAGAATGTGAGTCAGTGCCGTTGAGTGGTTCCTGCTTTTTCTGTCCACTCATGCACACATAGCTTTCAGTACCTTTTTATTTTTATTTATTTAGAGATTTTATTTATTTATTTTGGAGAGAGACAGAGAGTGCAGGAGCATGTGCAGGGAAGGAGCAGAAGAAAAGAGAATCTGAAGCTGACCCCACACTCAGTGTGGAGCCTGACATGGGGCTCGATCCCAATGACCCTGAGATCAACCTGAGCTGAAACCAAGAGTCAGATGCTCAACTGGCTGTGCCACCCATGCACACCTCTGCACCTTTTTAAAAATTTAACTTTTTATTTTGAGATAATTGTAGATTCACGTATATCATATATATACGTTTTTCCTAGTAGTACCGGTGAGGTATGTGTTTTTGGTGGGTACAGTATCATAACCAGTAAGTTGACACAACCAAGACATGTCCCTGTAAGGATCTTCTTCTTCTTCTTCTTCTTTTTTTTAAAGATTTTATTTATTTATTAGAGATAGAAAGTAAGTACAAGCAGGGGTGAAGGGCAGAGGGAGAGGGAGAAACAGACTCCCTGCTGAGCAGAGATCCTGACGTGGGACTCAATCCCTGGACCCCTGGATCATGACCTGAGCAAAGGCAGACTCTTAAATGACTGAGCCACCCAGGCACCCCTGCAAGGATCCTACTTTTTCATAACCACATGCACTTTCCTCCAGCTCCTACCCTCTTCTTAACTGTTGGCAACCACTAATCTGATCTCTGTTTCTTTAACTTTGTCATTTCAAGAGCTTTACATAAATGTAATAATAATATAGTATGTAACTCTGGGGATTGGTTTTTTTTTTTTTTTTGGTCCAGTATACTTCCCCAGGGATTTCATCCAAATTGTTGCCTGTATACATGGTTTGTTCTTTTTATTTTAATTCTATTTGTATGACCTACTTGAATCAAAGTGTGGGCAACTCCATGACATTTCTGGTTATTAAGTCACAAAACTCTTATAATTTAGTACATAAGATGTGCAGTCTGGTGAAAGAGGAAAAGCTCTAAACTTGATAGAAAATTCTCCCCCTCTCCCCACAACCCCCAGTCTAGGCTTATTGCCTAGGAGAAGCTTGAAGTTGGGGAAGAGAGTCTGGGTGGCTTTCTTCCCCATCTTGAGTTCCTGGTCAAGGTTTCTTGGCCCTCCAGGATTGGTGCTGAAGTGGGGCTTCGTGGTGCAGGGGTGGAGGGACAAAAAAGTTTATAAAGACTGATCCTGGTGTAAGTGGCTTCTTACTTACTGGACTGTCACCTGTCCCCTAAGGGTGGTGATGCCCTCCCATATCCTTGGTTAGTAGCATACTCTGTCCTCAGTCCCTTAAATGCTGCTAGACTTCTAGCTTCTCTCTGTTGAGGGCTATTTGCCCCGCACATGACCCTTTTGCACAAGACCCCATGCCATTGCTCTTACTCCTTGGACCATACCTAGTATAAGGGAACATACATGCATATCCTTGTCCCTGATGAATTCTGGGAGTGCAGGCTGCCCTCCTATAGCCTCTTTGAGCAGCTCATCAGCCCATCTCCGGCTCTCTAAGTTTTCTCAGGTAGGATTCAGTTCACTGTAAACCCCAATTGTGAGGACACACATCAAGCTGTCTGCATGGGCTTGTTGAAACCCCCTTCCTTACTAGGCTTGGGGAGAGATGGGCACCTCCTCCTTTCTCCTTTGGGTGCATAGGACTTGGTGCCACCCACAGCTCTCTGTCTATTCCTGTGTCCTCTTCAGGTGAGTAGGGGTTCAGGTGTTCTGAGCATTTAACCATAACTTTGAAAAATATCTGTCTTTTTTTTTTTTTTTAATGTATTCATTCATGAGAAGCAGAGAGAGGCAGAGGGAGAAGCAGGCTTCCTATGGAGCAGGAATCCTCATGTGGGGCTCCATCCCAAGACCCTGGGGTCATGACCCGAGCCGAAGGCAGACGCTTAACCTACTGAGCCACCTAGGTGCCCTGGAAAATATGCATCTTGACCTGACACTTGACTTTGGGATTTATTGTTGATACCTTGGTAAAATTTTCTAAAATAGAATGTTCATTTAGAAATACTTTCTTAAAATTTATGAAAGAGTTTTGTTCAAATTTTCCATATACCTCTTTGACCTCTGCAACTGTTTTTTGTTGGAAATATTTTGGAGCTCCCTCATCCAGTTTTTCAGAGCCCCTCACCATTACTTCTAAGCTCTGTGAACCAGACACTGTGCCTTTTTTTTTTTTTTTTTTAAACTCATGCTTGATAAGGGCAGCTGAAATTTCACCCGAAGCCACAAATAACCATTCTGTTTTCTTTAGGGAGGGAATGAAGAATGATACTGTTGCATCTATTAGATGACCTTTATAGAAAGCCCAAAGTAACATTGAGGTAATTTCAGGTCATTGTTCCTTCTCCAAACAAAATTCCAAATAAAGTAATTTATTACTTGTTCCAAATAAAGTCATTGAAGGAGTGCCTTGTTATTAAGAGTGATTTGTGTTTTCCAGCAAGAATGTTTGAGGACGCCTCTGCGTTGTGTTAGAGGGTAGGAGAGATTTACTCCCTGGTTCCCTGGGCATCCCTGTGTGTGCTCGTTTACACCTTTAATTACAGCTACATTTTGTTGGGCTTTCCTGTGCAGTTTCTTAGCACAAGAAACACTTCCAACGGCTGCTAAATGGAAAGGAAAGAATAACTCTCTGAAGTCTACCTAAGTGTGAATTTAATTTCCAGGAACACAGAGTTCAAGTAAGACTCAAGCTGAGACAAAATAATCAAATTTTGGTTTTCAGACCATCTCATTGATTGATGAGAACAGCACCTTTTGTGTTAGTCCTGTCGTTTCTGTGGCCTTCTCTCAAGGCTGCAAATCTTCAGTAGCAACGGGCCTACAAATTACCAGAAGCCCTAAAATGAAACCCACATGAAGGTCTGGATTAGGGACTAGAGAGTTAACTGCTTGTTTCTCTGTGCGATGCTGTTATTGCTAAGATTACAGGGGACTTAAAAAAAAGGAAAAAAAAAGAGTACACAGAAGTTTTCTCTAAAGAGCACGCCATCATTTTTCTTGTTAGTAACAAGTCAGTGGGCTGGTAAGGATCACACCACGTGCTTAGGAAGGGTGGATTGTAGCCTCGCCCAGCTGTTGGCTGGTGGGTTTACTGTTGGTAAATCATTTTGCCTCTTTGTGATTGTTATTGTGGTGCAGAAATTTTTTTTTTTTTAAAGATTTTACTTATTTATTTGAAAGAGAATGGAGAGAATGCTTTGATAGTGCAAGGCAGTGGGAGAGAGGGACAAGCGGACTCTGCATTGAGTGCAGAGCCCAATGTGGAGTTTGGTCTCAGGAGCCTGAGATCATGACCTGAGCTGAAATCAAGAGGCGGGTGCTTCTGACCAAACCCCCGGGTGCCCTGCCAGGCAGAGATTCTTAAACCTAGTGTGCATAAAAATCATTTGTTAAAGTGCAGATTCCTGAATTCCACCATCAGAAGATTCCTTTTGGTGGCTTTGATATGGAGTCTTGGAGTCTAACTGTCTATCCATCCATCCACACACATATTTAAAGATTTCATTTATTTGAGAGAGTTTGCATGTGCACAAGCAGCAGGAGAGGCAGAGGGAGAAGCAGGGTCCCCCAAGGAGGGAGCCCCGTGCAGGCCTCAGTCCTGATCATGACCTGAACTGAGGGCTGACACTCTGAGCCACCCAGGTGCCATAGAGTCTATATGTTTAACAGACACTTTTCTGTGATTTTGATGCAGGTGCTTCACACTTTCACATTGATCTAAGGGACGGCCTGGCCGACTTGTTAGTCTGTGGAGAGGACGGTGGTCATTATGCATGGTCATCATGCACACTCCCAGGTTATAGGCCTGGGAGTCAAGCAGTGAGGGTAGATGTCAGGAGGATGGAAGGGAGAAGACTAGTTCTTTAAGGTAAGTGCTTGGATCACTAGATGATCCCCCCCCAACTCTTAGGGAAGTAATAGCATTACCTTCAGAATTATTTTTATAAAGAGAGTTGTTGGAATGGGCTGGAAGGAGGAATTTAATTTGGGAGAACTAGTACCAATTCTACCCATATTTTAATAGCTAGTGTTGTTTAAGATCTGAATGTAACTTTAATTATGAATAGACCAAGCCTCTTCTCAAACTGACTTGAAGAACCTTACCTCAAAGTTTTATGAATGAGATCATCTGATTTCCTAATTCTTCCCCTGCTGTCTCCATCTTAATATATATTCTAGAGGTAATAACTTTTTTTTTATTTTTAGAAAAGATTTTATTTATTTTTTGACAAGAGAGAGAGAGAGTGAGAGAGCACAAGCAGAGGGAGGGGCAGAGGGAGAGGGTGAAGCAGGCTCCCCGCTGAGCAGGGATCACGACCTGAGCCTAAGGCAGTCAGTTAACCGACAGCCACCCAGACACACCTCTATGCAGAATTTAAAACATTTTTTCAAAATTTTCTTTGAAATTGAAATTAAAAATCTATTTAATTTTTTTAAAAGATTTTATTTATTTATTTGATAGACAGAGATTACAAGTAGTCAGAGAGGCAGGCAGAGAGAGGAGGAATCCCCGCCAAGCAAAGAGCCCGATGTGGAGCTCGATCCCAGGACCCCGAAACCATGACCTGAGCCAAAGGCAGAGGCCTTAACCCACTGAGCCACCCAGGCACCCCTGAAATTAAAAATTTAGACAATATGCACAGTCTCAGTGAGACTTGTCATATACCTAGCTCCCCTAATGTCTTGGGCTCCTTTTGCCTTCTGCCTTTTTGGTCGTGCTGTGCTCCACCATCTTCTGGGACTTCTTGATACCTCAATAATTAAGGCCTTGAAATTCCACCTATCTGCCACCAGTCTGGATTTCCCAGTGCCCCTGAGATGTGTTAAGCCCAAGTGTGTCCTCCAAATACTGAGTATATATGTGGCAACAGTCGCAAACTAGGAAACTAAGTCTTTATCAAAAGGGCCACAAGCAGTGTGGATATGGAAACAAATAATATAGTTAAGTCTCATTTTCAGCTTGGCACAGGAGAACAGAGAGGGCAGGTGAGTGATGAGAAAGACCAGTAAAGGGCTAGTTGGCTTTGGGAAGAATTGTGACTGCTTCAGCATGCAAATCTCTTGTTAGAATATGAATGACAAGGGAGCAGTTGGGCAGCCTTAAAAGTACATTCCAAACCAATTTGGTGTGCTTATTAGCCTTCTTATTGTTAGTATCAGGCATCTTTAACTTTGACTATGGGATCGTAGTGTACTGTCTCAAGTTATAGAATGCAAGCTATAGTTTAAATCCCTGCTGCCCCTTTTTAATCTTAATGCGAGTCTTGTGTTGTCAGGGAGTTTGCCACATAGGTTGAGCTGAATTCACTTATTATCGTGTTGACCTCATGTTAATGTCAATATGTTGACTCATATTGAATGTAGCATCTGCGAAAACTCCCCGGCTTTTATTTCATGTACTGCTGTTATGATTCTTTTTCATCGACCTTGTTTGATTCAGTTTAGGAACTCAGATTAGTACTTTATCATTTTAATTCATCTAAATTTAACTAAAATGTTTTAGTTCTTTGTATCAGTCTTTTAATTTTGGTTAGGGGAGAGAAGGATCCTGATTATGCCACATAACATTACTGCTTTCCGTGATCTTAACTATGTATTTTTTGTATTTCCAGCTAAATTCTCAGAAACAGTTTTGAATGGTGCAAGGAGAGAGAAAGGTTGGAGATTTTGTTCCTAGTGATCTGGTAATTAAGGTTAATTTAATTTACTAGTCAAAACTCTTAGAATAGTTGTTAAACTAAATTATTAACTAGAATGCTCACTCAGGTCATTGTTTCTTTGTCTTGTTTCCAAAAACATTTGGAAGCATCATATTGGATATTTTACTGAAAGTCAGATATACTGTGTCTATTACATTTCCTAGCCTTGCTGATAAAAGAAAACAAGGAGAACCTGACATGACTTATTCTTAATGCATCAGTGCTGGTTCCTATTGATTGCCTCTGGCTTTCCTGTCAGTAATTAATTTTAGTGTCAGGCTGACCAATATGAATTTTGCTGTATTTTTTCTTCTTCCTCCCTTCTCTGTCTCCATTCTTCTGGTTCTTTTCCTATTCTGTATAATTCCTTAAAGTTCTCCAGAGTTGGTCCGGAATAGTGCTTCTCACACTTCAGTGTGTAAGTGAATCTGCTGGGGTCTTGTTACAATGCAGGTTCTAATGGAGGTCTGGGATGGGGCCTGAGATTCTGCATTTCCTTTCTTTCTTCTTCTTTTTTTTGGACACAAAGAGATCACAAGGAGGCAGAGAGGCAGGCAGAGAGAGAGGGGGAAGCAGGCTCCCTGCTGAGCAGAGAGCCTGATGCGGGGCTCAATCCCAGGACCCTGAGATCATGACCTGAGCCGAAGGCAGGAGCTTAACCCACTGAGCCACCCAGACGCCCCTCTTTTTTTTTTTTTTTTTAAATTTGTTGGCATTGGGTGGGGGCAGGGGAGAGAGAGAGCACAAGTAGGGGGAGCAGAGGCAGAAGGAGAAGCAGGCTCCCTGCTGATGTGGGACTGGATCCCAGGATCACAGGAGCATGACCTGAGTTGAAGGCAGATGCTTAGCTGACTGGACCACCCAGGTATTCCAGATTTGCATTTCCAACAAACTACTAGATGCTTTAGGTCCTCAAGCTGTTCACATTGGGAATCTAGGAACTAGAAGACTTGGTGTTTAGATAAGAGTTCTAGATTTTAGTGCTTCTCTAGAGCAGGAGGGAGGTGTCTGGTGGAGGTCTCTTAATGTCAGCACTTAAAAACTCACCAACATCGGTATCCTCCCAACAGTTACCTTTCTCATCGTTCCTTTATCTTCAATGTCTCTTGCTCCCAGTGGCTCCTTGGCCTCATCCTTTTTACATTTCTTGCCCTATATTGCCTTTCTTCCTTCTTTGGTTTGCAGTCAGCCTTCTTGGGAGAATAATCTTAAATTTCATTCTTCCATTTTATCTTCTGTTGATTATTCCTCAGTCAACAGCTCTGATCACGTCACTCTCCTCTTTGGAACCCTTTCCTAGCTCCCCGGCATTCCACAGTCTGGCTCCTGTTTCCCTTTCCAGCTCACTCATCTTACATTCTGGGAAATCCCGTCTACTTGTGGTTCCCAGGCTACATTATTCACACACCCATGTGTGTGTCTTCTTGCCTTAGCTTTTATTCTTTTGTCCATAAAAGCTCTTCCTGGCCTTATTACCTGGCTAATTTCTTTCATTCTTCAGAGATTCCTTTTGCTTCCTCTCTCCTTAGAAACTTAAGATAGTATCTCTGTTACTTATACGATTCAAGAATGATTGAAACGAGGGTTACTGGTGCTTTCCCACTTTAAGCTGCAGCTAAAACTAGAATTACTGGAAGGAGATGTTATCTTGACATCGTGGTGGTCAGTTGTATTCAAAGATTTTAAGGATACAAAATCACTTGGTTAAGTCACCATGAATCTTATTTATTTATTTTTAAGTAGGCTTCTTGCCCAGTGTGGAACCCAATGTGAGGTGCTAACCCATATTGAGATCAAGACCTGAGCTGAGATCAAGAGTTGGACACTTAAGTGCCTGAACCACCCAGGTGCCCCATCATAAATCTTATTTTATTAAAAAAAAAGAATACTTAATCATCACTCTGTACATAAAGAGGGGGAAATATTTTTAATTAGTTTATCATTGTGGGAATTAGTTTAGCTGACCTGTACAATATTCATTGGCATAGCTTCACTGGCATGAAGCCATAAAATAAAAATGATAAGTTTTATCTGATGAGGATAAATGTGATCTGCAGAGGCAGTGTGAATGGTAAGGTTTTCAGATGACGGTTAGGAACTTGGACATCTTGCATTGGCCTCCCTTGGGAGCAGAGTGACAGGATTACTTGCTAGCTTAGAGGGTGGCCTTTTACAAATCACTAAACTAATTGGTGTTTCTTAACAGTAACAGGGAATAGAAATAGAGCTGCCTGAAAAGATGCAAAACTTGATGGATTATTAGCTGGTTATTCAAACTAGAGGCTCAGGACTTGAAATAAACCAAAAGAAACTAGGCTCTCGCCAGATAAAAATTTTTAAATAAAATTTTAAAGTACTTCCCTTAGCTATGGTCATGATCTCTCAGGCAACAAATGCAGTTTGCCACCAAATGTGTTGTTGCTATGACACTTAAAGATACGAGAAGGGATGGTGAAAGGTGGAGATTGAAGTGCTAATAGATTTGAAACCTTATTTGCAAAATGATCTTAATGTGTGTGTTTCAGAGATAAGTCTTAATCCTTTGTGCATAGTAAGTATTCTGTAAATGTGTGTGGAGCAAATACAAAATATGTGAAATATTTAAAATTAAATGAGGGAGGGGCGCCTGGGTGGCTCAGTGGGTTGAAGCCTCTGCCTTCGGCTTAGGTCAGGATCTCAGGGTCCTGAGATCGAGCCCCATATCGGGCTCTCTGCTCAGCATGGAGCCTGCTTCCTCCTTTCTCTGCCTACTTGTGATCTCTGTCTGTCAAATAAATAAAATCTTAAAAAAAAATTAAATAAATAAAAAAAATAAAATAAAATGAGGGAAATAACCTTTGCTTTTTTTTTTTTTTTGGAAGATTTTATTTATTTATTTGACACACAGAGATTACAGAGAAGCAGGCAGAGAGAGAGGAGGAAGCAGGCTCCCCGCTAAGCAGAGAGCCCGATGCTGGGCTCCATCCCAGAACCCTGAGATCATGACCTGAGCCGAAGGCAGCGGCTTAACCCACTGAGCCACCCAGGTGCCCCCCGGGGCTTTATTTTTTAATTTATTTTTATTTTTAAAGATTTTTATTTATTTATTTGACAGACAGATCACAAGTAGCCAGAGAGGCAGGCAGAGAGAGAGAGGAGGAAGCAGGCTCCCCATTGAGCAGAGATCCCGATATGGGGCTCGATCCCAGGACCCTGGGATCATGACCTGAGCTGAAGGCAGAGGCTTTAACCCACTGAACCACCTAGTCACCCAACCTTTGCTTTTCTTAAGGAATTGTTCTTTATAGTTCTTTATAGTGTGGTTTTGTGCCTGCTGGATCACATTGTGTCCTAGATTTCTGTGACTGTAGAGAAAGACATGCAGAAGAGAATAAGAATTGTCAGCTTCATTAAGGATAGCATGTGCTGTTACAATTTCCTTTTCCCAGGGATGTGGAACTGTTGATGCATTCCTTTCTAGTGAAAGTGCCTGAGTGGGAGCTCTGGTCTCTATCCTTTTCACTGATATCCTGCCCAGTCTGTCTCTGGGTAATGATTCTCTCAGTTTATGTTGCCTTTCAGCATAATATATTTATTCAAACCAAACTGTGTGTCTGGTGGGTTGCACCACAAAACCAAGAATCCACAGCCAGAGCTAGAGGCAATATTTTAAATTATGAAAGCTCCTAGTCATGATAGTCTATTTTGTGAAATAGTACTTGGCCATGCCAAACCTGTTTCTCTTTTGAGAAGAGTTGTTCCTGGGATATAAATAGGACTTCAGGTAAGATCAGTATTGGGTAGTGGGTCATAGGGCTCTAGAATCAGATAGTTCTGAGTCTAAGTCCTAGTTCAGCCACTTGCTAGCATTTTATCCTTGGTCCAGCTTTTATTATATTTTTCCCAAAGTTTTATTTATTTATTTATTTGCCCTGGTTGGAGGGAGGCGGTTGGTGAGAGCACAAGCAGGGGGAGTAGCAGGCAGAGGGAGAAGGAGGCTCCCTGCAGGCCAAGAAGCCTAATGTGGGACTTGGTGCCAGGCCCTGCTGGGATCATGACCCAAGCCAAAGGCAGAAGCTTAACTGACTGAGCCATCCAGGTGTCCCTCAAAGGTTTTTTATTAATTTATTTGACAAGAGAGAGAGAACACGAGTCAGAGGGAAAAGGCAGAGGGAGAGGGAGAAGCAGAACTCCTCTGAGCAGGGAGTCCGATGTGGGGCTTGATCCAGGATCCCTATGATTATGACCTGAGCTGAAGGCAGACACTTAACCACCCAGGTACTCCAGGCTTTTATTATTATTTCTTCTTCTTCTTCTTCTTTTTTAATTAAAGGTTTTATTTTACTTACTTGACAGAGAGCAAAAGCAGGAATACAAGCAGGGGGAGTGGGAGAGGAAGGCAGGCTTCCCACTGAGCAGGGAGCCTGATGGAGGGCTCAGTCTCAGGACACTGGGATTGTGACCCGAGCCAAAGGCAGATGCTCAATGAATGAGCCACCCAGGTGCCCTAGGTTTTATTAGTTTTAATTATCTTTTCAATTAATTATTTTAAAAATATTTGTTCTCATTATAAAATAGTACAGAATTTTGAAAGCACAGAAAGTTACGAAGAAGAATGTTCATATAACATATGAGCATTTTCTTATATAATTAAACTTTCTTTGAAAACACCATTTTTTACACTTATAAAGTATCTGATTATTCAGTCATTTAATCATTTTTTTTTTTTTATAAGATTTATTTATTTATTTATTTATTTGACAGAGAGAAATCACAAGTAGATGGAGAGGCAGGCAGAGAGAGAGAGAGAGAGGGAAGCAGGCTCCCTGCCGAGCAGAGAGCCCGATGCGGGACTCGATCCCAGGACCCTGAGATCATGACCTGAGCCGAAGGCAGCGGCTTAACCCACTGAGCCACCCAGGTGCCCTTAATCATTTTTTTTTTAAAGATTTTATTTATTTATTTGACAGACGGAGATTACAAGTAGGCAGAGAGGCAGGCAGAGAGAGAGGAGGAAGCAGGCTCCCCGCTGAGCAGAGAGCCCGATGTGGGACTCGATCCCAGGACTCTGAGATCATGACCTGAGCTGAAGGCAGCGGCTTAACCCACTGAGCCACCCAGGCGCCCTCTCTTTCGGTTTTAATGGAGTGTCAAAGCTTGTAATTGACAACTATGTGAATTTAATGTGTGTTTCAGTTACATGAGCTTTGGCTGATGAGATAAGCAAGAGAGACAGGGATCAATATTCTTAATACCCCAAATTGTCAGTATAATGAATATAATTTGAGGACTGTGAGCCACCTCAAAAAGAAGGCACGAAATGGTAATTTTAATAGATGAATCAGGGAATAATGAAACCTCATGTCTGATGTTTTCCACTTCCACACAGTTACTGCACAGAGCAGGGCTGCATTAATTTCTTAGGGCAGCTGTCACAGATTACCATAAACTGAGGGGTTTAAAATAAGAGAGATTCCTTCTCTCACAGTTCAGGATGCTAGATGTGTAAAATCAAGGTGTCGACAGAGTTAGTTCCTTTTGGAGGCCCAGAGGGGCCGTGGTCCATGCCTCTCTTCTTCCTCATGATGGCTCCCACGTCCTTGAGGTTTCTTGGGTTTGTAGCAGCATCCCTGCAGTTTCTGTCTGTCTTCTCAGGGCCTTCTTCCCTGTGTCTCTTCTGTTTTTGTGTCTGCTCCTATAAAGAACACTAGTCATTGGCTTTGAAGCCCCACACTAATCCAGGATGGCCCCATGGTATCTTGATGACACCTGCAAAGATCCTGTTTCTAAATAAGGTCACATCCATCGCCAGGAAGAGCTGGGGTTAGGACTTGAACATATATATATATATATATATATATATATATATATATATATATATTTAAGATTTTATTTATTTATTTGTCAGAAAGAGAGAGAGAAAGCACACAAGCAGGCAGAGAGGCAGGCAGAGGCGGAGAGAGAGGCAGGCTCCCTGCTGAGCAAGGAGCCCGCGGGACTCCCTCCCAGGACCCTGGGACCATGACCTGAGCCGAAGGCAGGGGCTTAACCCACTGAACCACCCAGGCATCCCTGAACATATTTTTTTAGGGGGACATAATTTAACCCACTATAGTGGCAAATTTACAAGTTCAAATAGAAACTCACCATCTCTCTTTTCTCCCCATACTCTGCTAGCTCCTCTCTATCCAGTTGTTTTATCAACTTTATCAAGTTGTTTTACTTAACTGTTTTCCCCTTGCTTATTGGATTTGTCTTAACTTTTCTGCTTGGCTCTACCGTGCTTATCCAAGATGACATTTTACTGTAGCAAACTGGACTCTTTGATTTTCTCTCATAACCTTAATTCCCCTCTGTGCTGTTACTCCTACATGGAAGGCCTTCTCTCTCTTGATCTAAGTAAGCCTCACTCTTTTTTTTTTTTTCTTTTTTTTAAATTTAAGAAGTGGAGGGAGGAGAGGGGCAGAGGGAGAGAGAATCTTAAACAGGCTTTTCACCCAGTGCAGAGCCCAGTGTGGGAGTCAGTCCCACAACCCTGAGATTATAACCTGACTCGAAATCAAGACTTGGACACTTAACTGACTGTTGCCCCAGTAAATCTCATTTCTAAGGGCAGGGAGTCTGCTTTATGCTTCATTTTTTCCTGTGGCACTTAGCCCATTGGTAGCTCAGTAGACATTCTTAGTGCTCATTAGACATTCTCATTAACTAGTTATAGACTCTGGATTGGAAAGAAAACCAAATAATGCTTTTATGTGCTTGAATCCCAAAATTCAAGTTGCATGAGAATCAGTCTCTCTAATAGCTTAAATGATTTAGGTTGACTCTTGTTTTCTCTTTGACTTAAAACTTCAACCTAACACTGTATTTTAGTCTCATTCTGGTGCTCTAGTCTATTTTGGCTTAAAAATGGCCTAAGGAGATGCTTCTGGCATATCCGTTAGTCTGTGAGAAGATTTTGTTATTTATTGTCAATACCGGGTTCAGGGTTTGGAAGGTAATTTTTTTTTTATCAGTGGTGTAATTTCTGAACATAAAGAAAACCAGATTTGTAGTTTTGTTTTCTCATTGTCATCATCATCGTTGTTACATAGCTGGGGAAGATTTTAAAAGTTTTCTGACCTAGCCTTCTACCTCTTCAAAAAGAAGGCCTATGGCAGCACTGACTGCTTCCTTTCCCTTGGGTTCTGTCATATTCCGGTAAACTCCGTAGTTGTAAACCTGAAGGGAACATATGTGCCAGATGTAGTCTGGAGCCTCTAAAAAGGTCCAGTCTAGCCCATCCATGGTCAGGTTTCTTACCATTAACAAGCCCAGAGCCGTTAAGTGGGTCATGAGCAGATTTATGTTTCTCTTTTTTCATGAACAAAAGGGTGAGGGTCAGTAGAGTTTCTTTTGTCTGGGTTACATTGTGTACTTGTGTGTGTGTGTGGTATTCATGGCTGCAATAACGAGTATATACTTGGTAAGCAGATTGACCAGAGCCTGGCACATAGTAAATGCTGTGAGTATGTTTGAAAAGAAAATAAAAAGTACAAATTGCAGTCACAGTCAGAGTGTGTCTTTCCATACTGCTTCACTCCAGAGAGTTCTATGCTTAGCATTTCTATAGGCTCTCAGTGGGCTAGGGCTCCTCTCCCTAGCCTTCCATTCACTCCGTTGTCAGATGTTCTTAGGTCAGTTAACTTTCATAAATGGGGACTGTCATTCCCCTTCCATTTCAGTGAGGTTTTCTCATAGAGACCTGCAAAAACTCCATATCAGAGACTGAGGTGAATTGATACTCTTAAAAAAATAAGTTGACAAATATTGCTGTGTTTTCTAGCTTGGAGCCCCCCAACACTGAACTTACTTCTTTTTTGCCTCTATATTCACAGAAAAGAGAACTTGTAAGTTGTTTTTTTTTTTTTTTAATGAGATTTTTAAAATTTATGCACTTGAGAGAGAAAGAGCAAGAGCATGAGAAGGGAGGAAGTTGAGAAGGAGAAGCAGGCACCTTACTAAGTAGGGAGCCCGACACAGGGCTTGATTCCAGGACCCCAGGATTGTGACCTGAGCTGAAGGTAGATGCTTAACTGACTGAGCACGGAGGCACCAAGACCTTGTAAGTCTTCCGGGCAGTGGTATGCTGGTAAATGGTTAACAACTGGCTTTTTTCTGGAAAAAAAAAACCCTAGTTTGTTGTGTTTGCCTGTTTTCATGGTATAGATACTCTCATTGTGGCCAAGCCACTAGTGGAGGGGAGTTGAGAAGGGATGTGTACGTTTCACTCTCCTGAGCTGGGAGCAGGCTCCTGGGTGCCCTTATAAATGAAGAATTGAGGAGATGGGCCTTAGGCCCCCCTATGGAAAGTGTATAGATGCTGGGTAGCTCTTTTTAATACCATTTGTTCATCTGCTATGGACAAGCACTGCTGTATGTACTGGGGATGTAGGAATGAATCACATGAAGTCTCTGCCTTCATGGAGCTTACATCTTATTAAAAGCTATTCAGAAGTTTCCAATTTCAACTTCTTGGGACCTTAGCATTCTCATGTTTAGGGACAATTTGAGTCAAGATCTAATACCACCTTAATTTTCAAATGAGGAAAATAGCTTGGGCTCATTGTAGCTTTCCTGGGTGTGAAGCAGGACTGTGGAGGAGGTGGAATTGCTCTCTGGATTGTCTTCATCTTGGAGGTGCCGAGACCCTGAACCTTGCAATGCCGAGGACATTGTAATTGTGCCATGAAGGGTGGAAATTACAGAGCCGAGAAGATAAGGGTCTTGTTGGGATTTCTACTAGATCCCTAACTAATCCAGAGGAGGTGACTATTGATTACTGTTATTTGCCTCATTTATAGTTAACTTAGTAGGAAGCTTACAGAGCGGACAAGCTTCTGGCAACAGAAGGCATGTCAAAGAATTGCAAAGGTCCATATTCTCAAGAGGGGTAAGAAAGGGGTTGGAGAAGCTACTGGTGGCAGAGCTCCAAGAGAAGGATGACACACAGGCTTGCTGGGAAGAGGGTTTAGGATTCTTGGTGAAGAACCTCAAATCTTTGCTATGGAGAAGCCCTGAGCCAAGCTTACTAACAGGGGCTGTGATCTGAGCAGGTGAGATTTTCCTTTAGGAAGGCAGGTCCTCAGGAAACTCAAAAGCTTTAGCTAAGCGAAAGCAGAAAGAAAAGAGAATTTTTTAATTTAGAAATTCAAACACAAAAAGTTTTTTATTTTGAAATTAAATGCAGAAATTTAATTGCTGCCTAAGTCCTGCGCAGGGCTGCAAGGCTCTCCAGACGCTGCACCCATGCTGTTTCTTGCCCATTGAGTGAGTGAGTGATTCTCACACAGTATCCAACACTGCTACAGCCTTGCTCAGTATCATCATCTCACCAGAGGTAGACTGTGGACCATTCACTTCTCTGTTTGTCTGTAATATGCATGGCTTCACCTGGGGCCCGGGCCATCTGGATCTTCCTTAGAAGCAAACGCCTACACACTCTAATACTGTTTGGAATTTAATTCTTGCCTGAGTTATCTCTAGCCAAATGAAGAAAACCCTGGCCCTTTACTAGTACTGGGGCCCCTTCCAGCTGCTTTGGAATGACCAGCTTGTTTCTAAGTTTGGATTACCTATCTCACATTCACCTTCTGGTGGTTCTTTAAAATACTCCTTCCTTTGATGGGCCCCAAACCTACTGAACCAGAGTCTCTGAGTGGGATCTAGGAATATGCAGTTTTTACAGATTTCTCAGTGATTTACAGGCCTGATAAAGTTTGAGAACCACGGGTTTAGACCCATAGTCTTAAGTTCCCCTGGGATCTGACCTGCTTCCTACTGGAACTGATGGCAGCCTGCCTCAGCCTGCAGGTGAGCCTGGGAAAGGGGAGCCTTATTTTTCCATTTGAATTAGGATACCCACACAGTCTGGTAGGCCAGTAAGGACAAAGCCTTCCCAAGGGTTACAGGGTATGCTGGTGCTCGCAGACCCAGGTCAACCAGCCATTACTGCTGAAGATGAATGTAATTAATTATTTTGTTTTCAGCAGTAAAGTTTAGTTCTGTGATTATGACTATGATTATGTGATGAAACCCAGATATTGGCATGGTAGTTGACAAAAAGGTCAGTATGAGTTAACACTTTATATGCCTTTGACCACTCTCATGTTTATGTACCATGGGTGTCTTCTCTCAACTTGGTTACATGTTTTAAGTTTTTATTTAAATTCCAGTTAACATACCTTGTAATATTAGTTTCAGGTATGCCATATAATGGTTCAGGACTTCCATACATCACCCATTGTTCATTAGGACAAGTACACTCTCTAATCGCCATCTCCTGTTTCACCCAGCCCTCCACCCACCTCCCCTCTGGTAACCAACAGTTTGTTCTTGATAATTAAGAATCTGTTTCTTCAAACTGAGGGTTGCTGGGATAGGGAGTGGGGTGGAGGGATGGAGTAACTAGGTGATAGAAATTGAGGGCACAGGTTGTAATGAGCACTGGGTGTTATAAGACTGATGAATCACTGAACTCTACCTCTGAAACTAATAATGTCCTATATGTTAATTAATTGAGTTTAAATTAAAAAATATATATATAAACAAAGATTAAAGAGATTCATTAAACAAAGAATCTGTTTCTTGGTTTGTCTCTCCCATTTTTCCTTTGCTTATTTATTTTGTTTCTTAAATTCCAAATATGAGTGGAATCATACGGTATCTTTCTCTAACTTATTTCACTAAGCATAATACTCTGTAGCTCCATCCACATCCACATTGCAAACAGCAAAAATTTCATTTTTTTAAAAAAATATTTTATTTATTTATTTTGACAGACAGAGATCACAAGTAGGCAGAGAGGCAGGCAGAGAGGGGAAGCAGGCTCCCTGCTGAGCAGAGAGCTGGATGTGGGGCTTGATCCCAGGACCCAGGGCCTGAGCTGAAGGCAGAGGCTTTAACCCACTGAGCCACCAAGGTGCCCCAATTTCATTCTTTTTTTATGGGTCAGTAATACTCCACTGTGAGGTGTGTGTGTGTGTGTGTGTGTGTGTGTGTGTGTGTGTTTCCACCTCTTCTTTATCCATTCATCAGTTGATGGAGAGCTGGGCTGTTTCCATATCTTGGTTATTGTAGATAATGTAGATAATGTTGCTGTAAACATAGAGGTGCATGTATCCATTTGTATTAGTATTTTTGTATTCTTTGGGTAAATACTTAGTAGTGCAATTGCTGAATTATAGGATAGTTCTATTTTTAACTTTTTGAGGAACCTCCAGAGTGGCTGCACCAGTTTGCATATTCCCACCAACAGTGCAAGAGGGTTCTGCCTTCCCCACATCCTCAGCAATACTTGTTTCTTCTGTTGTTGATTTCAGCCATTCTGACAGGTGTGAGGTAATATTGTGGTTTTGATTTACATTTCCTTGATGGTGAGTGATGTTGGGTATCTTTTCATGTGTCTGTTGGCAATCTGTATGTCTTCAGAAAAATGTCTATTTCTGCCTATTTTTAAATTTTATTATTTGATTTTTTCAGTGTTGAGTTTTAAAAGTTCTTTATATATTTTGGATACTAAGCCTTCATTGGATAATTCATTTGCAAATATCTTTTCCCATTCTGTAGGTTGTCTTTAGTTTTCTTGATTGTTTACTTTGCTGTTCAGAAGCTTTTTAAAAAATTAATTAATTTTTAAAGATTTTATTTATTTATTTATCAGAAAGAGAGAAAGCACACAAGCAGGCAGAGAGGTAGGCAGAGATGGAGAGAGAGGCAGGCTCCCTGCTGAGCAAGGCCAGAGGCGGGACTCAATCCCAGGACCCTGGGATCATGACCTGAGCCAAACACAGCGGCTTAACCCACTGAGCTGCCCAGGCGTCCCTTTTTTTTTTTTAAATGTAGTCCCAGTAGTTCTTTTTTGCTTTTGTTTCCCTTACCTCAGGAGACAAATCTAGAAAGAAGTTGCTAAGCTGATGTCAAAGAAATTAACTGCCTGGGCTCTCTTCTAAGATCGTTACAGTTTCAGGTCTCACATTTAGGTCTTTAATCCATTTTAAAATTGTTTTGTGTATGGTGTAAGAAAGTGGTCCAGTTTCATTCTTTTTCATGTAGCTGTCCAGTTTTCCCAGCATCATTTATTGAAGGGACTTTTTCCCTTTGGATATTCTTTTCTGCTTTGTCGAAGATTAATTGACCATGTAATTGTGGATTCATTTCTAGGTTTTCTGTTGTGTTCCATTGATCTAAGTGTTTGTTTTTGTGTCAGTACCATACTGGGTTGATCAGTACAGCTTTGTAATGTAACTTGAAGTCTGGAATTGTGATGCCTTCCGCTTTGCTTTGCTTTGCCTTTCAACGTTGCTTTGGCTATTCAGGGTCTTTTGTGGTTCCATACAAATTTTAGGATAGTTTGTTCTAGCTCTGTGAAAATGCTGTTGGTATTTTGATAAGGTTGCATTAAATGCGTGGACTGCTTTGGATGGTGTAGACATTTTAACAATGTTTGTTCTTCCAATCCGTGAGCAGGGAATGTCTTTACATTTTTTTGTCATCTTCAATTTCTTTCATCTTTCAATTTCTTTCTTTCATCAGTGTTTTATAGTTTCCAGAGTATAGGTCTTTTACCTCTTTGGTTAGGTTTATTCCTAGGAGTTTTGTGGTTTTTGATGCAGTTGTAAATGGGATTGGTTCCTTAATTTCTCTTTCTTTTGCTTAATTATTGGTCTGTAGAAACACAATAGATTTCTGTATGTTGATTTTGTATCTTGCAGCTTTACTGAATTCGTTTATCAGTTCTAGCAGTTTTTTGGTGGAGTCTTTTGGATTTTCTATATATAGTATCATGTCATCTCCCTACAGTGAAAATTTTACTTCTGATCTGGGTGCCGTGCATTTCTTTTTATTGTCTGATTGCTTTGCCTAGGACTTCCAGTACTGTGTTGAATAAAAGTGGTGAGAGTAGACATCCTTTTCTTTTTCCTGACCATAGAAGAAAAACTTTCTCCCCATTTAGGATGTTAGCTGTGTGTTTTTCATATATGGCTTTTATTATGTTGAGGTATATTCCCTCTAAACCTACTTTACTGAGGAGTTTTATCATTAATTGTTGTTGTACATTGTCAAATATTTTTTCTGCATCTATTGAAATGATCGGATGGTTCTTATCCTTTCTTTTATTAATGTGGTATATCATGTTGATTGATTGGGAAATACTGAAATACCCTTGCAACCCAAGAATAAATCCCGCTTGATCATGGTGAATGATTTTTTAAATGTATTGTTGGATTCCATTTGCTAGAATTTTATTGAGAATTTTTGCATCTGTGGTCACCAGGGATATTGGCCAGTAGAACTCTTTTCTAGTGATGTCTTTATCTGGTTTTAGTATCTGGATAATGCTGGCCTCATAGACTGAATTTGGAAGTTTTTCTTCCTTTACTATTTTTTGGGAATACTTTGAGAAGAATAGGTATTAATCACTCTTCTTTAACTGTTTTGTAGAATGTGCCTATGAAGCCATCTGGTCCTGGATTTTTGTTTTTGGGGAGTCTTTTGATTATTGATTCAGTTTCTTTGCAGGTATTGGTTTCTTCAGGTTCTCTATTTCTTCCTGTTTCAGTTTTGGTAGTTAGATATTTCTAGGAATTTATCTATTTCTTCTAGGATTTTCAATTTGTTGGCACATAGTTTTTCATAATATTCTCTTAAAATTGTATTTCTGTGGTATCTTTTTTTAAAGATTTTTATTTATTTGATAAAGAGAAAGTATAAGCAGAGGGAACAGCAGGTGGAGGGAGAAGAAGCAGGTGGAGGGAGAAGGAGAAGCAGGCTCCTGCTGAGCAGGGAGCCCAGTGTGGGGACTTCATCCCAGGGATCATGACCTGTGCCAAAGGCAGACACTTGACCAGCTGAGCCACCCAGGCACCCCTGTGGTGTTGGTTATTTCTCCTCTCTCATTTGTGATTTTATTTATTTGAGCTCTTTCTCTTTTCTTTTTGATAAATCTGGCTAGAGGCTTATCAATTTTTTCTTAATGATTTCAAAGAACTAGCTCCTGGTTTTCTGTTTTTTTTTTTTTTTTCTTTTTTGTTTGTTTACTTTTTAGTTTCTGTATTATTTATTTCTGTTCCCATCTATTTCTTTTACCTTTTTTTAGTTCCTGTTTGACCCATTCATTGTTTAGTAGTATGTTGTTTGGTATGTTGTTTTCCAGATTTTTTTCCCTGTGGTTGGCTTCTAGTCATAGTTGTAGTGTTGTTGTAGTCACAAAAGGTACACCGTATGTTTTTAGTCTTTTTGTATTTGTTGAGGCCTATTTTGTGACCTAATATGTGATCTGTTCTGGAAAATATTCCATGTGCACTTGAACAGAATGCCTATTCTGCTGTCTTAGGATATAATGTTCTGGATATATTTCTTAAGTCCATCTGGTGAAGCGTGTCATTCGATGCCACTGTTTCCTTGTTGATTTTCTGCTTAGATGATCTATTGATGTAAGTGGAGTGGCAAAGTCCCCTACTGTTGTGTTACTATCTCTTAGTTCATTTGTGTTTGTTATTGTTTTATATATTTGGGTGCTCCCTTGTTGGGTGCATAAATATTTACAATTGTTCTAACTTCTTATTGGATTATCTCCCCTTATGATTATATAGTGCCCTGTTGTTTTTTGTTACAATCTTTGTTTTATTTATTTATTTTAAATGTTAAATTTTAATTTTTTCAAGATTTTATTTATTTGAGAGAGAGAAAGAGAGAGCATGAGGTAGGGGGGAGGTGCAGAAGAAATAGACTCCCTGCTGAGCCGGCAGTCTGATGGCCGGCTTGATCCCAGGACCTGGGTATCATGACCTGAGCTGAAGGCAGATGCTTAACTGACTGAGCCACCCAGGTGCCCCTACAATCTTTGTTTTATTTTATTTCATTATTTTTTGCTGTGAAAGGAGAAGGCAAGGGGGTCAATGCTCAGAGATGAAGACCCCTTTGCCTTCTTTGCTCCCACTTTTATTGGTCCTTCAGAATAATCACAAATCCTTATCACTGTTTCTCAAGCACATGATGTGTGACAAGGGGTCTTACTGGAACTAGGAGGATCTGTTTCCCCAGAAAGATATGGTATGCTGATCTGTGTGTTCTAGGAGTTCTGCTAAACATAGCCTAAGGGACAGTGCATACATCTCTTAGATCACAGGTGGGTTGTTTGGACTCAGAAAGCTTAGGGGAAGGTAAATCCCTGAGGCATTCCAATGCCAGAGTGGTCCGGCAGGCCTTGACATGCCAAAGGCCTACGCCTTTCTCCAAAGCCTTCCCTGCACTCAGTAGCCTCTGTGCTGCATTTTAGCAAGTCAGGTATTATGAATGATTTCATGCTCTATGTTAGCCCCCATATCTCCCCCTTTTTGTTTCTTTAAAGCAACTGTAAGTAGGTCTTGAGACAGTTGCACTGTGTAAATATGCCTCACATCTCTGGTGGTGGAGAGGGCATTTATTACAGTTTTGCAGCCTAGAATGAGAAGAAAAACAGTAATTATTATTATTACAGTAGCAACTCCTAAGAATCTCCATTTTGTGGAAGAGAACCATGTGGCTGGGTTAAGGCACTGCAGATTGTTGGAAACAGATTATCAAGCTTCTGATGAGATTTATGATTCCGCCCCTCCCCCATCCTCAATGAGGCGAGGATTTGATCCTTTAGCTGCTGAACATCAAAAGTTAAATGATCATGGAGTGATCCATGCGTTTGTTTATCTTTTCCCAATCATGTATGGTCTGGTTCCAAGGCATGGGGGAGCACAGATGGATCTGTGAGCCCAGTAACATTAAGAGGCTTTGCCAATAGGCTATTAATAAGGCTTCTCGTTTTTCAAGATACTCAGTAATAGCAGCTTCCATTAGTTGAAGACTTTCTAATATTTTTTGATCGATAGTGTGTTGTGTGTTGAAGTTGAAATTCCCATGTAGTATTTATAGCCAGCTGATCGACAAAGGCAGCAGTGTGAACCGAGTAAGAGAGGCAACTGCCACGTGGTGGGGGGAGAGGAGGTGCAGTAATAATTGAGACAGCTGTGATAACGTGGCAGTTGAGTAGATCCAAGAAGCACTTGGGTGGGCTGATGTCAGATAATGCCTGATTCAGAAAGCTAACAAGGGGCGCCTGGGTGGCTCAGTGGGTTAAAGCCTCTGCCTTTGGCTCAGGTCATGATCCCAGGGTGCTGGGATCGAGCCCCGAGTTGGGCTCTCTGCTCGGTAGGAGCCTGCTTCCTCCTCCTCTCTCTCTCTGCCTGCCTTTCTGCCTGCTTGTGATCTCTGTCAAATAATTAAATAAAATCTTTAAAAAAAAAAAAAAAAAAAGGACAGTGAGAGAGAGAGTCAAGAGTCCCCTTCATGTGGGATGGCCTGTGTTTCCTCCAGCAACCTAGGTTTACTTGGAGGAAGCCTATTTAAATAAATGCCATCCAGTATGTCAGGAGGGAGTTTACTAGTCAAACATGTTTGGGCTAACCCATTATACAAGGCCCTTAGATTGGGCTCCTGGAGTAGAGCCGTGAAGGCCTAGGTATGAGAAATGAGTACCCTGGGTCCATTTACCTTTTCCTACTGCAGAGATCTGATTGATAGAACCCACTGAGATCATGCTACAGATCAGTCCTTTCCTAGATTTTGTAATCTGAATTGTTCGGTGGGTTAAAAGGTACCCCAAAGGAAAGTCCTTGGGAATTGAAGAAAAGAGAAGGTCCGTTATGTAGAAAATCCCTCTGATTTTGGGGTGGCATCCCATGCAGGATGTCAGAGGCTTCTGGTGTCAAAGCGACCCTAGACATCCCCCAAACAAAATTGCTATGACCACTGCCACTGATACAGGCCCCTATAGGAGGGAGGCTTGCTCTCCTCCCCGCTTCCCCATCGCATTCTAGACTACGATGGGTGCTGGTGTATGGACCTAAATACTGTGCCTTGAAGGTCATGCCGTGGAGGTCACCTCTTATTTTACTTTGCCCTGAAAAGAACCTGCCATTTTTAACCCATGGAAAACTCTAGAAGTTTTACAGGGGGGAAATTAGGCAATTTTAAATAGTTAGTAGAGGACATTGATGGAAAACAGTTAAGACAGAAGTCCATAGTCCAAGCAACATTTCAACACATGTAGTTCTTTACAGCTAGCTTCCCTAGGAAACAATCCCCTGAATGATT
This sequence comes from Mustela lutreola, assembly GCF_030435805.1. Taxonomy (NCBI): domain Eukaryota; kingdom Metazoa; phylum Chordata; class Mammalia; order Carnivora; family Mustelidae; genus Mustela; species Mustela lutreola. Next base: position 66,357,202 of record NC_081296.1, on the reverse strand, counting down.
GCTTCCCAGATGTAGGCCCCAGTAAGGATCGACTAAGTGGGGTGCATGGGAGGGAAGGTGGTGGAATTTCCTAGTCGGGGAGGATGGTGCTCTTCTTCTTTGTTTAATTGGATAAGTTAAAGGGCAAATTTGGGGAACTGAAAGAGTTGTAAGTTCCTCTTCTTTTTCTTTAAGAATGTTTGAGGTGTCCTCAGTATGTAAAGGGGCAAGGGTGGACCTGAGTAAACCCCACTTAGTAAGAGAGGGAAGGGACACCTTTTACCTTGTTTATGGCAACATTTCAAGTTCCTTCCAATTCTTTCCTGTATTTCTGAATCTAAAGTTTCTCCATCAAGCAGCCACGGGTTCTGTTCAGTAACCTTTAACAAACCCTGAAGTTGCTCCTATGTTACAGAGGCCCCGCTCAACTTAAAGAACTGTTTCCCATTTATAGTAGCCCCGTTAACCTTTAAAAATTGCTTTAAAAACCTTCATGTATGGTCTGTGTTCCAGAGAGAGGCTTTGTCCCATATCTGGAGTTCTTAGAGAACTTGCAATTCTACAAAAATACCCATGCCTGAAACTTCCCTGAACTTGGCTGTGAGCCAGTGCCTACTTACTGTGTGCAGACTCTGTTTTAGTGGGGTCCATATGGTGTCTGTTGCAAAAATGGTCGCATTGGGGGTCACCACCTGCCAGGAATGGTCAGGAGTCTCTGTACCGGGGGATGAAAGATTACTCCCAACTTTTCTGTGAAAGAGAAGAGAAGTCAAGGGCGTCGATGCTCAGAGATGAAGACCTACAATCTTTGTTTTTTTTTTTTTTAAAGATTTTATTTATTTATTTGACAGAGAGAAATCACAAGTAGATGGAGAGGCAGGCAGAGAGCGAGAGAGGGAAGCAGGCTCCCCGCTGAGCAGAGAGCCCGATGCGGGACTCGATCCCAGGACCCTGAGATCATGACCTGAGCCGAAGGCAGCGGCCTAACCCACTGAGCCACCCAGGCGCCCTACAATCTTTGTTTTAAAGTCTAGTTTGGGGATCACTGTGTGGCTCAGTTGGTTAAGCTGCTGCCTTTGGCTCAGGTCATGATCCCAGGGTCCTGGGACTGAGTCCCGCACGGGGCTCCTAGCTTAGCAGGGAGCCTGCTTCTCCCTTGACCTGCTCTGCCTGCCGCCCCCCTTGCTTGTGTTCTCTTTCTCTCTCTGGAAAATAAATAAAATCTTCCCCCCCCAAAAAAAAAAACAAAACCCAAGTCTAATTTGTCTGATATAAGTATTGTTCTTCTGGTTTTCTTTTGACATTCATTTGAATGATAAATGTTTCTCCATCCCCTCACTTTCAGTCTGCAGGTGTCTTTAGGTGTAAAAGGAGTCTATTGTAGGCAGCATATAGATGGGTCTTGCTTTTTTTTTTTTTTTAAAGGTATTTATTTATTTATTTGACAGAGAGAGATCACAAGTAGGCAGAGAGGCAGGCAGAGAGAGAGGAGGAAGCAGGTTCCCCACTTGAGCAGGGAGCCCCATGTGGGGCTCGATCCCAGGACCCTGAGATCATGACCTGAGCCGAAGGCAGAGGCTTTAACCCACTGAGCCACCCAGCGCCCTTGGGTCTTGCGTTTTTATCCATTCTGTTACCCTCTGTCTTTTGGAACATTTAGTTCACTTTACATTCAAAATAATTATTGATAGATATGTATTTATTGCCATTTTATTACTTGTTTTGTTGTCGTTTCTGGAGATTTGCTCTGATCCTTTCTTGTCTTTGTCACTTTTAGTCTCTCCTTTCCATTCAAAGAATTTCTTTAATATTTCTTGCAGGGCTGGTGTAGTTGTCACAAACTCCTTTAGTTTTTGTCTGGGAATCTCCTTCTATTCTGAATGATAGTCTTACTGGATAGAGTATTCTTGGCTGCAGGGTTTTCCCAATCAGCACTTCAAATATATTATGCCTCTTTCTTCTGGTTTGCCAAGTTTCTTTAGAGAAATCTCCTGCTAGCCCTGTGGGGTTTTCCCTTGTAAGTTAAAGACTTCTTTTGTCTTGATGCTTTTAAGATTTTTTTTTCTTATCACTACATTTTCCAAATTTAATATGTCCTGGTGTTGACCTGCATTTGTTGATTTTGATGGGAGTTCTTTGTGCCTCTTCGAGCTGGATGTCTGTTTTGTTCCCCAGATTATGGAAGTTTTCTGCTATTTTTGAAATAAATTCTCTGCCCCCTTTTCTCTCTCTTCTTCTGGAATTCCTATAATGCAAGTATTACTGCATTTGATGGAGTCACTGAACTGCCTAAGTCTATTCTGTTGCACAATTACTTTTCTCTCTTTTGTTCAGTTTCTTTACTTTACATTACTTTGTTCTCTAGGTCACTAATTCATTCCTCTGCTTATTCCAGCCTGCTGTTTGTTGCGTCAAGCCTGTTTCTAATCTTGTTTATTGCACTTTCATCTCTGATGGTTTCTTTTTTAACTCTTTTATCACTGTGGTAAGGGTCTCACTGATGTCTTCTATTCTTTTTTCAAGTCCAGTCAGGGCTTATGGTTGTTGCTTTAAATTCTCTATTAAGCATGTTTCTTATGTCTGTTTCATTTAGGTTTCTAGCCATAGCCTTTTTTTGTTCTTTCATTTGGAATAAATTCCTGTGTTCACATTTTGTTTAAGTCTCTGTCTTCTTAAGGGGTTTAGGAAAGCCAGTTACATCTCCTGCTCCTGAAAGTAATGGTCTTATGACGAGGGTGTCATGTATTGCCCAGGGCCTGGTGCTTCAGGGAGTGTCTCTGGCATGTGTTGCAGGTGTTTTGCTGTTGTGTTTTGGCTGCTTTGTCTCTCAGGCCAGTCATCTGCAGAGGCTCTCTTTGCTTGCTGTGGGTAGTGTTTGGTCCCTAGCCTGAAAGTGGCAAGTTTTAACTAGTGTTGCTCTGGTCTGCTTATGAAGTGAGACCTGACACTACCTCCACCAGAACTGAGGCCCTGCCAAACTCTCTGGTTGAGAGACATGGTGTGGGCAAGGGTTGGTGCTGGTCTTCTGGGAGCAGGGCTCTCTGCATTGGGGACTGAGGCAATTGTGATTGAGAAGAGCAGTCCCTGCAGAGTGCAAGTGGGTAGGGCTTGGTGTATGCAAGTTAGGCAGCCAGTGTTGGTACTGTGTTACTTCCTGCAGATGGCTCTTTGTTTATGCTTTGGAGGGGGTGGGTGGAGAGAAATGGCCCAGCCTTCTCCTCTGTTCCTGGAGATAGATCTTTGTGAAAGCTGCCTCTCAGGGATGTCCTCCAAGGGAAGAGCAGATAATCTCTTCACTTCGTGCCCCAGGCATTTTCCAGATTGCTGTTTCCATGCTGTCTGCCACTGGGTTGTTTCCCTGTCTTCTCTCCAGCAATAGCACAGTGCCCTGTGAGTTGTATCCCATCCAAGCCTACTGAGCTTTAAAACTCCAGGCTTTGGGACACCTGGGTGGCTCAGTCAGTTAAGCATCTGCCTTCTACTCAGGGTATGATCCCAGAGTTCTGGGATCCAACCCTGTGTTGGCTTCTCTGCTCAGTGGGGAGCCTGCTCCTCCCACTCCCTCTCCCTCTGCTGCCCACCCCCTGCCCTAGCTTGTGCTGTCTTTCTCTTTTTTTCGCTTTCAAATAAATAAATAAAATCTTAAAACAAACAAACAAACCAAAACCCAAAACTCCAGGCTTCAAGCCCTTTCGGGTGCAAGAACCCATGAAATTCAGCCTTTCTTGCTTTCCAAGTCAATGGCTTTGGGAAGCGTTCTTCTGGTGCATCCCCCTATGTGCTCCTCTTTCTCTCACCTGTCTCCGTGACCAGGGTTCCCTCACCTCCACAGCACCTGTTGTCCATTTCTCCTCCAAACCATGTCTCCCCAGTGCCTACCATCTTTGATGTGGTCTGTTCTCTCCCTTTAGTTGTGAAGTTTGTTCTGTCAGTCTTCAGGTCAGTTTCTGGGGGCATTTTGGATGATCTGATAGTTCATCTAGCTGCATTCATGGGATGAGGCAGGGGTAGGACCCTCCTACTCTGTAGCTATTTTTGTTTGTAGTCAACTTGGTCACATTTAAAAAAACACTCAGCCCCTCTGCTTAGATGCTTTTGATCATTTGGTCCACTGTTGAGGGAAAAACAATGTGGATAGCTTTATCTTAGTCCAATGCTACCTTTTTATAACTGTAAACATCAATGTGGGAGAGGGGAATGAAGTGATTTTGGGGGGAGCATTTTGGCTGCAGTGAGCCTCCAGGTCTTGCCACTTCTAGGTGAGTGTTCTTTCCTTCTCAGAGGCTGCCTTCCAGCAGGAGGGAAGTGCTCTTTTATAACTCTGCTGAGTCTCACAGTTCTTGGCAGACAAGATCCAATATTCCCATTTCTAAATACCCATATTGTTTAACATTCCCCTGTGAAAGCAGGGAAATTGCATTGAATTGTCTCTTCAGTTTGCAATTGTCTTGTTCTGTGTCACTGAGCATTCCCATTCTAGGGGAGAGGGACAGTGCTTGGCTTAAACAGCCTAGGTCAGGGGACTGCCCTCAGCGCTTATGAGACCAGATGCATTGTAATCACCAAGTTGTGTGATAATTATGCCACAGTTAATTAATTGGAAGACTTGTCTCTGATTTACTTTGGAGACCTCCAGGTGATTCAGCTAATGGGCTGGAGCAGCTATCTGTGAGCAAGGAAGTGGGGTTGGCTTTTGTTTTTTATATTGCACCCCCATTCTTCCTTCTTACTTCCTTTTTACCTGATTTGTTCTAGAGACCATCCTGGCTTTTAAAAAGAGTGGAGATACATTTTTTGTGGAATCAGCAGGTAAACCATCAACCAACAGTAATGCTAGAGTATTTGTTTGATTTCTTCAGAGGATGCTGATGAACCAGTGACTCTTCATGCCTTCTTTTCAAAGGCTCTTGAGATTGTTGTGAAAGTGATGCTAAGGTCTAAGCTGGTTAGTCCTTTTGGGGAAGCAGGGTAACATAAGTCAGTCATGAAGAGTAAGTTTGACAGTGAAGAGTCAGGATCTTGGAGCTATTTCCTGGAGAAAAGAACTTCAAAGTGAGGAGACAGTTTGACATTCAAGTCAGTGGCTTTTCAACTTGTGCAGTTTGAGCAAACCCCTAAAATGCACTTGACCGTGTGGCAGCCCTGCTTGTTCCCTGCTTAGAATCCATCTTCGTATTATTTTTTACTTTAAGGACCCTGATTTTGTTTAGGGCAACACCATGCCCAGATAGACTTGCTTATAGGTAGGAATGCCAGTGTCACCTTTGTTTGACCAGTGAGTAGTAAGTAAAAGTTCACTGAATGGAGCTCAGGAATGCCATTTTTTCCTGAAAAGGGATACACTAGACTGGGGCATGCCTTTGCCTTTAGCCTTGGGCCTTTCCCCTTCTGCCTAGTATATGAGTGCCATCCTAGAGATGGAATAACCGTCTGGCAACTCTGAGGACACAAGCTATGTGCTAAGAATGGCAGAGGAGGGAAGTAGAAATTTGGGTCCTTGGCTTGATGACCTTTTTGAGCAGCTGCCAGTTCTTTTTCTGGACTGCAGGTTACATCAGAAAAACAACCTTTTTTTGTTTAAGCTGTTGTAGTTGGACATCTGTTACATAAAGTCAAATACAGCTTTGAGAAATTGTTGGCTGGTGGTCCTTATACATGGTGTGTGTGATTACAGTCTAAGCCAATGGACAATTCAGCTTAATGAGTTGGTAATTTTAGATACAGAGAGATTGCCATCTCTGCTAGGCTTACTTTTTTGGAAGCTACGGGACACAAAGATACAGAAACTTGCCAAGTGCTGTTCTGCCCAAGTGGTCCCTTACAGCAATCAGGTATTACCCAAACTGGTTGCAGTTCTTTGCTGAGGGAGAATTATGTCAAAAGCCAGAGCAGTCAGGAGCCAGCACATTAGTCTGGCTTCCTTGTCTTAAGGGGTGACCCTGAAGGGTTTGTCTATCCATGACAGCTCTGTGGACCTGATCTGGTGACTGTTTCCAAGGGAGGGAGGTCTTTGGACCTCTTTTATTTCCTCCTCTGGGGCAGAGGTGGTAGTCCAGGATGATGTTTAAGTGGAATTCTGTTACCTTATGTGAGGCAGTTCCAATGAGCAGAGTTCTCTCTAACAGATCCATTAAATAGCAAATAACCATATTTCTGAGAAAAGAACCATTACATGTTCTCTTTTTTTGTCACTACTTTTGTATCTTTTGGATCTTAATGTTACTTATATAAGAAAAGTAGATAAGAATTACAGATTGCTAGTTCCATTTGTTTATGACAAGAAAGGGAAATAATTATTACCATTATTTAAAGATTTTATTTATTTGACAGAAAGAGAGAGAGATCACGAGTAGGCAGAGATGCAGGCAGAGAGAGAGGGGGAAGCAGGTTCCCCACTGAGCAGAGAGCCAGATGCGGGGCTTGATCCCAGGACCCTGAGATCATGACCTGAGCCGAAGGCAGAGGCTTAACCCACTGAGCCACCCAGGCACCCCAAGGAAAATAATTACATGGTGAATATTTCCACACATTTAGGCCTATGAAGAGGAAAACTGCCCATGGATCACTTAGAATATTGTAAAAGTAGTTATGTATATGCCACCATGATGTTTCTGAAACTTTAAGGAACTGTAGACCATGCTTTGTGCATGCATGGACATGGACCATAATTTAAGGTCAAATTTTTTAAAAGGTCAAAAATTTTAATAATAAAACTATGCTTCCCGGGACGCCTGGGTGGCTCAGTTGGTTAAGCAGCTGCCTTCGGCTCAGGTCATGATCCCAGCGTCCTGGGATCGAGTCCCTGCTCCGCAGGGAGCCTGCTTCTCCGTCTGACTCTGCCTTCCACTCTGTCTGCCTGTGCTCGCTCTCGCTCGCTCTCTCTGACAAATAAATAAAATCTTTAAAAAAAAAAAAAAAAACTATGCTTCCCAACAGATAAGTAATAAGTGTCTGTTAAGCTGAAAAGCATGCTTGAAAAATTCATAGTAAATGTTTCTCTTATCAGTAAAAAATACTATTTGCATTATTTATTTATTTATTTATTTTTTTAAAGATTTTTTTTTTTTTTTTTTTTTTTTTTTTTGACAGAACACAAGTAGGCAGAGAGGCAGGCAGAGAGAGAGGAGGAAGCAGGCTCCCCGCTGAGCAGAGAGCCCGATGCGGGACTCGATCCCAGGACCTTGAGATCATGACCCGAGCCGAAGGCAGTGGCTTAACCCACTGAGCCACCCAGGCGCCCTATTTGCATTTTTTAAATAAAATACCTAGTTATTTAGCTAGATGATGAGTTCCATATCCAGTGTTTGTTTTTTTTTTTTTCTTTCTCCTTCTTTTACTAAAACAGAAAATACTCATAATTTGAGTCTGTTAGGAGTGGCAGTGAATGTGTGATGACATTTTGGGAATTTGGATAATTCAGATGGAACATGTGTCCAGAAATGTCGACAAGCTTTTTACCTAAAGAATGGAGTCAGTGTTTCATTAGAGGGTCTGTCTACAAGTCTGCGAGGACATGTCCCTCAAATTGGCCATCTAGTCTTCTCAAAGAATCTCTGTAGCTTATTCCCAATATTCAAAGTATGCATGTTTTAGTCCTGAATGAAAGGATGAGGAAAATCAGGAAAACTTAACTATATTGCTGACATTGGCCACTTGAAATCATGGAGTCTCTCCTCTCCGGATGTTACCTATGTGGAACAGAAACACTTGAGTTTCATTCCTCATTTCAAAAGTTTGCATGAGCACTCCTGACAGCCGGAGTACTTCTGGGGGGAACACTCAGTCTGGGACCCTCTGCCCATTTCTTTGCAGAGCATGCTGAGAAAATAAATGCTCAGGGGCTATGATTTAATTACATTCACAGTTAAAACTATTTTTGACAACACAGGATTGAGATTAAGAGGCCTGTTGTGTGTCACCTGTTTCAGTGAATAAAACAATGGGTTTGGCAAAAAGGTAAAATTTGTTTAGCACCCTCCTTCCTCATTGTAAACATATTCCATCAGTACTGATCCTAATGTACCTTTTCCAGTCTTAATAGTTTTAAAAAAAGTTAGATGAAACACCTCTACGGATTGGGGTTTTGGTGCTATTCAGAACCAAGTGTTTTTAAGCACTTCTGCCTCAAATATGTCCCACTCATACGATAATTGGTATGCCTGCTCTGCGCATTGCTGATTTTGCCTAACTGTGGAACACAATACAAACTAGTGCAAATGTGATTGGAATTATTCTTCTGTGTTGCTTGCCATTGATGTGCGATGCCCAAAAGAGCCATTAATAATTTTGTCAGTACTTGTGTAGTCTGATTTTCCTCTGAGCATTTTATTTTATTTTATTTTATTTCAATTGCAGTTGGGATCTTTTCTTTTCTTTTTTTTTTAATTTTTTATTTTTTATAAACATATATTTTTATCCCCAGGGGTACAGGTCTGTGAATCACCAGGTTTACACACTTCACAGCACTCACCAAAGCACATACCCTCTCCAATGTCCATAATCCCACCCCCTTCTCCCAACCCCCCTCCCCCCAGCAACCCTCAGTTTGTTTTGTGAGATTAAGAGTCACTTATGGTTTGTCTCCCTCCCAATTCCATCTTGTTTCATTGATTCTTCTTCTACCCACTTAAGCTCCCATGTTGCATCACAACTTCCTCATATCAGGGAGATCATATGATAGTTGTCTTTCTCTGCTTGACTTATTTCGCTAAGCATGATACGCTCTAGTTCCATCCATGTTGTCGCAAATGGCAAGATTTCATTTCTTTTGATGGTTGCATAGTATTCCATTGTGTATATATACCACATCTTCTTGATCCATTCATCTGTTGATGGACATCTAGGTTCTTTCCATAGTTTGGCTATTGTGGACATTGCTGCTATAAACATTCGGGTGCACGTGCGCCTTTGGATCACTATGTTTGTATCTTTAGGGTAAATACCCAGTAGTGCAATTGCTGGGTCACCTCTGAGCATTTTATTTGTCATTAACTTGGCATTTTGTGCTCTGAGTTTCTTGGAAATAATTTTTTTATTTGTTTTGTATGAGGAGTGCAACTTGGACTATTGCTTCTGTAGTTTTGGTCTATTTCTGCCCTTTGTGACAAAATGAATCAATTTCATACTGAGAAGCATCATTTTGTACTTGTTTTGAAAAGACTTAGGAAGTTTAATAGGGATGTTGCTGTGTAACTTTTGAAATTCAGTTTAAAAATGGGGCACTTGGGTGGCTCAGTGGGTTAAGCCTCTGCCTTCAGCTCAGGTCATGATCCCAGGGTCCTGGGATGGAGCCCCACATCCAGCTCTCTGCTCAGCAGGGAGCCTGCTCCCCCCCCGCCCCCCGCCTGCCTCTCTGCCTACTTGTGAGTTTTGTCTGTCAAATAAATAAATAAAATCTTTAAAAAAAATGATGTGAAAGTTTTGACTGCCTCAAGTCAGTCTTTAGTAAATGTTTATGACAAACATGCTTAGAAATGTCCAATGTGATCTAATTCTTAGATGTTCCTTGACAGTTGATTGGACCTCCTTCACTAATGTGAAATCATCCCTCTTACAGATTCACATCCTTTGCTTGTACGAGAATGAAATTTGCTGTTTATATTTAAAATATTATTTTAAGTTCTAGTATTTTTTTTAAAAGATTTTATTTATTTATTTGACACAGAGATCACAGGTAGGCAGAGAGGCAGGCAGAGAGAGAGGGGAAAGCAGGCTCCCTGCTGAGCAGAGAGCCTGATGTGGGCTTGATCCCAGGACCCTGAGATCATGACCTGAGCCGAAGGCAGAGGCTTACCCCACTGAGCCACCCACGCACCCCGAGTACCAGTATTTTTGTTGCTTCTTTATAAACTTAGGGCTTAATGAACACTTGTGAACCCTCCATTCATTTGTGTGAGCAGGGGATAAAACACAATACATTTGTAAGAGTGAAAAATGCAAATTTTGTTAACAGCAACACACAAAGATATTAGAATATGTTAGGGATTACCACCTTTTAAGGCTGGTGTGGATGTAACACTATTAAGAACATAACAGGATGGCTATGAAAAACCCTAATCAATTTTGTATTTCAAATTTGTAAGGTATAGGGGAATAAAACTATTTCTTCCAAACCGCCAAATTGCTACTGGCCCACTTACCTGATTCTCTGTACTGACCTATACTGTTATATGTATGAGAGACTGTCGCTGGCCAGCCAATGAGAAGCCACTATACTCAGACTTGCAGTTTACTCCAATGAATTTTCAGTTTACAACAACCTTTCCAGCTTCTGTCTTTCCTGTATGAAAGAGCGAGCTTCCTCTCCCTGGTTCTGCAGACTTACCTGTGATGGTGTCATTGCTTGCCTGTCTCAGATTGCAGTTTTCTGCTCTTTCCAAATAAACTGATATCTTTTAATGGTTAAAAAAAAGACATAAATGTTATGTTATGCCTTTTATTTTATTTATGTATTCATTTATTTATTTGAATTATAGTTGACACACAGCATTAGATTAGTTTCAGGGATACAGCATAGTGATTCGACAAGTCTATACGTTATGCTATGCTCACAATGCAGGTAGCTATCATCTATATGTCATGGCTTTAAAAAAAATTTTTTTTTTAAGATTTTATTTATTTATTTGAAAGAGAGCAAGAGCAAAAGAGCACGAGCAGGGTGGAGAGACAGAGGGAAGGGTAGAAGAATACTCCTGGCTGGGCAGGGAGTCTGACAGAGCTGACATGGGACTCGATCCCAGGATCTTGGGATCACAACCTGAGCCAAAGGCAGGCACTTATTTAACCAACTGAGCCACCCAGGCACCCCTGTCATGTCGTGCTTTTTATGGGAAGTTTCCAAATATGTCCACTCATTTTTCAGCATTAATTAAATACTGAGTATATGCCAACCACTTTGTTAGATGCTGGAGATAAAATGATGAACAATATATAACCCCTCCCCCAGTTAGGGAATCAGCTGACAGTCTGTTGGGAAGACAGAAATGTAAACAGTTATAATTCCTTGTGCTAAGTGCAATGCTGGAGATACTCCAGTGAGAGCTCACTATGGTACATGGAAGTCATAGGCAGTTCAGAGTGGCTAGAGCATAAATTACGGGTCAGAGAGTGTTGAAAGCTGAGAAGGTGAGGGTAGAGGAATGGACAGAAATCAGATTCCACAGGACTGAACATGGTTGGTTATGAAGCTTATTAGAATTTGTCTTCTGAGCCTTGGAACCACAGAGTAGTGTCTTTTCTTTTTCCCTTTCCTTTCCTTTCCTTTCTTTTCTTTATTTGACAGAGAGAGCACAAGCAGGGAGAGCAGGAGAGAGAGAAGCAGGCTCCCCATAGAGCAGGGAGCCCGATGTGGGGCTCCATCCCAGGACCCCGTGATCATGACCTGAGCCAAAGGCAGATGCTCAACCTACTGAGCCACCCAGGCACCGCCCCCCCCCCCCCCCAGTAGTTTCAAATGGGAGGATGAGGGCAGGTTTGTATTTCATCAGAATCAATCAATTCTGTTAATTATGTGAAGGATGGACTTGATGGAGATAAGCTTATAGGCAGACAGACCAATTAGGGGGCTGTCATAGAATTCTAGATGAGTTGTGATGAGAGCTTAGAACAAGTTGTGGCAGTGGGGGTGAAGAAATTCATGGAAGGTGACTAATTCAAGAAATGCAGGGAGAACTCCCTCTGCTTCTGTTCCCTCTCTCATTGTCTCTCTCTGTGTCAAATAAATAAATAAAATCTTAAAAAAATACAGGGAGAGAAGATTGTCAGGACTTGGTGATTGACCAGATATGGGGGTGAAGGTTGGGTTAAGGTGGACTGAAAGAGGATGATTAGTTCTGTAGACTGGGTATCTGTGGTGGTGCTGTCAGTAAAGAGAAATTGAGTTCAGGGGGAGAAGCAGGTGGGATAAAGCAGGGTATATAGGAGATAAGGTTTTAAGTTTTTTAAAGTTGGATTTGGGGTACCTATTGAATACCCAGTTAGGTCTAAGAATCTAAGCTTGGAGGTGTAAATGTAGAATCATGAGATGAACAATCCATGAAAGTATGGATGGGTTCACCCAGTGAGAGCGTTGAGAAGACATTTTAAAAAGCAAGGGAAAGGGGTCACATGAAGGAGACCGTGAAGGAATGGTCACAGCAGTGGGAGGAGCACCGTGGTAGTGAAGTACCCCAGAAGCAAAGGGAGCAGAGACTTTCCAGGAAGGAATGATGAGTGGCATCAAAGCTGGCAAAGACTAGACAATGTCCATGGGATTGGCAAAGAGGAATGTTTGATCTTGTGAGAGAACAGTTTCAAAAGAGTGGTTAGGTCAATTGCTGTGGTTTCAGAAGTGAGTGGGAGGTGAAAAAGTAAGAGTGTTTCTGAGAAGTTCTGAGTGATTAGAAGGTCGAGGGTATTCCCTGGGTGAGTGAGTGAGTGAAGTGAAGAGAAGGTCAAGTTTTTTGGAGTTGACAGGTGCAGGAATTGTAGGTCTGGTCACCCACATGAGACTTGGAAATTATGCTAGATAAGGGTAAGGCCTGGACTGAGGCTACGAGTCAGGTGTGAAGATCTTGAGTGGATAAGGAGTTACACCGAGGCTTGCAGATTACAGAAATAAAGAGGGAGTAGAAGGAGATAGAACCAGATAACATGAGCCTGTAAGGAGCCAAGGTTTACATGAATTTAGAAGGACAGTGTTCTTCCATGAGAAGTCAGAAGGAAGCTCATGATGCAATTCCCAAGCCCAAGCTAGAATGCATACGAGAATGCACAGTATCCAACAGGGAAGCCGGGCACTTGGGTTTTAGTTAAGGCCCAAGGTTACAGGGAGGAGTCTGTGAAGTAGTCAGGACATTGTCAATTGTTCGTATTAATCGTGGAATAGGAGTTCCAGAGGGTACAGTATGGTGTAAGAGAAGGAAAAGAGAGGAAGAAAGCAAGGTCCGGGAGAAGAAACCCTGAGCAGTGGAGGAAGGAATATAACAGAGTACAGTTTTGGACGTATGATAGGATGCGAAGTGTGATAGAATGAACTGGTCTCAGGATTTCAGTAGACATCTTTGGCATAAAGTGCTTAAGGTGTCTGTAGGCATCTAAAAATCAACTGATGACCTGTCCTAGCCAGGGATGTGTGACTCCTGGGACCATATTGTCCCACCATCACAGAATGAGGTGAGGTGGGCTCTTCCCTGAGGCAACACCATAATTGATGGTTCAAGGTTTCAGCACTGGACAGAGAATTAAAGACTGGGTTTTAGTCCTACCTCTGCCCTGCTTTGTCATCTTGGGTAAATCATTTAACCTTTTAAGACCTCATTTTCTTCACTTTTTAAGTGAGGGGTCAAGCCAGATAGTCTCTGAAATGATAGGTTGATCCCAGTTGTTCTCTAGATTTCCTCTCCTAGATGTGCTTTTGGTACCATTGTGGTACCATTATAGCACTCAGTAACCTCTGACAAGGTGGGCCACCTTTCAGGGATAGACACATACATGTGTAGCAAGCACTGCTTGCTCTCGTTATCCCACCCGTGGTATCTGGGAAGGACCACATCCTCAGAGCCTCAACACATAGAGGTTTCTTTCTTTCTTTTAAAGATTTTATTTATTTGACAGAGAGAAATCACAAGTAGACGGAGAGGCAGGCAGAGAGAGAGAGAGAGGGAAGCAGGCCCCCCACTGAGCAGAGAGCCTGATACGGGACTCAATCCCAGAACCCTGAGATCATGACCTGAGCTGAAGGCAGTGGCCCAACCCACTGAGCCACCCAGGCGCCCCCACATAGAGGTTTCTTGAACATGCTACTCATGTCACTTCAAAACAAAACAACAACAAAAAAAGGCTCTTCAGCTAGCCAACCCTCCTTGAGTGTCATTCTGGTCATTAGTATTATTATTTTTTTTTTGGTCCTGTTCTGTCTGTTGGTACAATGATGAGCTCTCTTACCCAGAGAGTTTTAAATTGATTTTATAACTAAAGGCAAGAAGTATATGTGATGAAGGAAAAGGCACCTGTCTCTTTTTTTTGAACACTCCTTTCAGGAAATACTGTGTGTGTAGTGGAAGAAGTGTGGAGGTGGGAACCAGGAGGTTTCGTGCGTCTGTGACCTAGGTCATAGGTGGGTGATAATTTGATAAAGGGCAATGATATTTAGGAAAGTATTTGCTCACATTTGATGGGGCATCTGTTGTGTTCAAAGCCTACGTTTGGGTTTGGGGGTGGGTCTGGGTGAACATGATAGTAAATGAGTGTTCAGGGATATTTACTTGAACATATCTGTGTTGGTGGGGAGAAGGGAGAAGATCAGCTTACTCAGTTCTTAAACTTTTGTTCTCCATCTTGTTCTTATGTTTCCTGGCAACAGTAACTTTGAGAAAGAGACATCTCTAAGCCTAATGAGACAACAAGCTAAAGAATAAAAGAAGAGAGAATATAAATAGCCCTGGGGACTGACATGGATTTCGGTTAGGGGTTCTCAGAGCTGCTAGACTCAGTAATTGGGTTTTCTTGTGAGGCTTTTAATTGCTTTATTAAGAAAAATAGGATAAAATGAAATCAAGCAGATATGGTAGCCAAGCTCTGGAACTGGAAAAGATAATGGTTTGTGAGTTGGAGAAGTAACTGTCCACCCCTCCACTCCTCCATTCTTCCATCCCCAGATTCTAAGACCACTTTTGTTTTTAAAAAGATTTTTGTTTATTTTATTTGACAGAGATCACAAGTAGGCAGAGAGGCAGGCAGAGAGAGGAGGAAGCAGGCTCCCTGCTGAGCAGAGAGCCTGATGCGGGGCTCGATCCCAGAATCCAGGGATCATGACCCGAGCCGAAGGCAGAGGCTTTAACCCACTAAGCCACCCAGGCGCCCCTCTAAGACCACTTTAAGGGGACAAAGGATATCATAGACCTCTTAGAGCATTTACCTGGCCACTGTAAAAATTTCCCACCAGAATATAACTAAGAAAAATGCTAGTTTTCGGGGCGCCTGGGTGGCTCAGTGGGTTAAAGCCTCTGCCTTCGGCTCAGGTCATGATCTCAGGGTCCTGGGATGGAGCCCCACATGGTGCTCTCTGCTCAGCGGGGAGCCTGCTTCCCTTTTTCTCTGCCTGCCTCTCTGCCTACTTGTGATCTCTCTCTCTCTCTCTCTCAAATAAATAAAATCTTTAAAAAAAAATGCTAGTTTTCATGAGATACTGGATAGCCCATTCCATAATAATGGCAATAGAAATTAAAGTATAAACACCACTAACAGAAACATAACACTGTTAACATTATCCCGCTACCACAGAAACAACTGGACACTATTTTTGAGAACTGCAGTCCACACTGATCTAGTAGTTCTAGAAGATAAGAGAGGTGTGTGAAATCCAATTTCACTGGGCCTGAATTCCCAGGGCACAAGAGGATGCTAGCAAAGAGATTTGCCAAGTTCAAAGGGAAGAGAGATTCCTGTAATTCTCCCTTAATGCAGTGTGGCATCCATTACTTATTTTATATGTTTAATATCAATTTTAAATGCTTGCTACTGGGACCGTGAAAAGAGGTCATAGGTGTATGAAAGCTGTAGATTTTTTTTTATTCTACTGCCTAGTACTCTTCTTTTTTAAAAAATACACCCTGCTTTTAAAAAAGATACTATTTATTTATTTGGTGGTGGGGAAGAGTATGAGCAGAGGGGAAGAGGGAGAAGGAGAAGCAGGCTCCCCATTGAGCAGGGAGCCCGATGCAGGGTTCCCTCCCAGGACACCAAGATCATAACCTGAGCTGAAGGCAGACACTTAGCTGACCAAGCCACCCAGGTGCCTCCAAATACACACTGTTTTATAAAAAGTTAAACTTGGGGAGCAATATAGAATGGATTTAGATATATGCCAAAAAATACACATGTGATAAACCATTTGGTGACAGTTGATGACGAGCATGTGTGCATGTGTGAGAAACTTCTTTGAGTTAAGCAAGAAGATGAGACTACTTGAAGTTTTTATCATACTTCCTAGTTTTTAAAACATTTGTACGTATTTTGTTTCACTTTTTTCAAAAGACCCATTAGGTAAAGAGGATTGGCATTATACTCCCATTTTATATATGAAGAAATTGAGTGTCAGGATTTGACCAAACTCATAGAACCAAAGTCCTAGATTTGGCCAAACTCTTAGAGTGGCAGACTGAAGGAGAATCTGGTTGCTGACTTGATCTAGGAGTCTTCCAAATACTCTGTACTATGTGCAGGTATATAGTGTTGAGAAACCCAGTATTTATGAGTGAGCCAAATTTGCCTGTGTGTAAGAACATGTGCATTTCCCCTGGAATGTCTTTGACATGTGAGCTCTAAAAGTGATATGAGAATATTTGTTTATCTAATGTGAGTTATGTAAAGACAAATATGTCTCTGATGACAAATCTTACCAAATTATGATATCTTTGTAGTTAAAGAAACAATAGATATTGAAATTTGTATTGTCATGTTATTCTAAGATATTTTCAGAAATGGTTGCTTTTACTTTTGTGAGGTTCAAAAAGTGAGATAGCATCTCCTGTATTTAAGAATTGGTTTGAAGTGGCGAGGGGGGGTGTGTGGGAGGTTGGGGTACCAGGTGGTGGGTATTATAGAGGGCATGGATTGCATGCAGCACTGGGTGTGGTGAAAAAATAATGAATACTGTTTTTCGGAAAATAAATTAATTAATTAAAAAATACATAAAAAAGTAAAGATGTATTTCCAACAAATAACAATGTCAATAAAGTAAGCAAATGAGTGGTAAAAAAAAAAAAAAAATTGAAAAACCTCTGACTTGGGGCTGGTGGAAACAAGGAAGGATTCCTAACAGAAGTGAGCCAATTCTGACTGCTACCAACAGATGGCGGTGTTGGTTGTGTACTGGCTCCCATTTTCAGTTAAAGTCTGGTTGACTATTAGTCTATGGTACATTTATGTTTGCTGGGCTTGTACCTAATTTTGAGTTTTGGGTTTTGGTTTTTTGTGTTTTTTTTAAGATTTTTTCCATTTATTTATTTGAGAGAGAGAGAGCATGAGAGGAGAGAGGTCAGCGGGAGAAGCACACTCCCCGCTGAGCAGGGAGCCTGATGCGGGACTCGATTCAGGGACTCCATCCAGGGACTCCAGGATCACGACCCGAGCTGAAGGCAGTCGCCCAACCAACTGAGCCACCCAGGCACCCCTTGAGGGGTTTTACGAGTGTTATTAACTTCATGTAGTGTCTCTGAAAGTGATAAGAAGGAGCATTCTATTACTTCAAATCTTACTAGCTCTTGGGAGAGTGAAGATGATGAAACGTGGAGGGATGGGGCAGTGGCTCAGTTGGTTAAGGTTCCGACTCTTGATTTTGGCTCAGGTCATGATCTCAGGGTGGTCCGGTGGAACCCCCGGTTGGGCTCTGTGCTTATTGGGGAGTCTGCTTGGGTTTCTTTGTCTCCCTGTGCCTCCTCCATCCCCTCCCCCCTCACATAGTCTCTCTCTCTCTCTCAAATAAATAAATAAATATTTAAAAAAATTGAGATAATGATGAATTCTACATGTGTGCAAGAGATGACTTATTGATGCCACAATACTCCTGAAGGATGGACAGCACATCATGTAACACATACAAACCCCACTATCCATATGCAGTTAGAGTTTGTTACTCAAGGAGGGGTCAGTCTACATTAAAAAGGGATGACAATTAGCCTAATATTAATTGGGAGAGGTGAGGAGAAGGCTTGGTCTGGTGAAAATGGATGGTTTCACAAACTTTAGGACCGGTCTAACCAACAAATCATGTACCTGAGGAGTCACTTGTGAGTGCCTGATAGGTTGTCAACTCTTGAGGTGTCATTAAGGAGGGAGGTTGATAATATCTACCATAGGTAAGTGTTTCTGGAAAAAGATAACAGTCCTAAGGAAGATTGATGAAAAGAAGAGGAAGGTGACTGGTATTAAAGCATTGAACTATAAACCACCTGTTTGTCGGACATACAGGTAGAGATTGCAAACTGAAGTCACTTGGGACTTAATAAAGCCTCATGATGCCTAACTTTTTTTTTTTTTTAAAGAGAGAGCGAGAAAGTATGTATGTTCCTGCTTAGGAGCAGAGGGGTGGGGTGAAGAATCCTAAGCAGGCTCCACACCTATCATGGAGCTCAAGGTGGGAATCAATCTCATGACCCTGAGATCATGACCTAAGCTGAAATCAAGAGTTGGAAGCTTAACTGAGCCATCCAGGTGCCCTAGTACCTAACTTTTATAGAGTAAGTTTTGAGTTCTTAATGTTGTGAGGTTTGGAGAAAAGCATGGCTAGTTGATTTCATTTTACCCAATAGCTTTAACATCTGGGTCTGGAAAATCTTCAATCAGAATTATTAACAGAGGGTGATTATATCAGTTTAAATTTTACCATGTGGCCTTGCACATTTATGCTTGGCGATAAAGATACAGTTAATGATTAGATTGGCCAAAAGGAGGACCAGGAAGAGAATGAGATGGAAAGTAAGTGAGCTGAATAGCAATCATGGGGATTGGCTGATTGCTGGTGGCAGTGCAGGCACAGAGTGCTAAGAGAATTGTCAGTGCATCCTACCTGGTTGGTCCCCTCCGAGGGAGACATTCCACAGAATATCCATCATCGAGGAGAACTTTAGTACATGGTTGGTCAGTTTCTTACAGAGTGAAGTGCTAATGTACAAACCAAGGCCACAGATCCAGTAGTTCTTGATTTGCTACAGCTGGGATTGGAATTTTCTGTCCTGTTCTGTAATCTTCTTGGTAGTGACACTGTCACGGGTAGACACCTAGACTGGAAATCTTTCAGTATTTGATTTCTCTCTCTTGCCGCTTTTAAAATCTAATCCAGCACGAAGTCCAATTGATTTTACCCTCAAAATATTCCCTGTATCAACTGCTATTGGCCTAGTTCAGACCTTGTCATCTGAGATAAAATAGAGGAAAACTTGGGCTGCGGAGCTGGGCCTGGTTGGGGAACCTGATATTGCCACCCACTAGCTTTATGACCCCGGGCGAGTGACTTAACTTTTCAAAGCCTCACCTTTCTCAACCAGAAAGTGAGGTTAGTAGTAGTGTCTACCTTGTGAGATTGTCTTGCGATTAAATGAGATATTACAAATATCGTGCTTAGTGTTGAATCACTGTTAGCCATCAGAGCCTGCACCACTCTAATAGATTCCTAACTGGTTTTGGTTCTCTGAGCTTTTGCTTCTACAAACCATTTTCCCTACTGTTGTTAGAGTTATTTTCTTTCTTTCTTTTTTTTTTTTTAAGATTTTATTTATTCATTTGACAGACAGAGATCACTAGTAGGCAGAGAGGCAGGCAGAGAGAGAGAAAGGGAAGCAGGCTCCCTGCTGAGTGGAGAGCCTGATGTGGGGCTTGATCCCAGGACCCTGAGATCATGACCTGAGCCGAAGACAGAGGCTTTAACCCACTAAGCCACCCAGGCACCCTTAGAGTTACTTTCTTAAAGCACCATTTGGATTCTGTAACTTGTAAGCAATTAAATACATGCACACCCACACTAACTGCAGCAACAGCAGTAACACAGTAAAAGTCCCTTCCTGGCATTTCATTACCTACATGAAGTTTGTCTTTTTTGACCTCTTGCAGTTGGGTGTTCTCCTGCCTTGCCGACTAGTCTTCACGTCCTCTTGTACCCAGTTGTGCGCTGATGCTCCCCCTTCTCACACGCCTCACTCTCTGTGCCTCTCAGCTTTCCCTTTGCCTTTGTATCCTTCAGTTTGGAGGAAAATTCCATCTGTCCTCACCTACTCATTCTCCAAAGCCCACCAAGGCTGACTTCGTACCTTTTCCTCTCCCCCATAACGTTGTTGGTATTTGTATTATACAATGAATTTCTTCTTGCCTTGAAAGAGTTTACTGTATGGTTTTCAGGCCTCTGACACTGCCACATTCTAGCCTTGGGAATGTAACAAACTTGCTTTAAGAATCTTTGTGTTTTCCACAGGAAACTCAGTGGATTGTATATTTGCAAGTGTTCTGGAATTAAGTATTGAATTTTATGAAATAATTAGAGTTTCATTAGTGCTTGTCCCTTTAACAGAAGTGTCATTTGCAGTGCTAATCCAGGGTTTTTGTTTGTTTGTTAGCATTGTTTTTGTTTGTTTGTTTGTTTTTAATCCAGGGCTTATTTCTGAGTGTCTTCCCATTTTAGCTTTTGGATCATTCAGTAGGGATCCCTACGTAGCATGGTGTTAACATTTAGATGAACATAGGTGCTTTGAATTCAAAGCAGTGTAGGTTAGATTCCCAAGCAGGCTGACTTTTTCTGTTGCTAGGAAATCGTATAATAAAAAGGTGTCACTCTACCAGGCACTGGGCATCTGAATGGGTAGAAAAAAATTTGTGCAGATACTCCTGAGATGAAAGAGGATTTTGAATTCTTTTAGGGAAGCTTGCAGAAGGGTTTTGAAGCATTTATCTATAGAGCAATGAAGAACCACAAAGTGTTAGGGAAGGGGGCAGGGCTTGAGGTCAGGATGACAGTAGAGGAACCTAACTTTAGCATGTTGTGGACACTGCATGTTGTGTACTAGTACTGTTCAGGGCAGTGACCTACACTGAGGGAGAGACATTCTGCTGAGTTTTTTTTCCCTACAGAAATGTTTTGCAATGAAATATACTGCTATGTCTTTACTTTCCACCTTACTCCATATGGTAAGAGATGGAAGAATATTAACACAGAATGATTTATTATTAGTCCCTACTTTCTGTTTGTAGGATCTACCTATTCTTTGCTATCGAGCCAGATGTGGATCTCAAAAGAAACATCTCAAAATATCAGAGGGGGACCACTCCTGGGTGGCTCAGTGGGTTAAGCATCTGACCCTTAATTTCGGCTCAGATCATGACCCCCCGGGGTCATGAGGTCCAGCCCCAGGCTGGGCGCCAGGCTCAGTATGGATTCTGCTTGAGATTCTCTCTCCCCCTTACTCTCCTCCCTCCTTGGCTCACTCTCTCTAAGATAAATACATAAATAAATCTTTTTAAAAAATTATTTTTTGACTGCATTATTAGACTCCCAATTTAGTGTTAATCATTTGTATGGGGTGCTAGCTTGTTGAGAGTCTGCTGCAAGTTTTGGGCCCATTCCTTAGTTAAATGAACGCGTGTATGAGCACTCGAAAATTTTCATACGATTTCAGATAGTTTGTTGACCCTCCCAAAGTTCACGTAACTAATTGCCGGTTCAAATTCTGTATTTGACAACTATGCTAGTTTTCTAGTACTTCTGAACAAATTGCCACAAACATAGTGGCTTAAAACGACACATTTTTCTTCCTTATAGTTTTCAGGAGTCAGGAGTCTGGGCCTGGGGCAGCTGGGTCTCTGCTCACAGTGTCACCAGGCTAAAATCAAGATCTCGGCTACAGCCATGATCTCATCCTGGTCTTGGTGTCCTCTTCCAAACTCATTCGGGTTATGGGCAGAATTCATTTTCTTGCAGTTGTCAGACAGAGGTCCCCATTTTCCTGCTGGCTGTCCCCTGGGAATCACTCTCAGCTGCTTGAGGCTACTGTCAGGTTATAGTGACATGGCCCTCTCGGAATATGACAGCTTGGTTCCTCACAGTCAGCTGGAAGATGTCAGGCACTTGGGCTCTCACTTGGGTCTCATATGTTATGTTAGCAGCCAAGGGGGTGACATCCCACCATAGCCACAGGGCCCATCCATACCCACACCCAAAGGCAGAGGGTTATACAGGGCACATACACCAGGAGTGGGGAATGTTATAGTCATATTACAAAGCTGCCTCTCACCCCAGTTCTCCCTTTTGTTAGCTTTCTAGTTTTGGTGTTATGGCACACTGATAAATCAAGATAAATTGTGAGATGTCAGAAATACTATGTTATTAATAAAGTCCTGGAATTTACTGTGTTTCCAAGTAGGAGCAGATTCATGATTATTCTTCAAATTATGTCACTCAGCCTTCACTGGCTCACTCGAAAGGATCAGAAATGATTGGAGTTACTTTAGTCCCCTGGGGTGGGGAGAAAAATGGCTCCATAAGATAGCCTTATCCTAATCCTGGGAATCTTGGAATATTACCTTCTATAACAAAAGCGGTTCTACAGCTGAGGTTAAATTAAGAGCTCAAATGCTATTTTTCTGGGATTATCTGGGTGGGACCTGAAGGTAATCACAGAAGGGATTTGCCAATGGAAGGAGATGTGACAATGGAAGCAGAGGTTGGAACGACAGGAGGAAGGGCCCTTAACTAAAGAATGCAGACAACCTCCAGATGCTAGAAAGGCCGTGAAACAGGTTCTCCCCTGCAGCTTTTTTTTAAAAGATCTTATTTATTTATTTGAGAGAGAGTGAGAGAGAGCATGAGCGAGGAGAGGGTCAGAGAGCGAAGTAGACTCCCCATGGAGCTGGGAGCCTGATGCAGGCGGGACTCGATCCCAGCACTCCGGGATCATGACCTGAGCCGAAGGCAGTCGTCCAACCAACTGAGCCACCCAGGCGTCCCTCCCCTGCAGCTTTTGAAGGAACCAGTCCTGCTAACGCCTTGACTGTAGCCCAGTGAAACTGATTTTGGGCTCTGGTCCCTAGAACTGTGAGAGAATAAATTTGTGTCATTTTAAGCCACCAAATGTGTGGTAATTTGTTGCTTTGTTAACAGTAGTCCTAGGTAACTACTGTGCCCTATCATAGCCCCATAAGGTTCTAGTACACTAGTACATCACCTACGCCCCGTCCCGTTTGTTCATCAGACATCTGCAGTGTCTCTTTTTCCCCCTGAATGAATTGAGACTGTTTGGAGACAAGTTGGAAGAGGTGAGGGGGAATTTGAGATTTGAATAATCAGGGTGAAGGAGTAACACTGTGCCTTAACAGGGAGGCTAGTGGGCCTTTGAACAAGAATTGATTTTGATAGTCAAAAGAAAGGGGCCCCTGGGTGGCTCAGTGGGTTAAAGCCTCTGCTTTCTGCTCGGGTCATGATCTCAGAGCCCTGGGATCGAGCCCCACATGGGGCTCTCTGCTTAGTGGGGAGCCTGCTTCCCCCTTTCTCACTGTCTGCCTCTCTGCCTACTTGTGATCTCTGTCTGTCAAATAAAATTTTAAAAAAATATATTTAAAGAAAAGAAATAAAAAGCAAGGGATTAAAAAGGAAAAGACAAGACAGGGAAGAGAGAGGAGGGAGGACTGAGAAGTGCACTTTGGCCGTGCACACTTGCTCTGTGATGAGTGGCTTGTTTGGGAGGATTGATGGCTCAAGGCTGGACCGCTGGGAGCCAGGAGACCTGCCAGAAGTTGACATCATGACTAAAGTTTGGCCCAGGTGTCACATGTAAGATGAACTGCTGAGTGTCTGAGGCTCCAGATCAAAGGATCTCCATTTTTCCTTTAAACAGTTTTTTTTTTAAAATTTTATTTATTTATTTGATAGAGATCACAAGTATGCAGAGAGGCAGGCAGAGAGAGAGAGAGAGAGGGAAGCAGGCTCCCTGCTGAGCAGAGAGCCCGATGCGGGACTCGATCCCAGGACCCTGAGATCATGACCTGATCCGAAGGCAGCGGCTTAACCCACTGAGCCACCCAGGTGCCCCACCTTTAAACAGTTTTATGGAGGAAATGTACTGAGTATTTTTAGTTTCACCAAACCTAAGTATTTTTCAAAATACCCCTGACAGGGTCCTACTGAAAGTAAAATTATGGGCCCTAAGATTGCAAAATAAAAAGCTCTAGGGTGGGACGCCTGGGTGGCTCAGTTAAGCCTCTGTCTTCTGCTCGGGTCATGATCCTGGGGTACTGGGATGGGTCCTGCATCGGGCTCTCTGCTCATCAGGGAGCCTTCTTCCCTCTCTCTCTTTGCTTGCCTCTCTGCGTACTTGTGATCTTTCTCTCTCTGTGTCAGATTAAAAAAAAAAAAAAAAAAAAAAACAACTCAAGGGTTCTTGACTTTTTTTTTTAACTTGCAAAAATAAACAGTGCTGCCACTGTATGAAATAAATCAGGGAGTGTATATGCAGTATTTTTGGAACCTTGGATGTCTCAAAAAATGTTTTGTAGGGCTAAGGTACTGATTCTGGGAACACTCAACTTAAGTAGCGAGCTCATTCCCCATTTCTGGTGTAATCAGGACCTCTTAGGAAAGCAGAGTCTGTTATCTGGCTGAAGACCGGTCACTCGGTCAAGGTCAAGTGTCTGAACAGGGAGAGACTCAGGCCTGGGGCCTCTGGCTCGTTCTAGTATGCACAGTGTCCAGCATTTAATGGCTATACAGAGGACCATTAAGCTGATTGGTTACTGTAATTTTGGTCTACTACCATATTTAATTGTAACCACTGAGTTAATGGGCTTATATTAGCACTAATTAAGGATATATGTCTTGGGGCGCCTGGGTGGCTTAGTCGGCTAAGTCAGCTTTCCACTCAGGTCATGATCCAGGGTCCTAGGATGGAGTCCCAAGTCAGGGAGTTCCTAGCTCCTTCTCAGCAGGGAGCCTGCTTCTCCCTCTACCCCTCATCCCCAGCTCCTGCTCTCACGCACTCGGGAGCACACATTCTCTCTCAGATAAATAAATACAATCTTTTAAAAAAAAAAAAATGTATGTCCTAAATAAAGCCTCTGTCTTGAGACACAGAAAAGTCCAATTAAAAAAAAAAAAAAAACAACAACACACAGCAAGCCTCTTAGGAAAGTATTAAAACTCACTGTGTACATAAAGTGTTACTCAGAGTGACCTCCTTGATTGCCCTATGTAATAAGATGCTTACTTTGCATAGCAAAAATACCATAGCTTGGGTGACTTCCAAAACAACAAATACTTATTTCTCATAGTTCTGGAGGCTGAGAAGTTCAGGATCAAAGTGCTGGCAGACTCCATTCCTGGTGAAGGCCCTCTTTCAGCTCAGAGACCGTCCCCTTCTTGCTATGTGCTCCTGTGGCCTTTGTTCAGTGCAAACTGCAGAAAGAGAGTTGTCCCTCTCTCCCTCTTCCTAAAATGGCACTAAATCCCATCATGAAGGTCCCATCCTATGATCTGATCTAAATCTAGTTTCCCAAGGGCTCCCACCTCCTAATACTATCACATTCAGGGTTAAGCTTCAACTTACAGATTTGGGAGGGGGTGGCCACATTCAATCCATAGCACTTAGCAGTTTGGCAGTTGTGGTGAAGTGCTTAATTAGGTACCTGTTAGGTTCTATTAGGTGTTGTATGTTCTCTAACAATCCTCTGACCCCTCGCCCCACGGCTTTTCCTCCATTCAGGAGCTCCCCTACACCCACAGTCAGCTTTGGGGTCTGTTTGTTCTTAGGTTGACTTACAGATTATTTTTGCCCAGAAGAAACCTCTACAGCCTGTGTTCCTATAGCTACTGATCACTTATTCCTGACCAACAGCCAGAGTTGTCAAAAGCGATAAAGGCTCTGAGCATGGAGAAGCCAATGGGTGGGTGGCTGTTCATTATCCTAGACTCATTTTCCTGGTATCTTTCCTCGCCAGGGCTAGTGTAAACCTCAGTTCATTCATTTCCAACCCCCTTTTGGTCTCTAGTCCTCATAGCCTGACCCACTTCTTAGAAATATGTCATTTATCCATACAGAGGTTGGCAGGCATCGTGACCAAAGTGCGGGATGGGTCCGTCTGAGCAAATAGCTGGAATCCAGTTAATGTTAAGATTGGCAGAGGCTTCAAAGCTCCTACAAAACCTTGCCCCCAGGCACCCAGATTGTCTCCCTTCCTGAAATTACCTGAGCACAGATGGCAGTTCTCATCTCTGCTTGTAGATGGTGGTCAGGACCATCAATGCTCTTCCCTCTGCCTTAGCCCTACTTCCTCTCCTCCCTATGAATCTTCCCCCACTGTCAGTTCAACTCCCCGAACACTCCTCTAGAATCTCTTCTCTCTCAGCTGCCTTAGTCATCTGCTGAAGGGATGCTAGCTATGTTTCTGTGTCTCCCATCTTGCTTCTCTCCAGCTATTCTAAAATCCACATCTGATTATTACATTCAGCTGCTTAAAATCCCCAGCTGCCTTCCACGGTCCCCAGGGTGAGTTTGAACTCCTTGGCCTCTCATATCTGGCTCATCCGCTGTCTCCCCTCTGACCTGCTGTCTCCTGATAGTTCTTGAATTTCTAGACCTCATATCTGGGCACATGCTGTCACATCTCCCCATCCTCTGCCTCCTCCTTACCCTCAAACCTCTGGCTTGAGTCTGATGCCCCTCTTCTGTATCCTCGTCCATCTCACCTTCTAGCAGAGCCCTTAAATCATACGGGTGGTGGTGGGTTCGCCTGTCTTTGGCTCCCTCTGGACAACTAGCCCAATAGCGTAAGGGACTGATTGGGGTCAGCTGGATGAACACCTTCAAGGAAGTTCTGTACTTTCTGTCTTCACCTGCGCTCTTTCTCTCCATTCTCGCAGTGAGAACCACCTGACTAATTAATCCCTTCCTTCCTCGCTCCCTCCCTCCCTCCCTTCTTCCCTTCCTCTCCCTCTGTCTTTCAGATTTTATTTGACAGAGAGTAAACACAAGCAGAAGGAGAAGCAGGCTCCCCGCTGAGCAGAGTGCCCAACCGTAGGGCTCATCCTAGGACCCTGGGATCATGACCTGAGATGCAGGCAGATGCTAAACCCACTGAGCCACCCAGGCGCCCCAGGAACCACCTTTCTTTTCTTTTCTTTTTTTAAAGATTTTATTTATTTATTTGACAGAGAGAGAGATCACAAGTAGGCAGAGAGGCAGGCAGAGAGAGAGGAGAAAGCAGACTCCCCACCAAGCAGAGAGCCCAATGGGGGGCTCGATCCCAGGATCCTGAGATCACGACCCGAGCCGAAGGCAGAGGCTTTAGCCCTCTGAGCCACCCAGGCGCCCCAGGAACCACCTTTCTAAAGCTAGTCTTTTACCTGAATTCTCCATTCCTCAAGGCCCTGTTTGACATGATACTCATGTTCATATTTGTTCTTTCACTGTTCTTTCTTGCTTAGATTTTAATTCTTTCCAGTCCTAAAACGTATCTTCTCTCCTTTCCTTGATTCTACTGCTCCTTCTTGTTCCCTCAGTTTTAGAACATGGGTGCCCCTCCTTCTTCGACTCTCACCACACACCCCCTTTCTAGACTTACCGCCTTCCCTAAACATCTTAATGTTTTGTTTCTTGCCACGCTTATGGTACACTAAAAATAGTACATTTTAGGAAAATAAAACATGTTTTTCTGAACAAGAGTCAGAATCAAAGTTCTGATTTTATACTTTTCTCTGATTCTCACTGAGGTATCTTGATTCCTAATAATAATATATTTACTGATTATCTTCTCTAATACACTTAAATTAGCTTCAAAATTGACATAGACAATAAACACTCCAGTGAAGTTTAAGACTTATTTTATTTTTGTTTATTTATTTATTTATTTTTAAAAGTTTTTAAAAATTTATTTGACAGAGATCACAATTAGGCAGAGAGACAGGCAGAGAGAGGGGGAAGCAGGCTCCCTGCTGAGCAGAGAGCCTGATGCGGTGCTCTATCCCAGGACCCTGAGATCATGACCTGAATCGAAGGCAGAGGCGTAACCCTCTGAGCCACCCAGGCACCCCTAAGATTTGTTTTAAAAGGTGGGGAGCAGGGCTGGGAGCAGAGGGGGAAGGAGCGGAGAGGAGAGAAATCTTATGCAGAGGCTTGATCTCATAGCCCTGAGATCAAGATCTGAGCTGAAAGCAAGAGTCCAATACTTACACAACTGAGCCACCCAGGAACCCCAAGATTTTTTTTTTTTGTCTCGGACTGTATACTGCCAAGGATTTAGAGTAATGTGTCCACAAGTTACTTGAAATTATTCTTTGTGTGGTTATGATATTAATTTGAAATTCAATTACATTTGGGTTTTTTTTTGTTTTATTCAATTACAGTTTGCTTTCCCTGTTTAAGATTATTTGTTAAATATATAAAACAGTGGCTTTGTTTAAAATTGAGGACCATATAAGGAGGGATAACCAGAAAAGTCCAGGCTCTGCTTTTTTTGCATCCTCCTCCTCCATACCTAGTAGGTAGCCATTTTCATACACTTTAGGGTTGGCCTTCTGGCATTTTTTTTCCAAAAATAAGCAAATATGTATATACATTTTTATTTCCCATCCCTTCTTATATAAAGGTAGCACACTCTATATACTCTACATTTTGCTTCTTAACAATATCTTGGAGACAGTCTTTGCATACCAGAGAGATTTTTCTCATCCTTTTTTATGATTCACAGTACTTCAACACATGGTTTATTCAGTTGGTCCCTTACGGGTGGACATTTGTTTCCAGTCTTTTACTATTACAAATCATGCTGCAGTGAATAACTGGGTGGGTTTATAGAAGTGGGGTTTGCTGGGTCAAAGGGTAAAAAGCACATGTAAATTTTAGATGCTGCCAATGCATAGGTAAATTTATTAGATAGTTCTTCCATAGGTTTTAAAGAATTTTACATTCCCACCAGCAGTGTACAAAGTTGTTTATTTCTCAGGGTGCCAGGGTGGCTCAGTTGATTGAATGTCTGACTGTTCTTTTGGGCTCAGGTCATCATCTCACGGTTGGGAGATCAAGCCCTGTGGTGGGCTCTGTGGTCATCAGGGAGTCTGCTTGAAATTCTCTACCTACCTCTGCCACCCTTCCCCTTGCTCACCTGCACACACACACACACACAAACACACACTCCAGTAAAGAAATAAATCTTCTAAAAAAATTTTGCCTCTTTCTCTGTAGTCTTGCCAACACAATGTGTTGTCATTGTGATAGATGAGCAATGATATATCTGAATGTTGTTTTCAATTTGCCTCTCTTTTCCTTTGAACTGCCTGCCTTTATTTTGCGGGGGGAGATGGTACATTTTTTTATGTTGGGTTTTGATCTTTTTTCCTTCTCCGTTTTTAAGAACTCTTTATACAGTAGGGACATTAGTCTTTCGTGTAAAGTGCAGATATTTTCTCCCAATTTATGATTTCTCTTTTCATTTATGGTTTGTCATAAAGATGTTTCTCTTTAAAATTTTAAGTAGTCAAGTATCCTTTGTTTCTGGATTTTGACTATTTCTCACTCTGAAAGAACTTAGTTTTTTTGTTTAGTAATTGTATGCTTTCATTTTTTACATTTAAGTCTGATCTGTTTAGAATTATTATAGTGTATTGTGTGAAGCATGGAGCTAAAATGATTTTTTCTACATGTTATCTAGTTGATCCAGCCCTGTTATTAAACACTCCTTTTTTTGCCAGTGAGTTGTGATGCCATCATTATATGAAATTTCCAGATGTATTTGGTCTGTTTTTTTTTTACTTTCTATTCTCTTCCATTGGTTTTTTAAAAATCTATTCATGCTCACTAACACTGCTTTTATTTTCCTAAAGATTTATTTATTTAGTTTTGAAAGAGAGAGACCGTGAGCAAGCGCCGGGGGGAGGAGCAGAAGGAGGAGGAGAAAGAAACTCAGGCAGACTCCATGCTGAGCACAGAGCCTGACACAGGGCTGGATCCCGGGACCCGAGATTAGGATGTGAGCTGAAACCAAGGGTCAGATGCGTAATGGACTGAGCCACCCACGTGCCCCAGTACCACTGCTTTAATCAGAGAAGTGTCACAGGGTTGTTTTACTAGCAGTAGGACTCTTTCCCTCACATTTCTTCTCTTTTTTAGGGTTTTCCTAATTTTTCTGCATTGATCATTTTTCATGTGAAATTTAAAACCAACATATCAAATTACAGAATAAAATAATTTTGTTGGTTTTATTCTTGAATTCACATTAAATTTATGCATTACCTTGAGAGAGCTGCTATTTTTCTGATGTCCAGGAGTGGTAGGTAAGAGCAGGCATGGTCTCTTCACTGGCTCAAGTTATGGTTCAAATTTTTAGCAATCTTTGAAAATTTAAAAAATGACAGTGTTTACAAAGATTAAAAATAAATTTTGTCAGTTGGGACTACTCATAGCCTACCAAGAGTAGACATAGATATAGGAATCTTTTCAAATATGGGAAAACTTATCAATTTTCCTTTGACAAAGTGATTCAGTGCCTTCATTTGTACTGAACAAACATAAGCGAATGTGAATGATTTTACTACAACTGCTGCTATATCTACTTGCAGAACAGATGGGTTTTTTTTAATGAATGGGTTTTGTAGTCTTGTTGTGAATGTGTGACTTGCAGCTAATTGTAGTGGTCCATTGACTTTTGGAAGGATTCATAGATCTGTATGATTTTTTTTACCTCTGTGGCTTTTATTTATACTAATCGGCTGACATGCTGGCAAACTCATCAGTGAGCCTGCTTTTCCTAACAGGGAAAACATCATCACTTATAAATTCTTACCTTTTATTCCCATAGAAAAGCTTTTTCTATTTTAGCAAAATGACTGCAGAACATGAAATCTGGACAAATTCTGGGTCTGTTTTTTGTTTTGTTTTTGAGCTTTTTGAGCTTTGGTTTTAATTTGTGCTAGTGGAAATTTAGTTTCAAATAGTATGGACCAAAAAATTTCCAACCAAACCAAAAACTGTGGAAATAGTTCCAGATTGTGTATGTGTATGCCTAAAGGAGGTTAGCAGCTCTGTTTCTCTCTCTCTCTCTCTCTTTCTTTCTTTCTTTCTAGCAGCTCTGTTTCTAAGAGCAGGGATGGGGTTATCTAAAGACCTAGGAACAGTAAGTGCTGATCAAAAGTGCCCAACACTGAGAGTCAATGCAGGAGAAGTGAATTCTTACTGCAAAGAGAGAGACACGGCCAGAATGGGGAGTGAGCCAAAAGGGTCAGGAGTTAGTCAACCTGTCTTAGTCCATTCAAGCTGCTATAACAGACTAGCACACACTGGGTGGCTTCTAAACAACAGAAATGTATTTCTTATGGTTCTAGAGGTGGGAAAGTCCAAGATCAAGGCACCAGCAGATTTGGTATCTGATGAGACCTTGCTTCCTGGTTTATAGACACCTTTTTTTTTTTTTTTTTAAACAGTGTCTTTACAGGAGTCTCTAAAGGGCATAATCGCATTCATGAAATCTCCACCCTCACAACCTAATCGCCCCCCAAAGGTCCCACCTCCAAATAAACCATCGAATTAGGGATGGTTTCAACATATCAGTTTTGGGGGACACAGACCTTCTATCTACAGCGAACCCCAAGTACCTGAGGGGTCTCCAAGGGAGAAAAAGTCCTAAACAATTACCTAGAACTGAGGGAGAATCAAGTCCTCATCTATGGGACTTGAGTATAGTCTTATTAAAAGAAACAGGTTTGAGACGCCTGGGTGGCTCAGTCTGTTAAGCAGGTGCCTTTGGTTTGGGTCATGATCGAAGGGTCCTGGGATCAAGTCCTGCATCGGGCTCCTTGCTCAGCAGGGAGCCTGCTTCTCCTTCTGCCTGCTGCTCCCCCTGCTTGTGCTCTCTCACTATCTCTCTTTTTGATAAACAAAATATTTTTTTAAAAAGTACCAGCATCGTAATAATTAAGAATAGAATTTATGGGATTCCTGAGTGGTTCATTCGATTAAGCATCTGACTTTGGCTCAGCTGGTGATCTCAGGGTCCTAGGATTGGCTCCCAACTCAGCGGGGACTCTGCTTCCCCCTTTAACCTCCCTTTGCTCCTCCCCCAACCCATGTGCTAGGGTATCTCTGTGTGTGTGTGTAAATAAGTAAATTCTTAAAAAAAAAAAAAAAAAAGAATAGAATTTGTTTTATTTGCAGTTGTGACTTTAACTTTGGGAAAATTGAAAACACAATGTAAATATTTAACAGAAGAGCAGTGTCAGCAAGGGTCCTCAGGACCTAGAGGTCTTTGCAAGAAGGTCTCAGTTAACTTTTCCTGTCCACACTGGGGCCAGCCTGTGTTCTGAGCCCTCAGGTCTCTTTCTTTTTATTGCCTGTATTCTCTTCCTCCTCCTCCTCCTTTGACAGACAGAGATCACAAGTAGGCAGAGAGGCAGGTAAGCAGGCTCCCCTCTGAGCAGACAGCCCGATGCAGGGCTCGATCCCAGGACCCTGGAATCATGACCCGAGCTAAAAGGCAGAGTCTTTAACCCACTGAGCCACCCATACTTATCTTTTAATGTATTTTTTATTTTTTTTAAAAGATTTTTTAAATTTATATTTCAGAGAGAGAGCGCGCAAGCACAGGCAGGCAGAGTGGCAGGCAGAGACAGAGGGAGAAGCAGGCTCCCCGCAGAGCAAGGAGTTGGATGCAGGACTCCATCCCAGGATGCTGGGATCAAGAGACCCAAGCTGAAGGCAGCTGCTTAACGGACTGAGCACCCAGGTGTCCCGATAATGTTTTTTGTTTTTTGTTTTTGTTTTTTTAATTCTAGTGTTTTTAGTGGAGTATCACTCCCCTTGAAGTATAAGGAATTAATAAAAGTGGCCTGTCCGGCCAGTTAATTATTTATGTAATTAGCAGAAATAGCAGTAGCATTCTGTTTGAATTTAAGGCTTTGGAGCGGGGCTACTTTATTTACTTATTTAGCTTAAATTTAAATTATTTATTTATTATTTTAAAATTCCAATATAGTTAACATCCAGCATTCTGTTATTTCCAGATGGACAATATAGTGATTCAACAATTCTATACATTTTTCAGCACTCATCAGGGTAAAGGTACTCTTAGTCCCTGTTATCTAGTTCATCTGTCCCCCCATGCACTGACTTCTTTCCCTTAGCATTATACCCTGTAGGTCCATCTGTGTAAAACTTTTTTTTGTGTGTGGTTAAAATCCACATAACATAAAATGTACCACTTTCATCAATTTTAAGCACATAGTACAGTTTTAATTATATGCATATCGTTATGCAACAGATCTTTACAAATTTTTTCGTCTTGCAGAACTGAAACTCTATACCCATTGAACAACAACCCTTTTACCACTCCTTCAACTCTTAGCAACCACTATTTGTGCTTTTTAAGAATTTGACTGCTTGAGATAGTTCATATAAGTGGAATCATGTGGTATTTGTTGTTTTGTGACCAGCTTATTTCACTTAGCCTAACATCAAGGTTCATCTGTGCTGTAGTATATGACAGGTTTTCCTCACTTTTTAAGGCTGAATATGATTGAGTTATATGTATATGTTGTATTTTGTTTATCTGTTTATCTACTTATGGATCCCTGGGTTGCTTCCACCCCCTGGATGCTCTGGACATGCAAACATCCCTTCGAGTCCCTGCTTTGAATCTTTTGGACATACACCCAGAAGTAGAATTGGGGGATCATATGGTAATTCCATTTTTAATTTTTTTGAGGAAACTCTTTACTGTTTTCCATGGTGGCTATAACATTTTGCAGTTCCACCAGTAGTACAAAAGTGTTTCAATTTCTTTTATTATTTATTTATTTATTTATTTATTTATGTACATGATTTGAGAGAGAGAGAGAGAGAGATCATGACGGGGGTGGGCAGAGGCAGAGGGAGAAGCAGATTCTTCACTGAGCAGAGAGCCCTGATACAGGGGTCCATCCCAGGACCCTGACATCATGACCTGCTCAGGAGCTCCCTGGCTTGCTGATTTATTTATTTACCTCAGCTTTATGAGCTACAACTGACACATAACATTGTGTAAGTTTAAGGTATACAATGTGTTGATTTGATACATTTATATATTGTAAAATGGTTACCACCATGTATTAGCTAAGCCCTCCATCCCTTCAGGTAGGTTATCGTTACTTTTTTGGTGAGAACATTTAAGGTCTGCTAACTTAGCAACATTGAAGTATATGATATAGTATTCTTAGCTATAATCACCATGCTATACATAAGATCCCCAGAACTTGCTGACCTTATAATTGGAAGTTTGTACGTTTTGATCAACATCTCATTGTTTCCCCCACCTCTGTTACCTGGTGACCACTATTCTACTCATTTTTAATTTTAGATTCCACATATAAATGAGATCATACAGTATTTGTCTTTGTGTGTTTCACTTATTTCACTTAGCATAATTCGCTCAAGTTTCAAAAATATTTCATTGTATTTCCATATATCACATTTTCTTTATCCATTCATCTGTTGACAGACAAGTTGTTTCTTTATGTTGGTTATTGTGAGTAATGTTATCTGTACAAGATAACATTGATTTCATGTTATCTGTACAAGATAACATTGATTTCATGTTATCTGTACAAGATAACATTGATTTCAGTTGCTTTGTACATATATCCAGAAGTGGAATTACTGGGTCATATAGTAGTTCTATTTTTAATTTTTTGAGGAACCTGTGTATTTCCCATAGTGGCTAAACCAGTTTGCATTCCTACCAGCAGTAAGTACACCAGGGTTCCTTTTTCTTTACACCCTAGTCAACACTTGTTATCTTTTGTCTTTTTTATGACAACCCCTAATGGACTCATTTAACTATGTATCCCAGGTTGCTTTTCCTATTAGTAATGGTAGTTTTGAGCTAATTATGTATGTATACTTTTTTTTTATGTGATACTTAAAAAAATCTGATACAGTATATACTTGTTGGGTATCTAGTTAGGGTTAAGAATATGATTTCTGGGGGTACCTGGGTGCTTTGGTCAGTTAAGTGTCAGCCTTCATCTCAGATCCTGAAGTCCTGGGATTGAGTCCTGCATCAGGCTCCATGCTCAGCCAGGAGCCTGCTTCTCTCTCTGTCTGCCCTTCCTCCCTGCTTGTGGGCTCTCTCTCTCAAATAAAGAAAATCTTTTAAAAAAATTAAAAAATGATATGATTTCTGTTTGGGCAAGAGAACAAACTTACAAGCCCATCTAGGGTTCCCTCATGATTTTGTGTGCATTAGCAAATACATTTCTAAATAATCCATGGGTCAGAGAGGTGTCTCAGGGTAAATAAAACAATATGTTAGATTTTTAAGTGCTTGAATTAATAACTGAGTGAGTTACCCAGGAAAAATGGACTATTTTTTACCTTGTTTTATAAAATCTTAAGATTACTTTTTTTTTTTTAAAGATTTTATTTATTTATTTATTTATTTGACAGAGAGAGAGATCAGAGAGGCAGGCAGAGAGAGAGAGGGAAGCAGGCTCCCCGCCAAGCAAAGAGCCCGATGTGGGGCTCGATCCCAGGATCCTGAGATCATGACCCGAGCTGAAGGCAGGGGCCTAACTCACTGAGCCACCCAGGTGTCCCTTAAGATTACTTTTTGACTACTACAGTTAAAACAGGGTGCTGGACATGACTTTTTGAAACACTGGCTAAGATTCTGGTTCCAGATGGTGAATATATGTCAGTACTCTTACCAACTCTAGTTGATTGGTTGCAGCTGCCTGGAGTTGGGTAGGTGTTGAGAAGGATCCTGAGGTCTTACACTGGGCTCAGAGGGAAAGTGGGCTCTGGTAGATTTTCAGTGCTTGCCATGGATGAGAGAGAGGGGGTAGTAGTGTGTATACTTTATATGCCCTGTAGGGCTATTTGGAAACTGTTCTCAAGCAAGAAATCATTCCTACTGTATGCGCTCGCTATCTCCTCACTGTCAAATAAATTTAAAAAAAAAGTAAGAAATTGCCTTCGTGATTCTTTTCCCTACTTCTCATATTACAGCTGAAAAACTTCATTCCTTTCCTTTTCTGGACCATCAGGAGACACAATAAGAACAGCATGAAATGAAGGGATATGTAGGTCTCTTGAGGATCTGTCAGTAGATTATTGTTGCCTGGTGAGTGGGATCTGATTACATGGCCAAAAGGAGACTATTTAAGGGCAGATAGCAGCCAAGGAAACAATTACAGTACAGTCTAACGAAAGGACAAAGCTGGAAATCTTTTTTTGGTCTTGGTCTTCAGTCACTGTTACATTTTAGAAACAAAATATGTCTGAGACAAAAGAGATGACTGGAAATGGCTCCAAATCCTTCATGTGGTAAAACAGATGCTCAAAAAAAAAAAAAAAAAAAAAAAAAAAAGAGAAAAGTGCTACTACTCTAAGTCTGTGTTCTGAGAAAACCATTTTGGTGTGGGAGATGGCAGTTGCTATGGCAACCAGGGGCTGCAGCCCACTGACTCCCGCTCCGAAGGAAAATAAGAGTTGATGTTTATGGATGAGAACCAAGTGCCACCCTTGAGAAGACTGAGCCCGGGATGTGTTCATTTAAGTGCCATCCCCTCATCTTGTGTTTCAGAGGAAATAGATTTTCTAATACCCCAGGATTGTCTGCCTTTTGGTTTAGGTCTTCCAGTTGTCCTTTACCAGGTGAAGCATCCGTGTCTGACATGAGGACGAAAACACCTAAACAAGAACACTAAGTGGAAAACAAATGTTTTAAGGTGACAGTGAGCTTGAAATAGATTGTTCACTACTTCAGGGTAGGGGACCCTGTCTTGTTCTGATATTCATTCATACTCTTTTTTTTTTTTTTTTTTTTTTTAGGATTTTATGTATTTATTTGACAGAGAGAAACACAGCAAGAGAGAGAACACAAGCAGGGGGAATGGGAGAAGGAGAAATAGCAGGCTTCCTGCAGAGCAGGGAGCCTGATGTGGGGCTCGATCCCAGGATCCTGGGATCATGACCCAAGCGGAAGCTGGACACTTAACCCACTGAGCCACCTACGCATGCCCTGCCCCCTGATATTCATATTCTTTTTTTTTTTTTAAGTTTTTATGTATTTATTTCACAGAGAGAGATCACAAGTAGGCAGAGAGGCAGGCAGAGGGAGAGGGAGAAGCAGGATCCCCACTGAGCAGAGAGCCCCATGCAGGACTCAGTCCCAGGACCCTGGGATCATGACCTGAGCCCAAGGCAGCTGCTTAACTGACTGAGCCACCCACGCGCCCCAGGTATTCATATTCTTGAGGAAAGAATGGAAGCAAGGATTATGACTCAGCAGTACTTCCTTGTCTCTGGTCTTTTCAGGCTTTAATTTTTTTCATCGATTTCACATTGATTATTCAAAGCAGCATTGCTTGTGTTGAACCTCGAAAGCTCTTCACCTTAGGGGCAATTATTTACATCCAGATTCTGAATGTTTTTCGAGAAGAGGATAAGCTAACTGAACAGTAGTCTCAAATATCCTATGTTTCTTAGAACAGAATCTTCCTCATCTCGGGAAATGACACGCATTGTCCATTCAGTTGTTCAAGTAAGGAACCTAGGAGTTTTTGACTTTTTTCTTTTTCACTCTTCACCAATAATCCATCAGCAAGTAACTGTTGATTATGAGTCCATATTGTGCCCCAAATCTACCACTTCTCCCTCTTTCAACTCCCACTGTGTTGGTTTTAGCCTGTCATCTCTTGTCTGATGACTTTATGTTTACCTAATTGGTTTGTCTCTTGCTCTCCTACTTTTTACTATGCCAACAGGTTGAGATATATATGTGTATGTATATATATATATATATACATACACACTACATATCCCGTTCCCCCCAGTGGTAATATCTTGCATGGTTATAGTATAATATCACAACTAGGATATTGACATCAGTACATCAAGAAATGGAACATTTCCAGGTTTCCTGAGTGGCTCAATCAGTAGAGCATCTGACTCTTGATTTTTGCTCAGGTTATGATCTCATGGGTTGTGAAATCAAGCCCTGCATGGGGCTCTGTGTTCAACAGGGAGTCTGCTTAAAGATTCTCTTCCTCTGTCCTTCCCCCTGCTTGCAGGTGCTCTCTCTCTAAAATAAATAAATCTTTTGGGAAAAAAAGAACATTTCCATCACCATAAAGATCTTTTTATAATCGCACCTACTTCCCAGCTGCCTTCATCCCTCTATAACCCTTAGCAATCACTAATATGTTGTCCATTTCCATAATTTTGTCTTTTCAAGAGTGTTATGTAGGTAGAATCATACAACATTTGTCTAGTACTTCTAGCATTGTTTTCTGTTTTTTTTTTTTAAATTTTATTTATTTATTTGACAGAGAGAGAGATCACAAGCAGGCAGAGAGGGGTGGGGGGAAGCAGGCTCCCTGCTGAGCAGAGAACCTAATGCAGGACTGGATCTCAGGATGCTGGGATCATGACCTGAGCTGAAGGCAGCGGCCTAACCCACTGAGCCACCCAGGCGCCCCTAGCATTGTTTTGAAAGAGCTATGATAGTGGGGGCATCCTTGAATTGTTGCTGATTGTAGGGGAAGAGCACTCAGTCTTTTATCATTAAGTATAATCTTAGCAATAGATTTTTGGCAATTGTTTTTTATCAAGCTGAGGAAGTTCCCCTCTATTTTCATTTTTATGAGAGTTTTTATAATGAATGGGTATTGAAATTTGTCACATTTTTTTCTGCATTCATTGATAGAATTATGGTTTTTCTTCTTTAGCATGTTTTAATATATAGATTACATTGATTTTCAAATGTTGAACCAGCTTTGGGAATGGTGTATAATTATTTTCATATATTGGTGAATTCTATTTGCTAATATTTGTTATAGATTTTTGTGTATATATGTATGTATTAATGAGGAATATTGCTCTGTAGTGTCTTTTTGGTACTTTTTTTTTTTTAAGATTTTATTTATTTATTAGAATGAGAGAGAGAGCACACGAGTGGGGTGGGGGCTGAGGGAGACAGGGAAGCAGACTCCTGGCTGAGCATGGAGCCCAGTTCAGGGTTTGATCCTAGGACCTCGAGATCATGACCTAAGCTGCAGGCAGCTGCCCAGCCTACTGAGCCACCCAGATGCCCCTGTACTTTCTTTGGTTTTGGTATTAGGATAATAAAGCTTCATAAAATTAATTGTGAAATGTTCCTTTCTCTTCTGTATTCTGAAAGAGATTGTGTAGAATTGTTAATTCTTTAAACATTCAGTAGAATTTTTCAGTGACACTGTCTGGGCTTGGAGATCTCTTTTTGGGGAAGTTTTAAAGTACAGCTAAATTTTCTTAATAGTTATAGGGCAGTTCAAATGATCTGTTTCATACAGCATTATTTCCTTATTATGCTTTTGATGCCTACAGGGTCTGTATTCATATCCCCTATTTCATTCCTGGTATTAGTAACCTATGCCTTCTCTGTTTCATATTGTTTGAGCTTGATATAATTTGTATTTTCAGGGGAGTTGGTTCATTTCATCTAAGTTGTCAAATTGTGATGTACAGAGTTATTTCCTTATTATGCTTTTGATGTCTGCAGGGTCTATATTCATATCCCCTATTTCATTCTTGGTATTAGTAACTTGTACCTTCTGTTAATTTTATTGATCTTTTCCAAGAAACAGATCTTTTTTTAAAAAGTTTTCAAGTTTTTACTTAAATTCTAGTTAACATATAATATAATATTAGTTTCAGTAGAATTTAGTGATCCATCACTTACGTACAACACCCAGTCCTCATGACAGCAGGTGCGCTTCTTAATCCCCTTCACTCATATAACCCCTCCCTCCACTTCCCCTCTAGGAACCTTTAGTTCTTTGTAATTAAGAATCTCCAGGTGCCTGGGTGGCTCAGTTGGTTGAGTGTCTGCCTTTGTTTCAGGTGGTGATCCTGGTGTCATGGGTTCGCCCTGCATCAGTCTCTTTGCTCAGTGGGGAACATGCATCTCCCTCTCCTTCAGTCCTTTCTCCCCATCCCTGCTCATGCTCTCTCTCTAATAAATAGATAAAATCTTTAAAAAAAAAAAAAAGAGTCCCTTATGATTTGCCTCCCTTTCTTTTCTTTTGTTTTATTTTATTTTATTTTTTTAAACAGATGAACTGAGGGGAAAGGGAAAAAAAATAACAAAAACTCCCAAAGAAGCAACTCTAATTTCACTATTGTTTTTCTATTTTAATTTCATTGGTTTCTGCTCTTATCTTTACTATTTCCTTTCTTCTTGCTTTGGTTTTATCTTACCCTTCTTTTTTAGCTCTAGAGTTGGGAGGTTAGATTATTAATCTGAGACTTTTCCTCATTTCTAATGTAAACACTTCCGGGCTATATTCTCTCAACGCTGCTGAGAGTCAGATGCCTAAAAGGCTGAACCACCCTTGATGTATTTTCATGAGCACTTGAAAAGAATGTATATTCTGCTATTGTTGGGTAGAGCGGTCTATAGATGTTGATTAGATCCTGTTGGTTGATGGTATTTGTTGAATGATTTTATATCCTTGTGGATTTTCTGTCTAGTTACTCTATCAATTACTGGAAGGGAGGTGTTAAAGACTCCAACTGTAATTGTACTTATAACTATATATATATATCATGTACCTATAACTGTGTATATACCACAGTATGTAGTTGAGTCATATTTTTAAATCCTCTCTGCCAATCTCTTTTAATTTGGTATGTTTGACCATTTGTACTTAATGTAATTATTGATACCTTAGGGCTTAAGTCTGCCATTTTATTTTTTGTTTTCTGTTTATTCTGTCAGTTTTTTGTTTCTTTTTCCTGCTTTCCTAGAATTACTTGATCTTTTTTTTTAGAATTCCATTTTAATTTATCTAAAACTTTTTTAAAAAAGATTTTATTAATTTATATGGCAGAGAGGCAGGCAGAGACAGAGAGAGGGGGAAGCAGGCTCCCCGCTGAGCGGAGAGCCAATGCGGGGCTCAATCCCAGGATCCTGGGATCATGGCCTGAGCCGAAGGCAGAGGCTTTAACCCACTGAGCCACCCAGGCATCCGTTTATCTAAAATATTTTTGAATGTATCTCTTTATATAGCTTTTCAAACGGTTGCTCTAGGCATTACATAATATACATATATCTTATCATAGTCTACTGCTGCCATCATTTTACCGTCTCATGGTATAGGAACTTTATCTCCCTTTTTCCTTCCCCATTTATAATACAATCCTTATAAATGTTTCTTCTGTATACATTTAGAACCATATCAGACAGTGTCATAATTTTTACTTCAGTCATCAGACTTAATTTAGAAATCCCAAGAGAAAAAAATGTATTTTCCTATGCCTTTACTTTTTCCTTTTTTTTTTTCTTTCTTCCTGATATTTCAAGATTCCTCCTTTTATCATTTTATTTTCGTTTAAGAGTTTCTTTAGACATTTTTTTAGGGTAAGCCTGCTTGCCCTTCATTTCTGAAGTGTATTTTCACTAGGTAGTATACAATTCTGGTTTGATAGTACTTTACTTTCAGCACTTGAAAAATATTGTGCCCCTTCTTTTTGCTTGCATGATTTCTGGTGAAAAATTCACTGTCCTAATTGTTTTTCTAAGTTTGATGTTATTTCTCTTTTGCTTACTGTTTTCAAGATTTTTGTCCTTGTCTTTTTGTTTTGAGTTTTCAGAAGGTTGACTATGATGTTCTTTGTGTGGACTTCTTTGAGATTATCCCCTTTTGGTTTTACCCAGCTTCTTGAGTCAGTATGTTTGTTTTTTACAAAATCTGGGAAATTTTCAATTGTTACTTACTCAAGTGCTTTTTGACCTTGCTATCTTTTTCCTCTGCTTTCAGAATTTCAATGGTATGAAAATTAGATCTTTCGTTGTAGTTTTATAGATCTCTGAGCTTTGATTCACTGCAATCTGTTTTTCTCTCTTATGTTCAGATTGGGTAATTTCTGTTGTTCCATGTTCTAGTTCACTATTTCTTTCTTCTGCCCCTCTCCATTATGGTTTTGAGCCCATTAATTGACTTTTAAATTTTGGTAATAGATTTTTTAGTTATAAAAGTTCCATCTCTGTTTCTTTGCTGAGAATTTCTGTGTTATCTGTTTATAGAATGTTTATAGAATCTGTTTATAGAATGTTCGTAATTGCTTATTGGAGCATTTTTATCATGGTTGCTTTACACTCCTTGTCAAGTAATTCTGTCATCTCTCATTTTGGTGTTAACATCTATTGATTGTTTTCATTCAGATTGGAGATTTTCATGGTTCTTGGTAGAATGAATGATTTTTGGTTGAACCCTAGACATTTGGACATTTTGGAAAACATGTTATGAGGCTCTCGATCTTTTTATCCCCTCTGTTTTTGTTGGTGCTTTCTGATATTACTGTGGCAGGGAAAGTGGGGGGCACCAAGTTCATCACTGTCAGGTGATGGTAGATACCCAGGTTCCCCACTCAGAGAGTTGGGTAGGGTGGTAGCCCTGGTTCTCCACTAGGCCTTGCCTCATACCTCCCTGGCTATGAGGTGAAGTGCTGTTTTCACACTTCCTGTATGACTCCCCAGACCCTATGGGAGGTGTGGGCCTTGCTATTGCTGGGCAGTGGTGAGAGTCCTGACTGTATTGTGCCTTGTCTGACACTGTTCTGATGGGGAGGTGGGGTGCCCATTATAGCCTGGTGAGGCTAGAGGTCTGGGTTCTCCACTTGGCCTCCCTTGGCATGGGTGTGGGTGGAGTCACAGTGTTTTCTGTTCTATTTGGCTGGAGTAATTGTCTAAAAGTTTTCTGTCTTGTTAGACTGCCGTTTTACTTGTCTTTTGCTCAGAGGTGCAGGAGCAGACTTTTGTTTATATTTTAAATCTGTGCTCTTGACATTTCCAGGTTGCTGGCTTTTTCAGCTCCAAGTCTGGGATGTGTGAGGCAAAAGGTAAACTCAGAGAATTCACTACTGTATTGTTCTCTGGGTCCCAAAATCTCGAGCCAGTCTGCCTTCTCTCTACTTTCAGTCTTCTTATGTTTATTTTATATATAATGCGCAGGGTTTTTAAGTATACTTAGAAGGAAGAGTAGGGAAAAGTGCATCTACTCCATTTTCTCAGAAATAGAAGGCCAGGGTGATCTTTTTAAAAAATAAATCATGTCACTTTCCTGTTTGTAACTCTCCAGGGGCTTCCGTTATACCCAAAACTGAGGCTCAGCCCGGGCCTACAGGACGTGATCCTGCCATGTCAACTTTTCCATCCTTTGCCTTAGACCTTTTCCCCCTCTCTCCCATACTGCTTCAGGCATATTGACCTTTTAAAATTAATTTTATCAGCAAATCTGTTTTAAGCCTCTATTCTATTCCAGGCACTGGTCTGGGCATCCTGTCCCAGGCCTCTTGGAGCTTACATTGTTTCTGCCCTGGGAACACTCAGCTTATTTCTGCTCCAGAGACTTGCACTTTTCTGGATGCTCTTTCC
Organism: Mustela lutreola; assembly: GCF_030435805.1. Taxonomy (NCBI): domain Eukaryota; kingdom Metazoa; phylum Chordata; class Mammalia; order Carnivora; family Mustelidae; genus Mustela; species Mustela lutreola. The sequence continues at coordinate 66,314,329 of NC_081296.1, read as the reverse complement.
CCAGCTCCCTCCTATTCACTAAGGTCTCAGCTCAAATGTTTTCTTCTCAGATAGACCTTCACATTCTGTCTGAAGCAGGCGATTTGTACCTTGGCTGCATGTTGGGATCACCAGGGGAATGTTTAAACAAACAAACAAACAAACAAACAAAAACTCAAAGCCCAGGTTTCATCCTGGACTAATCAAATCCAAGCCTCTGGGTGTGGCCCAGGCATCAGTGTTCCTACAGCTTTCAGGGGGACGTCTGTGTGTAGCCAAGGCTGAAACCACTTAGAATTATTGAATAGTACCTCCCTCCTGCTTATCGCTGTAGGAAATGATCTTCTTTATATGCTAACTTGTGAATTTTCCCCAAACTTATCTAGTAAGTAAAGTTTCAAGTCCATGAATGGGAAACTCAAGTTTCTTACACAATAATAATTCTGATTCTGGAGATGAGACTCACGTGACTGCAAGAACTTGTGACATGATCTGTCTGAGCTCTCTGGCTAGACTGCACAGTCAGGAATTTTCTACTTTGGAATCAGCACTTGTGGGCCTATGCCTGGTATAGAAGTGGCCTTTCAGCAAGTGGTGTTCTGACTAGAATTCCTTCTCTCAAAGCCTTTTGTTGGCCACACCAGACTTTCTCTGAGGTTCCCTCGCAGTTGCCTTCCTTGTGCTGTCAGTAGGTATGCTCTGGGAAGCTGGCCTGGGGGTACAGTTGAAACTGAGGGAGAGCAGGGAGACCAACTCATTTCAGCTTGCCTAGGATTTCCCTACTCTGAGCCATGAAAGTCCTGTATTCCATAAACTCCCTCAGCTCTGGGACAACCGGAATGGTTGATTGCCTGAGAAGAATCTGAGTCATCTCAGCACCTTTCCTGGTTGGGGAGGGAAGAGATTGAGAGGGCTGTCCCAAGTTCAATTTTTCAAAGCTTTGTACTGCTGAGGGCTTGCTAGAATATATTCTCCTTAAGGCAACAAACCAAGGAAAAATACGGGCCCCTTCTGGGCCAGAATCTATGTATCCTATAGGCTCTAACTCCAAATTCTCACTCTGTGTATATTTTTTTCAGTGGGGTAGATGGGGTGGAGGGGCTCCCATTGGGTTACGAGGAACTGTTTGAAAGAAGTTTCTTTGATCTCTGTTTGTTGGCCCCCTGTCTGACTCTGTGTCTATGGTGAGGACCATAGAGCACTGACTAGTTGTGGTTTAGACGCTGGGGTAGATAACTAGCTAAACTAACAGCTATATAATGCAGGTTGAGGTTAAATACATGTTTTATAGCAGTGTTTCCCAGAGGATGGTCTGAAACTACCTTTTTTAAGATCACCTGGGGGCTTATTAAATACAGATTCTTGGGCCCAACTCCACAGCAGGTTTATGGAGGGGACCAGAAAATTATTAATTTATTTTTAAGTATTTTATTTATTTACTTGTCAGACAGAGAGCACACAAGCAGGAGGAGTGGCAGGCAGAGGAAGAAGCAGGCTCCCTACTGAGCAAGGAGCTCAGGGTAGGACTTGATCCCATGACCCTGGGATCACAACCTGAGCTAAAGGTAGACGCTTAACCAACTGAGTTACCCAGGCACTCTGGAAACATTTTTAGAAGCACCTCTTGTAATATTCATGGATCCTGACATTTGAGGACCAGTCTGCTGTTGCTCCATACTCTTTAGGCAATGTCCAGAGACTGTCAGGGGGAAATCTGCTCCTGATTTTACTTCACATTGAAGGGTCATGACAAAAAATGTGGGACTTTGAGGGGCTCTGTGACATACGTTTTTTTTTTTCCTGCTAGTTGTGTGGAATTAAGGCTCGGATAGAACTTAGTAGAGCAATGATAGAAGTCCTCCGGATACTTGACTAATGCTGTTCTTTCTACTTTTCGCAGTGGAAAGAGAGAGAACTTTGGTGGAAAGTGATAGAATAATATCTTTATAACAGTTTAACAGCTTTTGCTCTCAGCTTTATAGGCCTCCTCTAGGATTGACAGGAAAGTTAAATGAGGAAAATGAGTCCAAATCACACAGAAAAGAAGATAGCACTTGCTGCCCTGTGTTCTGAAACTGGGCTCGATTCCCAGGAGATCTTTAAGCTATTTTTTGGTTGAAGTCAGCAATTTTTTCCCCTGTTAACTGCACCTGCTGCCATCAGATGTCTAGTACTTTAAAAATAATATCTACACTAGGGAGAGATTTATTGTAGTATAAATCCAGATGACATCTTAGCCGGGAATTTGATCCCCCCCTCCCACCTCACTCAGGCAGAATCACATTTATGTAATAATAATATTTTGCACTAGCAGAGAGTGCCATTGATCTGTCAATCCATTGGCATGCTCACACTCTGGATGTGGACTCACTTGGGAAATGTGATCCTGGGAGTCACTTTTGGATTCCCTGTAACTGGGGCTAACCTGGAGCTTCTGAAGTCTCTGGTTTAGTTGATGACAACTTTCATGGTGGCTGTGGTGAATGGTGTGGAAGTGGCTGGACACCAGCCTCTTAATATTTGGGGCTCCATTGAATCCCTAGGTTGGTCTGATAATGGTCCAAACCAAGGACAATAAAAACAATGATTTAGAAGTGTGAATGCTTTTCCTTGATTATGAATTACCTTGTAAATCCGTACAGGTGAGGCCATTTTAGGCTAGCTTTTGTCCCCAGCTTGTAGGGCACTGGCCCTCTTGAAATTCTTCTCCCCAATCCATGTTTTTCTAGGATTCAAATGGAGGCACTTCACGCATGCTCTCAAAAGTTTAGATGTCTCCATGACAGCCACCTTTATTTCCTCTTCCATTTCAACCCTCAGGCTCTGATTCCACATCTGTGGTTGCCTTCTTCATTTCAATTGGATCGCCTCTATTCTTTCTTCAAGACTGAGATAACCTCCTACTTTCCCCAGATTCCCAGAAGTTTGCCTCTTTTCATCTCCCTCTGTTCAAGGCACTGGTTAAAGTTTCTCATCAAGTGTCTGAATTTTTCTTTTTTTTGAACAAAGGGGCTTGGTTGAGCTATGGGACTGGAGTGCTCCTAATATAGGGTGGTCTGAGGTCCTGTATCATATGGTGAGTCAGGAACACTTCTCAGTCAGGTGATACGACCATACATTCACACATTGCAATGGAAGAGACAACACAGGTAAAAATGTGTTCCAAGGGTATCAGGATCTGGTGGGGAGCTGATGGCTCCAATTACCACCTTCCAGCAGAGCATGGCAGATAAATGTGCATTGTCTTAATTAGCCTATGTAGTTAGGCTGATTTCACAGATACTTTGCTTCACTTGACTTTGGTAAGAAACTAAATGATAATCTTCTCATATAAAATAATTCCACAGTGACTGTGGAATTGTCACTGATATATTGTTGTTTAAAGTAGTGTCCTCTTTTTTTTTTTTTTAAGATTTTATTTATTTATTTGACAGAGATCACAAGTAGGTAGAGAGGCAGGCAGAGAGAGAGAGGGAAGCAGGCTCCCCGCTGAGCAGAAAGCCTGATGTGGGGCTTGATCCCAGGATCCTGGGATCATGACCTGAACTGAAGGCAGAGGCTTTAGCCCACTGAGCCACCCAGGCACCCCTAAAGTAGTGTCCTATTTGCAACAACATGGATGGAGCTAGAGAGTATAATGCTAAGTGAACTAAGTCAGAAAAAGATACCATATGATTTTACTCATATGTGGAATTTAAGAAATGAAACAAACAAATCCAGGGTGGGGGGTAAGACAAATAAAAAAAAAACAGACTCTTAACTATAGAGAACTATAGAGAACTTGATAGTTACCAGAGGGAAGTTGGGTGGGGGATGGGTAAAGTAGGTAAAGGCACTTCAGAGAACACTTATCATGATGAGCACTAAGTAATATATAGAATTGTTGAATCATTATATTGTACACTTGAAACTAATATAACACTGCATGTTAACTACCCTGGAATTAAAAAAAATTTTTTTTAAGATTTTATTTATTTATTTGACAGACAGAGATCACAGGTAGGCAGAGAGGCAGACAGAGAGAGAGGAAGGGAAGCAGGCTCCCTGCTGAGATGCGGAGCTTGAAACCCAGGACCCCTGGGATCATGACCTGAGCTGAAGGCAGAGGTTTTTTTTGTTTGTTTGTTTGTTTTTTAAAGATTTTATTTATTTATTGGACAGAGAGAGATCACAAGCAGGCAGAGAGGCAGGCAGAGACAGAGGAAGGGAAGCAGGCTCCCCCCGAGCAGAGAGCCCGAAGTGGGACTTGATCCCAGGACCCCGAGATCATGACCCGAGCTGAAGGCAGTGGCTTAACACACTGAGCCACCTAGGTGCCCCAAGGCAGAGGTTTTAACCCACTGAGCCACCCAGGCGCCCTGGAATTAAAATTTTTTTAAAAATTTAACATTAGAATAATTGGGATTCCAGAAGAAGAAGAAAGAGAGAGGGGAGCAGAAGGTATACTGGAGAGAATTATTGGGGAGAATTTCCCCAATATGGCAAAGGGAATGAGCATCAAAATTCAGGAGGTTCAGAGAATGCCCCTCAAAATCAATAAGAATAGGCCCACACCCCGTCACCTAATAGTAAAATTTACAAGTCTCAGTGACAAAGAGAAAATCCTGAAAGCAGCCCGGGAAAAGAAGTCTGTAACATACAATGGTAAAAATATTAGATTGGCAGCTGACTTATCCACAGAGACCTGGCAGGCCAGAAAGAGCTGGCATGATATTTTCAGAGCACTAAACGAGAAAAACATGCAGCCAAGAATACTATATCCAGCTAGGCTATCATTGAAAATAGAAGGAGAGATTAAAAGCTTCCAGGACAAACAAAAACTGAAAGAATTTGCAAACACCAAACCAGCTCTACAGGAAATATTGAAAGGGGTCCTCTAAGCAAAGAGGGAGCCTACAAGTGGTAGATCAGAAAGGAACAGAGACCATATACAGTAACAGTCACCTTACAGGGAATACAATGGCACTAAATTCATATCTCTCAATAGTTACCCTGAATGTTAATGAGCTAAATGCCCCTGTCAAAAGACACAGGGTATCAGAATGGATAAAAAAACAAAACCCATCTATATGTTGCCTCCAAGAAACTCATTTTAAGCCCGAAGACACCTCCAGATTTAAAGTGAGGGGGTGGAAAAGAATTTACCATGCTAATGGACATCAGAAGAAAGCAGGAGTGGCAATCCTTATATCAGATCAATTAGATTTTAAGCCAAAGACTATAATAAGAGATGAGGAAGGACACTATATCATACTCAAAGGGTCTGTCCAACAAGAAGATTTAACAATTTTAAATATCTATGCCCCCAATGTGGGAGCAGCCAACTATATAAACCAATTAATAACAAAATCAAAGAAACACATCAACAATAATACAATAATAGTAGGGGACTTTAACACTCCCCTCACTGAAATGGAGAGATCATCCAAGCAAAAGATCAGCAAGGAAATAAAGGCCTGAAACGACACTGGACCAGATGGACATCACAGATATATTCAGAACATTTCATCCCAAAGCAACAGAATACACATTCTTCTCTAGTGCACATGGAACATTCTCCAGAATAGATCACATCCTCGGTCCTAAATCAGGACTCAACCGGTATCAAAAGATTGGGATCATTCCCTGCATATTTTCAGACCACAATGCTCTAAAGCTAGAACTGAACCACAAAAGGAAGTTTGGAAAGAACCAAAATACATGGAGACTAAACAGCATCCTTCTAAAGAATGAATGGGTCAACCGGGAAATTAAAGAAGAATTGAAAAAAATCATGGAAACAAATGATAATGAAAATACAACGGTTCAAAATCTGTGGGACACAACAAAGGCAGTCCTGAGAGGAAAATATATAGCGGTACAAGCCTTTCTCAAGAAACAAGAAAGGTCTCAGGTACACAACCTAACCCTACACCTAAAGGAGCTGGAGAAAGAACAAGAAAGAAACCCTAAGCCCAGCAGGAGACGAGAAATCATAAAGATAAGAGCAGAAATCAATGAAATAGAAACAAACAAACAAAAAAAAAATAGAACAAATCAACAAAAGTAGGAGCTGATTCTTGAAAGAATTAATAAAATTGATAAACCCCTGGCCAGACTTATCAAAAAGAAAAGAGAAAGGACCCAAATAAATAAAATCATGAATGAAAGAGAAGAGATCACAACTAACACCAAAAAATACAAACTATTATAAGAACATACTACGCCAATAAATTTGACAATCTGGAAGAAATGGATGCATTCCTAGAAACATATAAACTACCACAACTGAACCAGGAGGAAATAGAAAGCCTGAACAGACCCATAACCAGTAAGGAGATTGAAACAGTCATTAAAAATCTCCAAACAAACAAAAGCCCAGGGCCAGACGGCTTCCTGGGGGAATTCTACCAAACATTTAAAGAAGAACTAATTCCTATTCTCCTGAAACTGTTCCAAAAAATAGAAATGGAAGGAAAACTTCCAAACTCATTTTATGAGGCCAGCATCACCTTGATCCCAAAACCAGACAAGGATCCCACCAAAAAAGAGAGCTATAGACCAATATCCTTGATGAACACAGATGCGAAAATACTCAACAAAATACTAGCCAATAGGATTCAACAGTACATTAAAAGGATTATTCACCACGACCAAGTGGGATTTATTCCAGGGCTGCAAGGTTGGTTTAACATCCACAAATCAGTCAATGTGATACAACACATCAATAAAAGAAAGAACAAGAACCATATGATACTCTCAATAGATGCTGAAAAAGCATTTGACAAAATACAGCATCCCTTCCTGATCAAAACTCTTCAAAGTGTAGGGATAGAGGGCACATACCTCAATATCATCAAAGCCATCTATGAAAAACCCACCGCAAATATCATTCTCAATGGAGAAAAACTGAAAGCTTTTCCGCTAAGGTCAGGAACACGGCAGGGATGTCCATTATCACCACTGCTATTCAACATAGTACTAGAGGTTCTAACCTCAGCAATCAGACAACAAAAGGAAATTAAAGGCATCCAAATCGGCAAAGAAGAAGTCAAATTATCACTCTTTGCAGATGATATGATACTATATGTGGAAAACCCAAAAGACTCCACTCCAAAAATTTAAAAATAAGTGTGGATCTTCTCAAAAGAAAATCTGTATTTGTCTCTGGTATCAAATATTTGTTAGAAATTATTATTATTATTATTATTATTATTAAAACTTGTTTATTGAATAAAATAAAAGTAAAATTATTATATACCTTTATTATTTATAACAATTATTTACTTAATCTGTTTATTATATAAGAAAGCACTTGATACATTATTTAAAACAGCTTAGTTTAAGCCAAATCACACTCCTCTAAAACCTACGAAGCTAGTGAACAGTCCACTTTCTCTTCTGTGCCTGGAGATTATTTGATTGTCTGGACCTACTTAGGTTATTGCAGGTGGAAACAAATCCTCTGCAAGGGCTGGTTCTGTGCAGGGAGTTGTGGAACCCACCACATTCAGCATAGTAGCTCATTTAAGCTTTGTTCGATGTCTCCTGTGGAATGCTTCACATGTACCCTAAGTGTAGGGACTTGTCGGCAGTAAGAATTGTTTTCCTTATGCATTTAGTTTTTTGCTTAATTGTTTCTTCTTACAGTTTTATTTATTCGCTCTTTATCCAGTGCTTGATAACATTCTGGCTGTTGGTAGGCCCGGACAATGGCATCCTTTCCAAACCTAAAGCAGAAGAACGAAGGTAAAAATGTACCCCAAAGTCTAGATGACAGGGACAGTCTTTAGTGGGCCTACATGTGCACAGCATGAAAAATGCCACTTTCTCTGTCTTCTGATACATTTTGTTAAAAGAAATGCCTTGGGGGCAGCTGGCTGGCTCATTTGGTAGAACATGGAATGCTTGACCTTGGGGTTGTGAGTTCAAGCCCCACATTGGGCATGAAGCTTACTTAAAAAAAAAAAAAAAAAAAAAAAAAAAAAGTGCCTTGTGAAGGGTCTGACCAGAGTAAAAGAGATGAGTGTTGTTAACTGTGGCAGAGACTGTGGGATGTTCTCCAGCAGCCTTTCCTACTCTTTCCATGATAGTAGAAACCCTGATTTTTAAATGGGCGCTGGGCTGCACAGTAAAGATAGGCTCTGTGACAGCCTGTGTGGTCACGTGACCAGTGTAATGGGTTGCATGATAGTTTCCTGGAATTTTCCTTGAAGATAGTTGGCACATGCTGTTGGGAAAATTAAATGAGGGAAATGAGTCCAAAGTGCATAGAAAAGAAGATAGCAATTGCTGGGTTTTGTCAGCCTCTCTGTCTTTCCTTCTGTCCTGCTCCCTGAAATACAGATATGTTGGGGGGGAGCCTTGGTTGCCACCTTGGGCTCTGAGGATGGGGGCCCTGTGTTTGGATGGTAGGCGAGTGAGCTAGAAAGATGTTGAGGCAGAACCCCTGTAACACATCCTCGCTTTTCATATGAGACTAAAAGACATCTTTGTCCTCTATTTTCTATGTGGTCAAATCCAATCTTAAGTGATACAGCAATGTTATCCTTTAGGAAGAGAGATTTCATAACCTAGTTCCTGGAAACTTATTATAGGGCATAATCATCCTGAAGGACAAAGTGCTCCTTTTTGCTTTATAAAGAGTATCTTTGAATCGGTCTATTCCTGTTTTCTCTTGTTTGGGTCTCTGAAAATGGAGAACTGTTGGTTGACTCCTTATAATACACGTTTATGTTAGAAGATTTTTGTTTTGCCTTGATTTTGTAGCTTTTTGTCAATAAGTGAATTTAGAACTTGAAATAGTGATCATTTTACTTTTTGAAAAATATTCATAGTAAATTATTTTTTTAGTGAGAAAATTGGCTGTGCTAGGCTTAGGGTTTCTAATTATGCGCGTGATTGGTTATTAGGGATTACAGCAAGCTGGCTCTTAGGGAAATGAATAAGCTGTTAGCTGAATTGTGAGGGGAGGAGGCACAGAGAGAACGTATTGACCCCATAATATCTGGAGGAGAGTTAGGAGAAAAGGACTTTGTGTGTGCTTGTGAGTGAAAGAAAAGAGAGGGGATCTTCAAAGCAGAAACACTTCCTGTGTTTAATTGCTGCTCTGTCTTGCAGCTTCATGGGGAGCAGAAGGCTCACACCAGCAGGCAACCATGTCAGATGCCTCTGGTGCATGAAATTGGGGCCTGTGTCTGAGATGCCAGACGCATTTCTGTGCCAGCTAGCTGTCTTTATACTCTGACTCATTCCGGAGACTACGTTTCCTGCAGAAGTCACTAAAAGCATCCTTTAAAGGAAATGTAATTATATACATATTAAGACTTCCCTCATTCATGTGTCCTACACCTTCAGACACACACTGACTCACCTTTTTTTTTTTTTTTCCTAAATAACAGCTTTATGGAGATATAATTTTAGCACATTTAGAGTTGTGTACCTATTACCACAATCAACTCGAGAACATTTTCATCACTCCAGAAAGAAACCCTGTACTCACTGCCAACCCTCTTTTTCCCAGCCCCCTTTCCCTTCAGCTCTAGGCAACCACCCAGCTACTTCCTGTCTCTAAGAACTTTCGTGTTCTGGATCTGTCTGACAAATGGAATCATACAACATGTGCTCTTTTGTGACTGGGTGCTTCTTGCAGCATATGTTTTTGAGATTTTTTGCATATACTAGTGTGCACTGGAAACGCATTTCTCTTATGGCTGAACAGTATTGCATTGTGTGGACAGAGCACATTGTCTTCATCTGTTCCTCAGGTGAGGAACATTTGGGTTGTTTCCACTTTTTGGCTCTACTGAGTAGTGCGGTATGTACAAGTTCTTGGGTAGACCCGTGTTTTCATTTCTCCTGGGTAGACCCCTGGCGTGGAATTGCTGGATGGGGTAGGCAGCAGAGTGATCCCCTCCAAAGAGATCAGAACAGAGGAGTGGGTCAGCTTTGTCCTGGAGGACAGCTTTGTCCTAGTCTTCAGGGGGCACCTGGGTGGCTCAGGTCATGATCTCAGGGTCCTGTGTTAAGCTCTGCACTTAGAGGCTAGTCTGCTTGTCCCTCTGCCCCTCCCCCTCCTCATGCTCTCTCTCTCTCTCTCTCAAATAAATAAATACAATCTTTAAAGAAAAATGAAAAAAAAGAAGTGTTCACATTGGAGCTGTAGAGCCAGGTTGTTAAGTTTTCAGGTGAAGTTGAGGATGGTGCTAATAAAATGAAAATATGTGTTTTGTTTTGTTTTTTTTTTAAAGATTTTATTTATTTATTTGACGCAGAGAGAGCATAGACAGGTGGAGTGGCAGGCAGGCGGATGGAGAGGGAGAAGCAGGCTCCTTCCTGAGCAGAGAGCCCAAGGTGGGACTTGATCCCAGGGTTATGAGCTGAACTGAAGGCAGACGCTTAACCCATTGAGCCACCCAGCTGTCTCCATAAACATGTTTTATAACAGGGAAAGTAGTCAGCGTGAATTCAATCATACTGATTTGTCTTAAGGAGCTACTCTCATTTTAATTTTTATTTTTAAAGATTATATTTGAGAGAGAGAACATGAGCAGGTGGAGGGGCAGAAGAAGGAGCAGACTCCCTGCTGAGCACGGAGCCTGATGTGGTGTTTGATGTGGGACTTGACTCGGGCCTTGATCCCAGGACATGACCTGAGCCCAAATCAGATGCTTAACTGACTGAGCCACCCCGGCACCCCCTCATTTTAATTTTTGATCAGAGTTTATCAAGTAACATAGGCTCTCAGGTCCTTTTGGGGTGTGTCCTAAGCCCACCCTTCCAGCGAGGGTGAGTCACTTTTCCCTGCAGACACCTGTAACCTCACTCCCCAAGGGCTAGATTGCACCCCAGGGCGTGGGTTATGATGGTAAAATCCTCACTTCCTGTGTGTGCATCCTGCCTGGATCCTTGGCATTCTTTCTAATCTCATCATTTCCTTACTTGTGCCATGCTTTTTCATAGATGCAAGCTGCTGGAATTGAAATAGTTTCCAGGGACACATCTCTGTCTTTGTCCTCTGCATCTAGGGGTGCAATCTAGGGGTGCACTGCCGCTGTTGGCTCTTTCTGCAGAGGTGGGGTGGTATAGTGATGGCATCCTGGGCTTGGCACTCTCCTACTTAGCTTGGGTCTAAACTCCAGCCCTGTCACTTCTTATTGCTGTAGACTTGGGCAAATCATTTAACCTCTCAGTGCACTCATCTGTACAATGGGCTTAACGAGGACCCATCTCATGGAGTTCTGTAAAGCTCACACGATATGAATAAAGATGCAGGCAGTTAGTGAGTACTCAGTAAGTCCTATTGGGTAGTACCATTCTTTCTAGTATTGGCACGCCCTGCTCACATTCCAGCTACTCCAGCCTGGACACGCAGGTCTACACACGGTACGCAAGAAGGCGGTTTTGCTGCACACTCACCCAGGCTGAAGAGCCTCTACCCTCAGGTTTGCATCCAGGTGGCAGCAGATTTTTTTGCCCGGGGGCATGCCAATGTGTCTTTCAACTCCTTATTGATTCTCCCAGTTCTTTATAACAAGGGCAGGTCTTTTCCTTTTATTGGAGCAGGAAGGGATCACACTTTTCTGATTACTTGTCCTGTTCCCCGAGTTAATTGCAAGAAACCATGTCTGACACCTTCGATCTCCACTGTTCTCTCGACTGATGCTAAGTATGTGACCCCTCACAGCCCCTGTTGGCCACCTTCCTGGCTGTCAGAGGGCAAGTTCCAGGCTTGTGCTCACTCCACCCACCCCAAAGAACCAGCAGGGAGACTGGAGTGGCACCCAAAATAGCTTTGGCCTCAGGCAAAGCCAGCAGGTGCCTGGGCCCCATCAGCCCTTCTGTTCAGTGTTCTTTTCTCTTGTTTGGTTCTTTCTCCCCAGACAAGGTGTCCATGTCAGCAAGATGCATGTCAGGCAGCCCAGGAGCCTGGGGCCTTCTCTTTGATTTTCTCTGTGTACATGCCTATGTGTACTAGTTCGGGATGGTCTTTCGGCCTGCTGTCACTGCTGGAAAGTAGTCAAACATTATCTCCCACATACCACCCCAGATGTTGAGGGCCAAAAAACAACTTCAGGAATATTTGTTTTTAACAGCAGAAATTTGGACATAGACACACTAGCCCTTAAAGGTGACATTTTCCTGCATCATACAGGCTTGGCTAGAAATAGAGTGTGTGTGTGTGTGTGAGCACATGAGCGAGAGAGAGCGAGAGCACATGTGCAAACATTTTCCTGTTCACTTCCTTAGTTTAGAAACAAATTTAAGTTGCACACATTTATTATGCTGTCCTTTAATTCCACTTTATTTAAGGTAGCCAGTGTTGACAGCTGGGATGTACATTTCCACATATTTACATATTTCTCTGTGTTCCTGTAGACGTGCTACACCCAATTTTTCCTCAGTGTGGACATTCAGGTTGTTTTCAATTTTGGGGTCACTGTCAACAGCCCTTCAGTGAACACATGTGAACATGTAGCCTTGTATATTGATTCTTGGTTTTTTTGTTTTTTGTTTTTTTTTAAGATTCTATTTATTTATTTGACAGAGAGAGACACAGGAACAGAAGGAACACAAGCAAGGGGACTGGGCAAGGGAGAAGCAGGCTTCCCGCTCCGCAGAGAGCCCAATGTGGGGCTTGATCCCAGGACCCTGCGACCATGACCTGAGCTAAAAGCAGACACTTAGTGACTGAGCCACCCAGGTGCCCCATTATTGATTCTTGTTTGTAGGGTAGTTCCACAAAAATAGGGCTGCTCCTGGGTATTTACCCCAAAGATACAAATGTAGTGATCTGAAGGGGGATGTGCACCTGAATGTTTATAGCAGCAATGTCCACAATAGCCAAATACGATGCAGCCATCAAAAGAAATGAAATCTTGCCATTTGCAACGGTGTGGTTGGAACTCGAGGGTATTATGCTAAACAAAATAAGTCAATCAGAGAAAGACAATTATATGGTCTCTCTGATAGAGGAATTTGAGAGGCAACGTGGGGGGTTGGGGGGTAGGGGAGGAAAAAATGAAACCAGTTGGGATCGGGAGGGAGACAAACCACAAAAGACTCTTAATCTCACAAAACAAACTGAAGGTTGCTGGGGGGATACGGGGGTATGGAGAAGAGGTTGGGTTATGGACATTGGGGAGGGTATGTGCTATGGTGAGTGCTGTGAAATGTGTAAGCCTGATGATTCACAGACCTGTACCCCTGGGACAAATAATACATTATATGTTAATAAAAATAATTTTTAAAAAAGAAGTGAAAAAAAAATAGGGCTGCTCAAGGTACATTTAATGATAGTACTGTTTGCTTTCTAGATATCTATAGCCATCTGCTTGCTCACCAGAAAAAAGAAAAGAGGTTTGTATCTCCATATGCTTTAATGCTGGATCTTACAAGTTTTATTTTATTTTTGCCAAACAATGGTGGAAAAGGTTTTCTTTTTATTCTAATCTGTCTTTCTGTCATACCCTTAGGACGCACCAGGTCAGTGGTCAGGATTCTTCCTTAGAAACTGGCCCTGATGGCCCCTTTGGGCCTGCTTTCAGGTGCCCACTGGCTTCCATGTTTTCCGGGCAGGGGCTGAAGAAGCAACTTCAGTGATCTCAGTGGATTTTAATCACAGCAGCTGACATATACTGTATGAATTGAAAACTATCACAAAGTTGGATTTCATGTACATGCTGTTGGAAAGGTTACAGGAACAAGGAAGAAAGAGAAGATACAGTGTGTGCACAGCTGCTGGGAGTGTTTTGGCTTCCCTCCAGGTCTGTGCAGTGGTCACCTTGTGGGTGTGCTGCCCTGCTCTGCCCTGGTCTCTGCTGAACACGCAGGATCCTTTGCAGGAGAGCAGAACTTTCCAGTGGCTGGCTTACTGGGTTTAGAAAGGAGCATTTGGAATGTGAAAGGCTCCCCAAAGCCAGCAATGTCCAAGTCTTTCTCACACTTACTTTCCTGCTAAAGCCAGGCCCATCTTCTTGGGTGGTCCCCCTTTCCTGAGGTTTTCCTAGCTTATAAGAACTGTGATTACTCAAGCTATGCAAAACTCTTAGTACTTTTCCAGAAGTGTGCCCCCCTCAATGTTCTTTACTGCATAGTGAATGGATTTTTCTAAAAGTGTCTCTCCATCTCCAGAGCCAGCACCCCTAATTGACTCATCTCCTCTGCTCTGCCTTGCTCAGATGGGATGTCTCTTGGACCAGGGTTGTACGATGGGCCTGGGGATTTGCTTGTTGTGGATTGTAGCTTCCTCGGAAGCACAAGGTTTCCTTCTTTTTCCATCTCCTGCCACTCTGTCTTTCTCATTCACCATGCTATGAAGTAGGCACCGCAGTGCCATGCATACTAACACTCTCTTGGCGATGTCCACCCCCCCCCCCCCCCGCAGAGAATGTGACCTGGGAGACAGAGCACTGATGTAGGAGGGTCTCCCTGACCCAAGTGGATCAATTAGTGAGCTCCTGGCAGATGAGAGCAGTGTTCAACCCCAGACTGGCTGGATTACCTTCCAGACATGTTATAGTAATCTACTCTGAAAAGTATATGCCCCACGTCTGATGCCTCATTCCCATAGCACAGGCACTGGACATAAGGACTATTGTTCTGGGTCTTTGTGTAATGTCTCTCCCAGGAATTGGCTAAAATCAGTGAGAAGTGATAGCACCTGCTGCAGGAGGGAATTTTGGAAGAGGTCCTTACATGCATTGCTGGTAGAAAGGAGAAATCAGTATCATAGAAAGAAAAATACCAGGAAATAAGAATAGAGGAACAATAATATGTATTACAATATTGTTTAAAATGGCAAAAGCCCATAAGCCAGGTGAGTGCCCATTTGAAAGACAGAGGCTGAATAAACTATAATATTTTCATACCTGGGGCGCCTGGGTCATTAAGCGTCTGCCTTTGGTTCAGGTCATGATCCCAGGGTCCTGGGATTAAGTTTCACATTGGGCTCCTTGCTCAGTGGGAAGTCTGCTTTTCCCTTTCTCTCTCTGCCCCTCCCCCCCTGCTCATTCTCTCTCCCTCTCTCTCTCTGACAAATAAAATTAAAATCTTATAATATATTCATACCATAGAACAGGGGGATTTTCCCACTCTGTTGCATATTTATAAAATAAATGATATGTTTATAAAAAATAATGACAAGGTACCATATATACACTCTATAAATAGAGTGTCTATATATTTATATATATGATTAATGAAATTTACATTGGCTACTTAAGATGGTATCCACAAAAAGGAACAGAATTGCAAATGATATACCATTTACATAAAATGATGTGTTTATGTATTTATGCATGAAGAAATGTATTAAAGGATGATGACCAGAATATTAATCATGTTTATCTTGAACTGTGGGATTTCAGGTGATATTTCTTCCTTCCGATACTTTTCTGAACCATTTGAATTTGTAACAGTGAATATGTGTTAGTTGAAAGAACCAACTCAGAAACAAGCTAAGACTATTTTGAAAAAGCAAGGAGGTAGAAGAAGGAAATGCACAGCCTGTGGTCTGTAGCTTACAATTGTACTTCTAGGCTTGCCTCAAATTTGGGGTCCAAATGAGATCCTACATGACTAGTGAGCATAGAACTAGTGGATCTTCTATGTTCATTTATTTCTCCATGTATTTTTTTTCAGTCGACAGATTTATATTTAGTATTTAAAAAAAAAAGATTTATTTATTTGAGAGACAGCGACAGAGCTAGCAAGAAAGAGCATGAGAGGGGAGGGGAGGGAGAAGTGGGCTTCCTGTCTAGCAATTCAGGGCTCGACGCAGGACTCGATCCCAGGACCCAGGATCATGACCTAGCTGAAGGCCAACGCTTAACTGACTGAGCCACCCAGGCAGTCCTATATTTAGCATTTATGATTTCTAGGTATTGTTCTGAGCACTGGGGCTATAGTGATTGGAATATCTAATAATAATACATAGTAGAGTTGCAGCCCCTGCCCCCATGAAGTTTGTGATTTAGTGGAGATCGGCTCATATGGTTATCTAATGCCCATTGTAATAGGTGCTGTGACATGATTCACATGGTGATAAATAGCCATGAGGTCTGCTTTAGATAGGAGGTGGCAGGAGTGAGGGAAGGTTTTATTGAAAAATAAGATCAGCTTACAGAAGGTGAGGTGGAGGGCAGAAGGACAATCCCATGAAGTCCCCAGGGCAGAGGAGAACTTTGAAGTTTCAGGGATTCAAGAGAAAGTCCATAGGGGTTGTGACACCACCTTGTCCATAGCCCTCTAGGGAGCAGGGTTTTTTGTTTTGTTTTGTTTTGTTTTTGATTTTTAAAGATTTTATTTATTTATTTGACAGGGAGTGAGAGAGAGAGAGAGACTGAGAGAGCACAAGAGTGGGGGTGGGGGCTGGTAAGGGGGAGAAGCAGGCTCTCTGCTGAGCAGGCAGCCTGATGGTGGGACTTGATCCTGAAATTCCAGGATCATGACCTGAGCCCAAGGCAGTCGCCCAACCAACTGAGCCACCTAGGCGTCTCTAGGGGACAATTGTGACTCAAAGTCATAGTCCTCTGTCTATTACAATTAAATAACAGGTGACAGCAAAGGGGTGGTTTTTGTGATTCCAAGAATCAGTGGGTGGGGCAGGCTAGACTTTTAAATTTTTCTTTATGAACAGTGGGAAAGCAATAGAGGTTTTCTAGAAGGAGAGCTTTAAAAATGACTATTTTTCCAAGATGGGTAAAACAGGAAGAGGGAGAACTTTGGGGAATGAAGGCCCAAAGTTTGGTTTTGGACACGTTTAGTTTGGGATACTCATGATAGTCCTCACGTTGGGTGGACATGTGGCTGTCTGGGACTAGGGCTCAGAGAAAAGGTGAGGTGGGTGAAATCAGAGCCATTAAAGCTTAGGGAAGAGGGTCAGTAGTCTGAAATAGTCTAGAGGGGAAGATGGCAAGCAGGGTTGAGACTGAGCCCTGATGTAGGAGGAGATGCCAGGAAGCCAGCCTAAAGATAACTGAGAAGTGGCCAACGTAGTGGAAGGAAATCCGGAGGAAGTATTCTGGACCTGTGTTGCCCACAGTTCCTCATGTCCATGGCCTTTGAATGATGGGTCTAGTCATCCCATAAGGTACATGTGGATCTCACAGCTCTCCTCTCCAGGATTAGTGACCAATAGCTTGACTATAGCTTTTATGTTCTTTTGGATAGCTTACCAGAGCAAATTGCATTTTGCCAATTGAGTGGCTACATTTCCTGATTTCTTTAATTTAACTGTTGTTGGAATGAAGGCAAGCTGATAAACTTATTTTAAGCACTATTAATTTGGGGGGTTTGGTGTTCATTGTTCTTCCAAGAACGTCAAAGAGTCAACAGTAGATTTACTCTCAGGAGTTAATAGAGCTGCATCAAAGGGAAAAATTTAAAGGTTTTGATTTTTTCTTTTAATTTCTTAAAAGCTAAAGAATATAACACTCTGAAAAAAACATTATTTTTTGGCTGCTTAGTGAGTATTGTGATGCCTTCTGTGACTTCTAGAAATGGCTCACAAATTTATAGTTAAATGATGGTCCATAAAGGAAAGTTTTAAAATAATGATATTAATAGGGGTGCCTGGGTGGCTCATATGGTTAAGTGTCTGCCTTCGGCTCAGGTGGTGATCTGGGGGTCTTGGGACTGAGCCAGGCATTGGGCTCCCTGCTCAGTTGGGAGTCTGTTCCTCCCGCTCTCTCTGACCCTCCCCCCTGCTTGTGCTCTGCCCCTTTCGCAAATAAATAAATAAAATCTTTTTTTAAAAAATGATATTAACATAACATTAAAGTTGTTTAACCCTGTGGATGAGGCACTGTCGGCACTTTTTATCCATTATTTTATTTACTACAATAGCCCAGCCAGGTAAATTTTATCTTTTCCATTCTGTAGATAAAAGAAGCAGGACAGTCTATGCAGTGTGTCTAAATGGTGGACCCAAACACATAGGAGCTTAAAACAAAAATGTGTTATCTCACTACTTCCGTGAGACAGGAATTTCTGTAGACCAGGAATTTGGGAGTAGCTTAGCTGGGTGTCTCCAGCTGTGGGTCTCTCACAAGGTCACGGCTAGGATATTGGTCAGACCTGCAGTCCCCAGAAGGCTGGAGTGCTGCTAGAGGATCTCCTTCCAGGTTGGCTCACTCACAGCGCTGTTGGCAGGAGGCCTCGGTTTCTCCCCATGTGGAATTCTCCGTGAGACTGCTTGAGATTCTGTACGATGTGTCAGCTGGCTTTTCCCAGAACAAGTGATTCAGAAGAGGTAAGGACGGAAGTGGCACTGTTTTATGAACTAGCTTTAGAAGTATCACTGTCGTTTATGCTATTGTCCTGTCGTTCACACAAGTTGGCCCTATGCATTGTGGGAGAAGTCTACACAAGGATGTGAGTATTGGGAGGCTGGGATCATTGACCATCTTGGAAGCTTCCTACGTTAGGATATTGCTTTTCCCAGAACACCTAGCAATTAGCAAAAATAACTTTCTCTGTACAAAACTTACATAGTCTTACTTGGAAACAAGGAAAGTGTCTGTGACATCCCAGGTTCCTTCTGTCCGTATGAGCATGTAAGGTCTATTTGGTGTTGTAGATTACCTTCTTACTCCTGTTAAAGAATTTCAGAGTTCTTTATTAGAAAAATGATTACTTTATTTTTTTTACCTTATTTATTTAATTGAGGTATAATTAACAGACAGTGCTGTATTAGTTTCAGGTGTACAGTATAATAATTCAATAATTCAGGGGCGCCTGGGTGGCTCAGGGGTTTTTAAAGCCTCTGCCTTCAGCTTGGGTCATGATTCCAGGGTCTTGGGATCAAGCCCTGCATCAGGTTCTCTGCTCATCAGGGAGCCTGCTTCCCGGTCTCTCTCTGCCTACCTCTCTGCCCACTTGTGATCTCTGCTTGTCAAATAAATAAATAAAATCTTTTTAAAAAAAGTACATAACTCAGTGTTCATCACCATAAGTATAGTCACCATCTGTCACCAAGCAACATTATTTTACCATCTTACAGACCATATTTCATATGTTATACTTTTCATCTCTGTGACTCATTTATTTTGTAACTGGAAGTTCGTACTTCTTAATCACAAAATTTTATCGATTTCACCCATCCATCTACCCATATCTCCTCTTTTATTTGTCTCTTTTTTCCCTTGTTCCTTTGTTTTGTTCCTTAAATTCTACATGTGAGTGAAATCATGATATTTGTCTTTTTCTGTCCGACTAACTTCACTTAGCATTATATCCTCTAGGTCCATCTATGTTGCAGATGGAAAGGTCTCATTGTTTTTTATGGCTGATATTTCATCATATAGATGCCACATCTGTATTCATCTATGGAAGGATACCTGTGCTGCTTCCATACCTTGACTATTTTAAGTGCTGCAGTAAGCATCAGGGTGCATGTTTCTTTCTGAATTAGTGTTTTGTTTTCTGAATACCCAGTAGTGGACTTAGTGAATCATATGGTAGTTCTCTTTTTAAATTTTTGAGGAATCTCTGTGCTCTTTTCTGTATTGACTGCACCAATTTGCATTCCCACCAACGGTGTGCAAGGGTTCCCTTTTCTCCACATCCTCATCAGCACTTGTTGTTATCTTTTTGATTTTAACCATTATGACAGGTATGAGGTGATATCTCATTGTGGTTTTGATTTGCATTTCCCTGATGATGATGTTAAGCATATTTTCATGTGTCTGTAGGCCATTTATGATTTGTGGGATTTTTTGGTGTTGAGTTTTGTTAGTTCTTTATATATTTATTTGGATGTTAACCCCTTATCAGATATATTATCTGAAAATATCTTCTTCCATTCACTAGGTTGTCTTTTATTTTGTTAATGGTGTCCTTTGCTGTGCGAAAGCTTTTTATTTTGATGTAGTCTTAATGCTTTTTTTTAAAATTTGTTTTTCTTTCCAGAGGAGACATACCTAGAAAAGTTCTGCAGTCAGTGTCAGAGAAATTACTGCCTATATTTTCTTCTAGGACTTTATGTTTTCAGGTCTCCCATTTAGGTCTTTAATCCGTTTTGAGCTTGGTTTTGGGTATGGTGTTAGTAAGTGGTCCACTCCCATTCTTTCGCACGTAGCTGTCCAGTTTTCCCAGCACCATTTATTGAAGAGACTATGTTTTCCCATTATGTAGTCTTGCCTCCTTTGTCGTAGATCAATTGACCATATAAGCAATGGGTTTATTTCTGGGCTGTCTGTTCTGTTTTGTTAATGTCTGTGTCTGTTTTTGTGCCCACACTATGCTGTTTTTATTATTGCAGCTTTGTAGTACATCTGGAAATCTGGGGTTGTGATACCTGCAGCTTTGTCTTCCTTTCTCGGGATTGCTTTGGCTCCAGGTGTTTTGTGGTTCCATAGAAATTTTAGGATTATTTTTTCTAGTTCTGTTCAAAATGCTATTGGTATTTTGATAAGGATTGCATTGAATGTATAAATTGTTTTGGGTTATGTGGACATTTTAACAGTATTTGTTCTTCTAGTTCTTGAGCATGGAATGTCTTTCTATTTGGTTGTGTCGTCTTCAATTTCTTTCATCAATGTTGTGTAGTTTTTGGAGTATAGGTCTTTTATCTCCTTGGCTAATTTGATTCCTTGGTACCTTATTCTTTTTGCTACATTTGTAAATGGGATTGTCTTCTTAATTATTGTCTCTTCTACTTCATTATTGTGTATAGAAATATAACAGACTTCTGTATATTAATTTTGTATCTTGTGACTTTACTGAATTCATTTATCAGTTCTAATAGTTTTTTGGTGATGTTCTTGGGGATTTCTGTCTACAGTATCATGTCACCTGCAAATAGTGACAGTCTTACTTCTTCACCAGTTTGGATACCTTTTATTTGTATTTCTTGTCAAGATTGCTGTGACTTGGACTTCAAGTACCATGTTACCAAATGGTGAGAGTGGATATCTTTGTCTTTTTCCTGATCACAGAGGGAAAAGCTCTGTTTTTCACCATTGAGTATCATGTTAGCTGTGGAGCTTTCATATATGGCTTTTATTATGTTGAGGTGTTTTCTCTAATCCCACTTTGTTGAGAGTTTTTGTCCAGAATGGATGTTGTACTTTGTCAAATACCTTTTTTTTCATCTGTTGAAATGATCATATGGTTTCTGTCCTTTCTATTGTTAATGTGATGTATCGTGGCTTAATTTGTGGATATTGAACTACCCTTGCATACCTGGAATAAGCCTCACTTGATTGTGGTCAGTAATTTTTTAAAATATATTGCTGAATTCAGTTTGCTAATATTTTGTTGAGGAATTTTGCATCTATGTTCATCAGAGATACTGGCCTGATCATATAGTTTTGGAGAGATGTTGGCAAAGATACGGTTTTCTTTTTTCATAGTGTCTGGTTTTGATATCAGGTCAATGTTCATTTTGTAGAATGAATTTGGAAGCGTTCCTTCCACTTCTATTTTTAAAATAGTTTGAGGAGAATAGGTATTAACTTTTTTTTTTTAAAGGATTTTATTTATTTATTTGACAGAGAGAGAGAGATCACAAGTAGGCAGAGAGGCAGGCAGAGATAAAGGAGGAAGCAGACTCCCCACCAAGCAGAGAGCCCAACACAGGGCTTGATCCCAAGACCCTGAGATCATGACCTGAGCTGAAGACAGAGGCTTAACCCACTGAGTCACCCAGACGCCCCAGGTATTAACTCTTTAAATGTTTGGTAGAATTCACCTGTGAAGCCATCTGGTCCTGGACTTTTGGTTTGTGGGAGGTGTTTTGTTTTTTTTTTTTAAGATTTTATTTATTTACTTGACAGCACAAGTAGGGGGGAATGGCAGGCAGGAGAGGGGAAAGCAGACTCCCCATTAAGCTGGGAGCTGGATGTGAGGCTCTATTTAGGACCCCAAGATCATAACTGAGCCACCCAGGTACCTGGGATTTTTTTGATTACTGATTAAATTTTCATTGCTATAATCTGTCAGTTCAAATTTTTATTTCTTCCTGCTTCAGTTTTAGAAAGTTACATGTTTCTACAAATTTATCCATTTCTCCTGGGTCATCTAATTTGTTATCATATCATTTTTAGTAGTGTTCTATTATAATCCTTTATATTTCTGTGGTATCAGTTGTTATTTCTCCTTCGTTTCTGATTTTATTGGAGTCCTCTCCATGAGTCTGAACAAATGTTAATCAATTTTGTTGATCTTTTCCAAGAGTTAGCTTCTGACTTTATTGATCTTTTCTTTTCCTTTTAAAGTCCCTAGTTCATTTATTTCTGCTCTAAATATTTTTAGACTTATTTTATTTGTCAGAGAGAGAATGAGAGAGAGGGAGCACATAAGAAGGGGAGCGGCAGGCAGAGGGAGAAGCAGGCTCCCCACTGAGCAAGGAACCCGATGTAGGACTCGATCCCAGGATCCTGGATGGTGACCTGAGCCAAAGGTAGATGCTTAACCCACTGAGCCACCCAGGCGTCTCTGTTTATTCTGCTCTAATTTTTATTACTCCCTCCCTGTTACTAGCTTTGTTTTTCCTTTTCTAGGTCTTTTAGGTGTAAGTTTATATTATCTATTTGAAATATTTGTTTCTTGAGGTAGACCTGGATTGCTGTGAATTTCCTTTAGAGCTAATTTTGGTACATACAAAAGATTTGGATGATCTGTCTATTACTGAGAGTGGTGTGTTAAGATCGCTTACTGTTAGTGTATTCATATCAATATGACTCTTTATCTTGGTTGATAGTTGGCTTACGTAGTTGGCTGCTCCCGTATTGGGGGCATAAATATTTACAATTGTTAGATCTTCTTGGTGGATGGATCCCTTAAGAATGATGTAGTGTCCTGCTTTAGCTGTGACTACAGTCTTTAAAGTCTAATTTATCTGATATGAGAATTTCTACCCCAGCTTTCTTTTTGAGGCCCATTGGCATGAAAGATGCTTCTCCATCCCTTCACTTTCAGTCTGGATGTATCATTCCAAATGGGTCTCTTATAGACAGCATATGGACAGGTCTTGCTGCTTTATCCAACCTGCAACTCTGTGCCATTTTATGGGAGTGTTTAGGCCGTTCACTTTGAGAATGATTATTGAAAGATACGTTTTTATTAACATCATGTAGCCTGTAAAGTTCTTGTTTCTATAGATTGTCTCTGTAAATTTCTGTTCTGTGTCACTCTTGGGTTCTTTCTTCTTTTATAGGACCCTCCCTTAATATTTCTTGTAGTGCCAGCTTGGTGGTCACATACTGTTTTAAATCTTGCCTGTCTTGGAAGCTCTTTATCTCTCCATCCATTCTGAATGTCAGCCCTGCCGGATAAAGTATTCTTGGCTGCATGTTCTTCTCATTTAGTGCTCTTAATATGTCTTGCCAGCCCTTTCTGGCTTGCCAGATTTCTGTGGACAGGTCTGACGTTATTCTGATGGACTCCTCTGTACCTAAGGAATCGCTTCCCCCAGCTGCTCTCAGAAGCTGTTGTCTAAAATTATGATTCGTCAGTTTCACAATCAAGTGCCTCAAGGTCTTTCTAGATTCTTTGATCATTGTGCTTTCATTTTCATTTGTTTCCATGTTTTTTTTTTTTTTTAAAGATTTGCTTTATTTATTTGACAGAGAGAGAGAGTACCCACAAGCAGGAGGAATGGTAGGGAGAGGGAGAGAGAGAAGCAGACTCCCCGTAGAGCAGGGAGCCTGGTGCGGGGCTCAGTCCCAGGACCCTGGGATCATGACCTGAACCAAAGGCAGGTGCTTAACTGACTGAGCCACCCAGGCACCCCTCCATGTATTTTTTTTTTTTTATCTCCTGTTTGATTTCTTGGTGGCCCATTCATTGTTTAGTAGCATGTTATTTAGCCTCCATGTATTTGTGTTCATTCCAAATTTTTCCTTGTGATTGATTTCTAGTTTCATACTATTGTCAAAAAAGATGCATGATATGATTTTAGTTTTCTTGAATTTATGAGACTTGTGGCTAACATGTGATTTATCCTGGAGAATGTTTCATTTGCACTTGGAAATAATGTGTATTCTCTTGTTTTGTGATGGAATGTTCTGTATATATCTCTTAAATCCATCTGGTCTAGTGTGTCATTCAAAGCCACTATTTCCTTGTTTCTTCTTCCTTTTTTTTTTTTTTTTTTTTTAAGACTTTTTTTATTTATTTGACAGAGAAGAGATCTCAAGTAGGCAGAGCAGCTGGCAGGGAGAGAAGGGGAAGCAGCCTTCCTGCTGAGCCGAGAGCCCGATGTGGGGCTCAATCTCAAGACCCTGAAATCATGACCTGAGCTGAAGGCAGAGGCTTAACCCATTGAGCCACCCAGGTGCCCCTCCTTGTTGATTTTCTATCTGGATGATCTGTCCATTGATATAAGTAAGGTATTAAAGTCCCTGACTTTTTTTTTTTAATGATTTTGTTTATTTATATGAGAAAGTGAGAGAGCACAGTGGGGGAGGAGCAGAAAGTGGGGGAGAAGCAGTCTCCTCGCTGAGCAGGGAGTTTTATGCTGGGCTGATCCTTGGACTCCAGGATCATGACCTGAGCTGAAGGGAGATGCTCAGCTGACTGAGCCACCCAGGTGTCCCAAAGTCCCTTACTATTATTTTGTTACTGCCAGTTTCTTTATTTCTGTTCATAGTTGGTTTATGTGCCCTAGGTTGGATGCATAGACATTTACAGTTGTTATATTCTCTTGTTGAATTTTTCCCTTCATCATTATGTAGTGTCCTTCTCTGTCTTTTGGTACAGTCTTTGTTTTATATAAACATATATTTTTATCCCCAGGAGTACAGGTCTGTGAATCACCAGGTTTACACACTTCACAGCACTCACCAAAACACATACCCTCCCCAATGTCCATAATACCACCCCCTTCTCCCAAAACCCCTCCCCCCAGCAACCCTCAGTTTGTTTTGTGAGATTAAGAGTCACTTATGGTTTGTCTCCCTCCCAATCCCATCTTCTTTCATTTATTCTTCTCGTACCCACTTAAGCCCCCATGTTGCATCACCACTTCCTCATATCAGGGAGATCATATGATAGTTGTCTTTCTCCGCTTGACTTATTTCGCTAAGCATGATACGCTCTAGTTCCATCCATGTTGTCGCAAATGGCAAGATTTCATTTCTTTTGATGGCTGCATAGTATTCCATTGTGTATATATACCACATCTTCTTGATCCATTCATCTGTGGATGGACATCTAGGTTCTTTCCATAGTTTGGCTATTGTGGACATTGCTGCTATAAACATTCGAGTACATGTGCCCCTTTGGATCACTACGTTTGTATCTTTAGGGTAAATACCCAATAGTGCAATTGCTGGGTCATAGGGAAGTTCTATTTTCAACATTTTGAGGAACCTCCATGCTGTTTCCAGAGAGGTTGCACCAGCTTGCATTCCCACCAACAGTGTAGGAGGGTTCCCCTTTCTCCGCATCCTCACCAGCATCTGTCATTTCCTGACTTGTTGATTTTAGCCATTCTGACTGGTGTGAGGTGATACCTCATTGTGGTTTTGATTTGTATTTCCCTGATGCCGAGTGATATGGAGCACTTTTTCATGTGTCTGTTGGCCATCTGGATGTCTTCTTTGCAGAAATGTCTGTTCATGTCCTCTGCCCATTTCTTGATTGGATTATTTGTTCTTTGGGTGTTGAGTTTGCTAAGTTCTTTATAGATTCTGGACACTAGT
The DNA here is from genome assembly GCF_030435805.1 of Mustela lutreola. NCBI lineage: Eukaryota > Metazoa > Chordata > Mammalia > Carnivora > Mustelidae > Mustela > Mustela lutreola. The sequence goes on along the minus strand of NC_081296.1, from coordinate 66,288,722 downwards.
CCTTTATCTGATATGTCGTTTGCAAATATCTTCTCCCATTCTGTCAGTTGTCTTTTGATTTTGTTAACTGTTTCCTTTGCTGTGCAAAAGCTTTTGATCTTGATGAAATCCCAATAGTTCATTTTTGCCCTTGCTTCCCTTGCCTTTTGCGTTGTTCCTAGGAAGATGTTGCTGCGGCTGAGGTCGAAGAGGTTGCTGCCTGTGTTCTCCTCAAGGATTTTGATGGATTCCTTTCGCACATTGAGGTCCTTCATCCATTTTGAGTCTATTTTCGTGTGTGGTGTAAGGAAATGGTCCAATTTAATTTTTCTGCATATGGCTGTCCAATTTTCCCAGCACCATTTATTGAAGAGGCTGTCTTTTTTTCATTGGACATTCTTTCCTGCTTTGTCAAAGATTAGTTGACCATAGAGTTGAGAGTCTATTTCTGGGCTCTCTATTCTGTTCCATTGATCTATGGGTCTGTTTTTGTGCCAGTACCATGCTGTCTTGATGATGACAGCTTTGTAATAGAGCTTGAAGTCCGGGATTGTGATGCCACCAATGTTGGCTTTCTTTTTCAATATCCCTTCAGCTATTCGAGGTCTTTTCTGGTTCCATATAAATTTTAGAATTATTTGTTCCATTTCTTTGAAAAAGATGGATGGTACTTTGATAGGAATTGCATTAAATGTGTAGATTGCTTTAGGTAGCATAGACATTTTCACAATATTTATTCTTCCAATCCAGGAGCCTGGAAAATTTTTCCATTTCTTTGTGTCTTCCTCAATTTCTTTCATGAGTACTTTATAGTTTTCTGAGTATAGATTCTGTGTCTCTTTGGTTAGGTTTATTCCTAGGTATCTTATGGTTTTGGGTGCAATTGTAAATGGGATTGACTCCTTAATTTCCCTTTCTTCTGTCTTGCTGTTGGTGTAGAGAAATGCAACTGATTTCTGTGCATTGGTTTTATATCCTGACACTTTACTGAATTCCTGTATAAGTTCTAGCAGTTTTGGAGTGGAGTCTTTTGGGTTTTCCACATATAGTATCATATCATCTGCGAAGAGTGATAATTTGACTTCTTCTTTGCCGATTTGGATGCCTTTAATTTCCTTTTGTTGTCTGATTGCTGAGGCTAGGACCTCTAGTACTATGTTGAATAGCAGTGGTGATAATGGACATCCCTGCCATGTTCCTGACCTTAGCAGAAAAGCTTTCAGTTTTTCTCCATTGAGAATGATATTTGCAGTGGGTTTTTCATAGATGGCTTTGATGATATTGAGGTATGTGCCCTCTATCCCTACACTTTGAAGAGTTTTGATCAGGAAGGGATGCTGTACTTTGTCAAATGCTTTTTCAGCATCTATTGAGAGTATCATATGGTTCTTGTTCTTACTTTTATTGATGTGTTGTATCCCATTGACTGATTTGCGGATGTTGAACCAACCTTGCAGCCCTGGAATAAATCCCACTTGGTCGTGGTGAATAATCTTTTTAATGTACTGTTGAATCCTATTGGCTAGTATTTTGTTGAGTATTTTCGCATCTGTGTTCATCAAGGATATTGGTCTATAGCTCTCTTTTTTGGTGGGATCCTTGTCTGGTTTTGGGATCAAGGTGATGCTGGCCTCATAAAATGAGTTTGGAAGTTTTCCTTCCATTTCTATTTTTTGGAACAGTTTTAGGAGAATAGGAATTAGTTCTTCTTTAAATGTTTGGTAGAATTCCCCCGGGAAGCCGTCTGGCCCTGGGCTTTTGTTTGTTTGGAGATTTTTAATGACTGTTTCAATCTCCTTACTGGTTATGGGTCTGTTCAGGCTTTCTATTTCTTCCTGGTTCAGTTGTGGTAGTTTATATGTTTCTAGGAATGCATCCATTTCTTCCAGATTGTCAAATTTATTGCCGTAGAGTTGCTCATAGTATGTTCTTATAATAGTTTGTATTTCTTTGGTGTTAGTTGTGATCTCTCCTCTTTCATTCATGATTTTATTTATTTGGGTCCTTTCTCTTTTCTTTTTGATAAGTCGGGCCAGGGGTTTATCAATTTTATTAATTCTTTCAAAGAACCAGCTCCTACTTTCGTTGATTTGTTCTATTGTTTTTTTGGTTTCTATTTCATTGATTTCTGCTCTGATCTTTATGATTTCTCTTCTCCTGCTAGGCTTAGGGTTTCTTTCTTGTTCTTTCTCCAGCTCCTTTAGGTGTAGGGTTAGATTGTGTACCTGAGACCTTTCTTGTTTCTTGAGAAAGGCTTGTACCGCTATATATTTTCCTCTCAGGACTGCCTTTGTTGTGTCCCACAGATTTTGAACCGTTGTATTTTCATTATCATTTGTTTCCATGATTTTTTTCAATTCTTCTTTAATTTCCCGGTTGACCCATTCATTCTTTAGAAGGATGCTGTTTAGTCTCCATGTATTTTGGTTCTTTCCAAACTTCCTTTTGTGGTTCAGTTCTAGCTTTAGAGCATTGTGGTCTGAAAATATGCAGGGAATGATCCCAATCTTTTGATACCGGTTGAGTCCTGATTTAGGACCGAGGATGTGATCTATTCTGGAGAATGTTCCATGTGCACTAGGGAAGAATGTGTATTCTGTTGCTTTGGGATGAAATGTTCTGAATATATTTGTGATGTCCATCTGGTCCAGTGTGTCGTTTCAGGCCTTTATTTCCTTGCTGATCATTTGCTTGGATGATCTGTCCATTTCAGTGAGGGGAGTGTTAAAGTCCCCTACTATTATTGTATTATTGTTGATGTGTTTCTTTGATTTTGTTATTAATTGGTTTATATAGTTGGCTGCTCCCACGTTGGGGGCATAGATATTTAAAATTGTTAAATCTTCTTGTTGGACAGACCCTTTGAGTATGATATAGTGTCCTTCCTCATCTCTTATTATAGTCTTTGGCTTAAAATCTAATTGATCTGATATAAGGATTGCCACTCCTGCTTTCTTCTGATGTCCATTAGCATGGTAAATTCTTTTCCACCCCCTCACTTTAAATCTGGAGGTGTCTTCGGGCTTAAAATGAGTTTCTTGGAGGCAACATATAGATGGGTTTTGTTTTTTTATCCATTCTGATACCTTGTGTCTTTTGACAGGGGCATTTAGCCCATTAACATTCAGGGTAACTATTGAGATATATGAATTTAGTGCCATTGTTTTGCCTGTAAGGTGACTGTTACTGTATATGGTCTCTGTTCCTTTCTGATCTACCACTTGTAGGCTCTCTCTTTGCTTAGAGGACCCCTTTCAAGATTTCCTGTAGAGCTTGTTTGGTGTTTGCAAATTCTTTCAGTTGTTGTTTGTCCTGAAAGCTTTTAATCTCTCCTTCTATTTTCAATGATAGCCTAGCTGGATATAGTATTCTTGGCTGCATGTTTTTCTCGTTTAGTGCTCTGAAAATATCATGCCAGCTCTTTCTGGCCTGCCAGGTCTCTGTGGATCAGTCAGCTGCCAATCTAATATTTTTACCATTGTATGTTACAGACTTCTTTTCCCGGGCTGCTTTCAGGATTTTCTCTTTGTCACTGAGACTTGTAAATTTTACTATTAGGTGACGGGGTGTGGGCCTATTCTTATTGATTTTGAGGGGCATTCTCTGAACCTCCTGAATTTTGATGCTCGTTCCCTTTGCCATATTGGGGAAATTCTCCCCAATAATTCTCTCTAGTATACCTTCTGCTCCCCTCTCTCTTTCTTCTTCTTCTGGAATCCCAATTATTCTAATGTTGTTTCGTCTTATGGTGTCACTTATCTCTCGAATTCTCCTCTCGTGGTCCAGTAGCTGTTTGTCCCTCTTTTGCTCAGCTTCTTTATTCTCTGTCATTTGGTCTTCTATATCACTAATTCTTTCTTCTGCCTCATTTATCCTAGCAGTGAGAGCCTCCCATTTTTGATTGCACCTCATTAATAGCTTTTTTGATTTCAACTTGGTTAGATTTTAGTTCTTTTATTTCTCCAGAAAGGGCTTTTATATCTCTCGAGAGGGTTTCTCTAATATCTTCCATGCCTTTTTCGAGCCCGGCTAGAACCTTGAGAATTGTCATTCTGAACTCTAGATCTGACATATTACCAATGTCTGTATTGATTAGGTCCCTAGCCTTCGGTACTGCCTCTTGTTCTTTTTTTTGTGTTGAATTTTTCCGTCTTGTCATTTTGTCCAGAGAAGAGTATATGAAGGGGCACGTAAAATACTAAAAGGGTGGCAACAACCCCAGGAAAATATGCTTTAACCAAATTAGAAGAGATCCCAAATCGTGAGGGGGGAGAAAGGGGATAAAAAGAGGTTCAAAAAGGAAGAAAGAAAAAAAAGAAAGAAAAAAGAAAGAAAAAAAAAAGAAAAGAATTTAAAAAAAAAGAAAACACCTAAGAAAAAAATATAAAAGAAAAAATATATGTATTAGATAAACTAGTAAAAAATCGTTAAAAAAGAAAAAGGTAACAGTTAAAAAAAAATTTTATCCGAAGGCGAGAAAAAAAAACAAAAAATGAAAAAGAAAAAAATTAAATTAACCGCAAGACTAAAAAAAATCACAGGGAAAAAGCCATGAGTTCCGTGCTTTGCTTTCTCCTCCTCTAGAATTCTGCTGCTCTCCTTGGTATTGAAACCGCACTCTTTGGTAGGTGAACTTGGTCTCGGCTGGATTTCTTGTTGATCTTCTGGGGGAGGGGCCTGTTGTAGTGATTCTCAAGTGTCTTTGCCCCAGGCGGAATTGCACCACCCTTACCCGGGGCCGGGGTGAGTAATCCGCTTGGGTTTGCTTTCAGGAGCTTTTGTTCCCTGAGCGCTTTCCGTAGAGTTCCAGAGGACGGGAATACAAATGGCGGCCTCCTGGTCTCCGGCCCGGAGGAGCTGAGAGCCCAGGGCCGCACTCCTCAGTGCGCGCTCAGAGAATCGCGCCCAGTTACTCCCGTCTGCCTGACCTCCGGCCACGCTCCGAGCTCACCGAGCCTGGGACCGGTTCAAGGTCACCCCGAGCTGCGAGCTTACTGTCGGCTCTGTCTCTGTAGCCGGCTTTCCCGTTCCAATACCCGCAAGCTCTGCAACACTCAGACACCCCCGATCCTTCTGTGACCCTGCGGGACCTGAGGCCACGCTGACCCCGTGTGGGCTTTGACCCGGGTAGCCTCTGGAGCGATGTCCCTCAGCGGAACAGACTTTTAAAAGTCCTGATTTTGTGCGCGGTTGCTCCGCCGCTTGCTGGGAGCCGGCCCCTCCCCCCGGGGTCTATCTTCCCATCGCTTTGGATTCACTTCTCCTCCGGTCCTACCTTTCAGAAAGTGCTTGTTTCTCTGTTTCCAGAATTGCTGTTCTTCTTCTCTTCGATCTGCCGATGGATTTTCAGGTGTTTGCAATCTTTAGATAAGCTATCTAGCTGATCTCTGGCTAGCTGAAGTAGTCTCGGCCTGCTACTTCTCCGCCATCTTGACTCCTCCCCCAGTCTTTGTTTTAAAGTATATTTGGGTTGATAGAAGTATTGGTACCCCCAACTTTCTTTTTGCTTTAATTGGCATGGTAAATGTTTTCCAGCCATCCACTTTTCATCCACTTTTCAATCTGCATGTGTCTTTGGGTCTGAAGTGAGTCTCTTTTAGGCAGCATATAGATAGGTCACGCTTTTTTACCCTTTTAGTCCCCCTGTGTCTTCTGATTGGAGCATTGAGTTTATTTACATTTAAAGTAATTATTGATAGGTCCGTACTTATTGCCATTTTGTTGTTTGCTTTATGGTTTGTAGTTCTTTTCTGTACTTTTTTTCTTCTTGTGTTCTCTTCCCTTATGGTTGGATGGCTTTCTTATTGTTATACTTGGATTCCTTTCTCTTTTTTAAAATGTGTATGTGTGGGGCGCCTGGGTGGCTCAGTGGGTTGGGCCGCTGCCTTCGGCTCGGGTCATGATCTCGGGGTGCTGGGGTCGAGTCCCCCATCGGGCTCTCTGCTCAGCGGGGAGCCTGCTTCCTCCTCTCTCTCTCTGCCTGTCTCTCTGCCTACTTGTGATCTTTCTCTGTCGAATAAATAAAGAAAATCTTTAAAAAAAATGTGTATGTGTTACAGGCTTTTGATTTGTGGTTGTCATTAAGGTCATATATAATATCTTATGCATATAGCAGTTTATATTTAGTTGATGGTCGCTTAAGTTTGGACACATTCTAACAGCACTAAATTTTTACTCTTCCTGCCATGTTTTATATATATGATGTCATATTTTACACTTTTTTCTTTTTGTAAATAACTTGACTGACCTTTATAGATAGAATTATTTCACTGCTTTTGTGCTTTAATTTCCATTCCGGTTTTTTTAACTATTTTTTTTTTTTTTTTTACATTTTACGGGTTTTGTTTTTTTTTAAACTACTGCCTTTATCACATGTTTACATTTACCTGGGAAATTTTTTCTTTCCACTCAAAGAATTACTTTAACATTTGTTGTAAGGCTGTTTTAGTCGTGATGAACTCCTTTAACTTTGGTCGGGCGAACTCTGTCTCGCCTTCTGTTCTGAATGATAGCCTTGCTGGGTAGAGTATTCTTGGTTGCAGTTTCTTTCCTTTCAATACTTTGACTATATCATACCACTCATTTCTGACCCACAGAGTTTTTGCTGAAAAATCAGCTGATAGTTTTATGGGGTTTCTCTTGTGTGCTACAGTTTTCTCTTCTCTCAGGGCTTTTAAAATTCTCTCTTTATCATTGCTTTTTACCATTTTAATTATGTGTCTTGGTGTGGACCTACTCAGGTAATTTTGTTGGGGACTCTCTGTGCCTTTTGGATCTGGATGTGTTTCCACATATTAGGTAATTTTTCAGTTCTTATTTCTTCAAATAATTGTGTGTGTGTTGTGTAAAATGGTGTTTTATTAAAGCATGGTGACAAGACCCATGGGCAGAAAAAGCTGCTGAGCTGGGGTCTTGAGGAGTGGCTCTCAGATAAATTTTCTGTTCTCTTCTTTCTTCTCCTTTTTGGATCCGTTTAGTGCAAATGCTATTATACTTGATGATGTCAGTGGGTTTCCTTAGCCTGTTTTCTTTTTTTTTAATTCTTTTTTCTTTTTGATGCTCAGCTTTGTTGCTTCCATTATCCTGTCTTTCAGATTGCTAATCCATTCTTCTGCATTCTCTAATCTGCTGTTGATTCCGTCTAGGGTATTTTTTATTTTAATTGTTGAGTTCTTCATCTCTGACCAGTTCTCTTTTATATTTTCTCTCTCTTTGTTCAAAGATCCTCCACTCTTTTCTCAAATCCAGTGGAGTATCTTTATGAACATTACTTTGAATTCTTTATCAAGCATATGGCTTACCTCCATTTTATTTGCTCCCCTCTGATTTTGTCCTGTTTTTTCATTTGGGACATACTTTTCTATCTCTTCATTTTTCAAGTCTCTGTTTCTGTCTGTTAGGAAGAAGAAAATGGCAGTTCCAAAATATAATATGTCACTGTTTCCTTGATCATTGTGTAGATGCTTATCTTTATTTCCATATTTGGGGTAATACTAAAATTTGTTGGCCAATACTTATTGGCCAGTGTTCTACCTTTATCCATGGTATTTGCATGCTTGAACCTAGATAAGAATAATGTCGAGGCAAGACTAATGGAAACTGGGGCTTAATGAAAGTGAACAGATTTTGTATTTTATCTTATTTATTTCATCCACATTGAATCAGTGACATTGATTGCACTGTGAAAGCCAGTAATTTACAAACCCACAGAATGGAAAATCAATATTTCACAGAATAGAAAAATCTTCCCCATGCCTTTTGTTTTATAATGGGAAAATAAGAGGTCACAACTCATTGATCTTGGTGCTTTAACAAGCTAATGGCATTTCATGCTGATTTTATTTTGAACCAGCAGGAAAATTACATCAAAATAACTCAGCATTATTCAAAGCGATTAGTATTAAAGGGAAAATGCAGGAATTGGAAGCTGATTATTTGTGAAATATTCAAATGTTAGCAGAATTCTTCTTTGTTTTTCTGTGTCAGTGTGGTCACCATAATTATGACTCTTGGATTTGTAGAACATGATACAAAGCAAAGAAACTTTTCATCCAGTTTTCAGCAATGTGGCTAATGAAGGTTCAGGCACAGAAGGCCTGGGTTGCCTTAGTCACTGGGAAATGCACATATAAAGTAGGGCTTGGCATGAGAGATAAATGGAATTGAAAATCATTCTCCCTATTACTTTACTCTCAATTTTTGCTTTCTTCTCCTCTTTCTCCATCCTCACTTACTACTTGAGGGAAATGGAAGAGGAAAAGATAAAAAGAGAAGTGTTACGATTTGCTTTCTGGAAGGTGTTATTATTATTATATCTTAAAGATTTTATTTATTTAATTGACAGAGAGAAAGGCAGCTAAAGAAGGAACACAAGCAGGGGGAGTGGGAGAGAGACAGGTAGGCTTCCTGCTGAGCAGGGAGCCTGATGGAGGGCTTGATCCCAGGACCCTGGGATCATGACCTGAGCCAAAGGCAGACACCTAATGCCTGAGCCACCCAGGCACCCCTGAAAGGTATTACTTTTGCCCCCACCATGTACACTTCATTACGAGTACTTCCAAAATCATGTTACACCTGCAAGGCTCTTAAATGCCACCTGCTGGTTTCTGTCTTGCCTTGCAAGTAACCATATCAAAGTTCAGGGTCTAGATTGAGGTGGTTTCAGTTACCAAGCTCCTTGCTTGTTACCCACGTGCCAATCTAATTTTGTCTTACTTACTCCTTCCCTTCTTCCTATGGACCTCTTCATTTCTAGCATTTTGTCTGAACATGTATTCCATTTTCTTATGTTGTCAGTTGGCCTGATGGGCTTTGTGTAGTAACTCATCTTTTCAATGCCTCTTGTGATCTGTTCTCAGTGTTGCTGTAACTTTAAGATCCATCACTTCCTCATAGAGCCTTCCTGGCCTTGGCTATCTGTTTTTGACCTTGTCCTGGATCTGGCCGCCTCCAACTTTTGTCCCATCTGCTTCCCTGGCTCTCCTAGTTCCAGCTCCTCACTCTACAAACAGTCCTCTATTGTTGACCTTCTCTTTCGCAGAGATGGGAGAGTGTAGTGAGGGAAATAGGGCAAGTATACTGTAGAGCACATTTAACCTCTGCAGTAGTGGGATTGTGGCCCCAGATCTGTTAGAATTAAAATACCATTCCTTGCTCTTCGTCCTCCAGTCTCTCTCCTCCCTAAATTCAGCTACAGAGAAAGGAATGGAATTTTCAACTTTCGATCAATGTCATTGTCAGATTGTGTCAGATCATAAGGAGTAAGAGACTCCCCATTTCCGAAATCTTATTCCTCCATCTCACATCAGACATGCTGGGTCCCCATGGACTGAAGCAGAGTCAGGCTCACTTTCCTTTCTTAGCCCTCTAATTATCTTGCCCTTGTGTTCTTTGGAAATATTTCCAACATAATTTTCTCTTTCAGACTGCTTAATTATAGTTACTGGAACAGAGGGAGAATAGAGTGATGAGTATTCTGTGTACATTCACTAGTCTAATTATAATATGGCCTGCTGTATCATTGTCAAATGCATCTCTCCCAAGCCTTTCTGATGCTGTGTATTGGCAGTGGGGACATAGTAAACATTCAGCTTGTTGATCAGAGGCAGCTGACTTCAATAGGTGTACCTACAAAATTTGGTACACAGGAAGCAAGATTCTGGTGATTCTGACAAAGTAATAACAAACTTCAAGCTTTTATTTATTCATTTATATTAACTATTAATTAAGAAACTCCTAGGTAAGAAAGTATGATTGGTACTCAAGAGGGTCAACAGAATTTTCAGATAAGGTTCTTTCTTTTCAGGCTTCATAATCTTCCAGTATTTTAGGGGAGGCATAACCCCTCTAGGCTGAATGCAATGTGAGTGGTACAGAAGATGTGGACCCTGCCTTCCTAGATTACAGGCACAACCCAATAGAGGCAAGGATTTCTTAGTGAGGAAGCCTGTGTAGTAGCTGCTCAGGGCAGTGAACTACTTCTCCTCCCACCCAATTAAGAATGGCTTGTTTGGATGCAGATGCTTAATGATATTAGATAATTTGTTTTGTCCTTTTCTCTGGAAGCTTTCTCCATATACCTATGGAGGAGGAAAAGGAGCTTGGGCTTCTTAAAGGGTTGTATGCCATTGTCACAGTTAAATGGGACCAAGGACAGACCCTTGGCATGGCTTTTTAGGGAGGTTAATACACATAATGTGAAAGATCAGAGAGCAAGGTATTTTGTGAGGCTGTGAACATTTTCTAGTTGATTTATGTGGAAAGAGTTTGAGTAGTTAAAAAAAAAAAAAGAGTTACCAACTTCAGATTCTGTATATTTCTTCTTCTTTTGTACTTCTGTGTGTATCTTGCTGTGTGTTAAGAGATGCGAGGGACAGAGCTTATTTCAGGGGCTTCGTGACTCTCCAACGAGATGAGAGTCCCTAGGATCATCTTTTTTTTTTTTTTTTTTTTTTTTTTTTAAGATTTTATTTATTTATTTGACAGGCAGAGATTACAAGTAGGCTGAGAGGCAGGCAGAGAGAGAGAAGGAGGAAGCAGGCTCCCTGCCGAGCAGAGAGCCCAATGCAGGGCTCTATCCCAGGACCCTGGGATCATGACCTGAGCATTTGACAGGCAGAGATTACAAGTAGGCTGAGAGGCAGGCAGAGAGAGAGAAGGAGGAAGCAGGCTCCCTGCCGAGCAAAGAGCCCAATGCAGGGCTCGATCCCAGGACCCTGGGATCATGACCTGAGCCAGAGGCAGAGGCTTTAACCCACTGAGCCACCCAGGCGCCCCAGATCGTCTTGTCTTGATTGTGCACTACGGTTTGCCTTACCATTTTGGGCACCACAGTTGCTAAAACCTGTGTGCATTTGCTGTAGACTCACCTAAAATCCTATTTGCGACTTTCCAGGAGCTGATTGGGAAGAGGCCATCCCTGAAGTCTTTTTATCTATTCCTATGTATTACTAAAGTGAATCTTGTTAATATTTTATCTGAATTATTCATTGTGGACAAGTATTCCAAGGAGAAATCATTCAAGGTTAGATTGGGGATATATATTTCATGAGATGCTTTTCATTCAAAGTGATTATTTAAAATTCACCATGAATTTTAATAAACTTACTGCATAGCTTCTTCCTGCTAATTCAATTCCTACTTAATTTGAGCCTCCCTTATCATTTCAGAAAAACCTCTGGAATCAAATTAATTGTAACTAAAGTAACAATTTTTTCATGCTAATAGAGATCAGCTTAAATAGAGTTGGGCAGATATTTGATGGTTTAATCATAAGTTATAGCAAATTGACTCTTCATTAGTGAGGGAGAGGCTCAAATTTTTAGTTGGGGAGGAAGAGCAAATTGTTTTGAAAAGCACCAGACTCAGTGCTCTGGTATAAGCTGGTTTCTCCCTGATGTTCTTGTTGGCCATGATTCTGATACTGGTGGCAAAAAAAAAAAAAAAAAAAAAAAAAAAAAAAAAAAAATCATTACCAGCCACTGCTGCCTGTCTGGGTAGCTGGGAAATTTACCCATGTAGATTAAAGAAAATTCTTTTTTTTTTTCCTTTTAAATCAGAATAAAATAGAATCTTTTTTTTTTTTTTAAAGATTTTATTTATTTATTTGACAGAGAAAAATCACAAGTAGATGGAGAGGCAGGCAGAGAGAGAGGAGGAAGCAGGCTCCCCGCTGAGCAGAGAGCCCGATGCGGGACTCGATCCCATGACCCTGAGATCCTGACCTGAGCTGAAGGCAGCGGCTTAACCCACTGAGCCACCCAGGCGCCCTAAAATAGAATCTTTTAAACTTTCCTGTGGAAGTGTGAACTTTCACAGTGCTTACCAGTGTCTTGTTCTGAAAACAGTTTGCCTTCTCTCCACTGAGCAGTCTTTATTCCCCTTTGGGCTTTCCCTCCCTCTCCCCTGCTTTCTCTCAGTCTTTCTTAGGAAAGGTAATTCTCAAATCTAATGGTTTTGCTTGGGCAGCAGATTGCAGGGTTCAGAGAAAAACATGGATTTGACCTTAGATTTCCAGGCTCATTCCATTCTGTCACGAGGCTACAACTTTGGGTAGTAAGTGTCTGGCCACCAGAGGTTGTATTTTAAACCTCTGAATTATCTATGATGTTGGGAAGTTTGGATTTTTTCTTAATAGAAAAACTTGAATGCTTTCGGTAAAATGGGTCAAGTTACTTTTGTACCTCTGCTCTTCTTTAAGATTTTATTTATTTGAGAGAGATTTTATTTATTTGAGAGAGATGGAGAGAAGGAGCAGAGGGAGAGGGGACCATATAAGCAGACTCCCCACTGAGCAGGGAACCCAACTCAGGACTCTATCCCAGGACCCTGAGGTCATGACCTGAGTGAAGGCAGACACTTAACCAACTGAGCCACTCAGGCACCCGTACATAGCTCTTTAGTACTCGTTATGTTAATACCTACAATATTTTATCAAGTTTTATCATAAATTTACATAGCTATTATCTTAGTGAACACTTAGGTTTCTAGCTCTTTGCCATTATAAAAACAGTGTAATTAGCATCTTTTTGAATATAACTTTTCTTCTATTCAATGAATTTGTTAGGATGAATTTGCACATGAGATAACTATGTCAAAGAGGATGTGTATATTTTATTTTATTTTATTTTTTATTTGAGTATAGTTATTGGTGTTAATTAACTTCAGGTGTACAGCTTAGTGATTTGACAAGTTTATGCATTATGCTATGTTCATGGCAATTGTTGCTACCATATGTCATCATACAGCGCTAGTACAATATCATTGACTGCATTCCTTATCCTTTTTTATTTTATTTATTTTCCTTTTATTCCTGTGACTCATTAATTCCAAAACTGGGAGCCTGTTCCAGTTACCTGCTTCCCCTTGCCCATGCCCAACCTTCCACCCTCCTCCCCTCTGACAACCATCAGTTTGTTCTATTTATAGGTCTGATTCCCGTTTTTGTTTGTTCATTTTTAATTTTTTTTAAGATTCCACATGAGTAGAACAATATGGTATTTATCTTTCTCAGGCTGAATTATTTCACTTAGCTTAGTATCCTCTTGGTCCATCCATGTTACTACAAATGGCATGATCTTATCTTTTTTTTTTTAAAGATTTTATTTATTTGACAGACAGAGGTCACAAGTAGGCAGAAAGGAGGAAGCAGGCTCCCTGCTGAGCAGAGAGCCCCATGCAGGACTCCATCCCAGGATGCTGGGATCATGACCTGAGCTGAAGGCAAAGGCTTGAACCCACTGAGCCACCCAGGCGCCCTGATCTTATCCTTTTTATGAGTATGTAGCATTCCTGTGTGTGTGTGTGTGTGTGTGTGTGTGTGTACATACCACATTTTCCTTATTCATCTATTGATGGACACTTAGGTTGCTTCCATATCTTGGCTATTGTAAATAATGCTGCAGTAAATGTAGGGATGCATATATTTTTTTCAAAGTAATGTTTTCATTTTCTTTGGGTAAATATGCAATAGTGGAATTATTGGATCATACAGTAATTCTACTTTTAATTAATTTTTAAAGGTTTTATTTATTTATTTGTTAGAGAGAGAGAGAATAAGAGAGCATGGGGAGGGAAGGGTCAGATGGAAAAGCAGACTCCCTGCAGAGCAGGGAGCTGGATGCGGGACTGGATCCCAGGATTCTAGAATCACGACCTGAGCCAACGGCAGTCGCTTAACCAACTGAGCCACCAGGCGCCCCTAATTTTAATTTATTGAGGAACCTTCACACCTTTTTCTACGGTGGCTGTACCAAGTTACAATTCCCACGAACAGTGTATGAGGGTTTCTTTTTCTCCACATCCTTGTCAACACGTTAATTGTCTTTCTTATTTTGGCCATTCTAACTGATACAGGGTGGTATCTCATATGGTTTTGATTTGCATTTTCCTGATGTGAGTGATGTTGAGCATCTTTTCATGTGTCTCTTGGCCATTTGGATGGTGGATTTTTTAGTTGGATTTTTTTATGGGTTTTTTTTTTTTTGGTGTTGAGTTTTGTAAGTTCTTTATATATTTTGAATGTGAACCCCTTATCAGATATATTATCTGAAGATGTCTTCTCCGATTCACTAGGTTGTCTTTTATTTTGTTAATGGTATCCTTTGCTGTGCAAAAGCTTTTTATTTTGATGTAGTCTTTTTTTTTTTTTTTTTTTTTTTTCCCTCCTGCTCCCTCCTTGATGTAGTCTTAATACTTTATTTTTTATTTTGTTTTTCTTGCCAGAGGAGACATATCTAGAAAAGTTCTGCAGCCGTTGTCAGAGAAATTACTGCCCATGTTTTCTTCTAGGACTTTATGTTTTCAGGTCTCCCATTTAGGTCTTTAATCTGTTTTGAGCTTAGTTTTGGGTATGGTGTTAGTAAGTGGTCCACTCCCATTCTTTCGCACATAGCTGTCCAGTATTCCCAGCACCACTTTTTGAAGAGACTGTGTTTTCCCATTGTATAGTCTTGCCTCCTTTGTCATAGAATAATTGACCATATAAGCAAGGATTTATTTATGGGATGTCTGTTCTGGTCTGTTGATGTCTGTGTCTTTTTGTGCCCACACTATGCTGTTTAGATTATTGCAGCTTTGTAGTACATCTGGAAATCTGCATTTGTGATTCCTGCAGCTTTGCCCTCCTTTCTCAGGATTGCTTTGGTTCTATGGGTGTTTAGTGGTTCCATAGAACCATAAAATTTCATAGAAATTTTAGGATTATTTTTTCTAGTTCTGTTCAAAATGCTATTGGTATTTTGATAGGGATTGCATTGAATGTGTAAATTGTTTTGGGTTATGTGGACATTTTAACAGTATTTGTTCTTCTAGTTCACGAGCATGTAATGTCTTTCTGTTTGTGTCATCTTCATTTCCTTTCATCAGTGTTTTACAGTTTTTATAGAGCACAGGTCTTTCACCTCTTTGGTTAAATTTATTTCTGGGTTTCCTGTTCTTTTTAGGTACAATTGCAAATGGGTGTTTTAAAAATTTATCTTTTTGCTCTTCTGCTGTTAGTATATAGAAATGCTACTGATTCTGAGTATTAATTTTGTATCCTGCCACTTTTCTTAATTCATTACTACTTCTAGTTTTGGGGGGAATCTTCAGAATTTTCTGTTTTTTTTTTTTCTTGCTATAAATTACTGTTTGCACACATTCATGCTTTTTTTTCTTTTGTGGGTTTGAAACAAAATTCATTCTAAAATTTCTGAGATTCCGCTTTTGGTCTTTAGTACCTTTGCAGTTTCATATAGCTCCCAGCTCATAATAAAATGTTGGCTAATATTTGAGTGCTTATTGACATTGTTTTAAAGCCATTTTATGGATTTTGCTTTCATAACAATCATGTAAGTATTATTACTGTTTCTACCCCTGTTTATAAAAATGAGGAAACTTAACAAACTTAACAAACTTAGCAAAGTTAAATAACTTGGCAGAGAATACAGAGTTCGTAAAAGTCTTCTGACTCCAAAGCCTGTGCCCTGAATAATGTCTTGCTGACATCAAGCTGTTTAGATAATTGGATTGAAAGCATTATCAGGAAGTGACCATTACTTTTGAGATTTTTTATTTTTCTTAACAAAAGCATGTCAAGATCATTGATTCATTTTTTAATTTTCTTGACCCTTTGTGGTTTTTAATTCACTTTGGTGCTCTATTAGGATATCATGGTGTGGGGCACCTGGGTGGCTTAGTCAGTTAAGCGTCTGCCTTCAACTCAGGTCATGACCCCAGGGTCCTGGGATCCAGTCCTGCATCAGGCTCTCTGCTCAACAGGAGTCTGCTTCTCTCTCTCCCTCTCAAATAAAAGAATCAAGTCTTTTTTTATAAGAAAAGATCTATCATGTTTGTGTGCTGCTGCAAGATTTCTATGGGGCATTTGGAATGTTCTGTTATGGCTTTGATGAATTCTAGGAGCAGGACTCCATCTGGAGAAGAAACATCCTTGATCTGAGACCTCTCATGTGCAGCACAAGTAGAGGCTGGATGTTCTAGAAAGTGGCAGATCTTGGGGCAGCTCCTGCCCATCTTGCTCTCCAGCCCCCACCAGGGCAACAAGGCTTTAATGACATCGCTGACTCCAGATGATGGCAAGGAGAGTGGTGACAGCTGTGTGTCCTGCAGGCCTGAGGCAACAGCTTGGAGTTTGCTACAGCTGCCTGGAGGCGATCGAACCAGGCCCCCGTCCTGACCCCACAAGACAGCCTGCTGTGATTCTGCTGAGAAGCACTGCCCAAAAGACCTCCATGAGTTAAACTGGGTGATTCTTCGTTGGCATACTCCATCCTTCCTTTTGGAACTCAAACACCCGGCAGTCCGGCTTTGTTTCTCAGTCCTGATTACTTCCAAGTCCCTCTGGTGAACTGCCCTCTTGCATCTTTATACAGGGCCCCAGGTTTCTTTTCCTCTGGGCCAGGCTCTCACTCTTTCTCGGTTTGTCAGACCGCTCCTTTGTGCAGTTCATGATAACTGTAACATAGAACATTAGACTATAGAATATAGCACACTTACCTAGCACATATTATGGGCTATGAGCTGTTCTCAGTGCTGTTCGTTTATTACTTGTATTGCTCGTGTTGCCCGGGAGATGTAGGCATTGTTAGTGTGCTCACTTCACACATGAAGCTGAGGCACAATCAGTTTAATTTATCCAGTAACACACAGTTCTTAAACAGTAGAGGTGGGGCTTGAATCCAGAAGTCAGGTTTCAGGGTCCATGCTCTTGTGCTCTTAGTCATTAAAATATCCTGCCTCTCCCTAGGATAAAAATTTCCCTACACATACTTAACCTTTCTCAGAAGGGACCTTCAACCTTACAGTCTTTTATTTGCATATGAAGTGCAACAAAGTACTAAATGTGTGCTTGGCTAGCCACTTGGAATAATTTCTGTTGTTAAAGATTTTTAAAAATTTATTTGTCAGAGAGAGGGAGAAGGAGAGCACAAACAGAGGGACCGGCAAGCAGGGGGAGAAGCAGGCTCGCTGGTGAGCAAGGAGCCTGATGAGGGGCTTGATTCCAGGCATTCTTAGAATACTTCTAACCAGGGAATATAGCTTCCCAGGGAAAAATAACTCCCACAAATGATGTGCTTATAGGTAAACATTAAAAGTCATATGAGGGGCACCTGGGTGGCTCAATTGGTTGAACATCTGCCTTTGGCTCAGGTCACGATCCCAGTCTGGGAATTGAGCCATCCAGTACTAGACACAGCAGAATAATCTTAAAAAAACTATAAGCATTTAAAAATATGATTACAGGGGTGCTTGTGTGGCTCAGTGGGTTGGGCATCTGCCTTTGGCTCAGGTCATGATCTCAGGGTCCTGGGATCGAGCCCCGTGTTGGGCTCTCTGCTTGGTGGGGAGTCTGCTTCCCCCTTTCTCTCTGCCTACTTCTGATCTCTCTTGTCAGGTAAATAAATAAAATCTTTTTAAAAATATGATTACATATTAAAGAAGGAACAGAAGCCCATGGTAACATAGCTGGACACTGGGAATCAAGAGTAGGCAGTTCGCTGGTTATA
Organism: Mustela lutreola; assembly: GCF_030435805.1. Classification (NCBI taxonomy): domain Eukaryota; kingdom Metazoa; phylum Chordata; class Mammalia; order Carnivora; family Mustelidae; genus Mustela; species Mustela lutreola. The sequence continues at coordinate 66,271,239 of NC_081296.1, read as the reverse complement.
GATCTAAATTCAGATTTCAAAAGGGTTAATACTCAAGAAGCTACTTTAAAAAGTATAATTTGATTTGATTATTTTCAGATGAATTGAGAATTGATAAAATGGGAGGTAGACCTGAGAAATACCAGCCAGCTGTCAGGAGAGGATGAATTGATGGAAAATACAAATGCAAGGTCAAGAGATACAACCAATAGAATGAAGCCTAATATAAGACCAGTATGGGTTCCAGAAGCAGAGAATAAAGGGAAAGAGGGTAGGGCAAAATTCAGAAAGGTAGTGGTTGAAAATTTTCTAGAAATAAGGAAAACATAAATCCTAGGATTGAAGAAACATACCAAATTCCAAACATTTTAGTGAGATTGTAGAATTTTTAGCAAGCATATTTGGAAACCAACTCTCTCCTATGCCTTTTGTGGGGGGTCATTTAGCTATGTTTATAAAAATGTGTAAGTATTTTAACTGAGAAATTCTGCTTCTAGGAATTTGTCCTCAGTAAATAATCAGTTTAGTTGCCAAAGATTTATACATATAAGGGTGTTGATCTCAGCATTATATTTTAGAGATAGATGTAGAAACAGCTGTTTAGAAACAGCTTTTAAAAAGCTCACCAGTATACAAAGAATGAAATAAATTTGGATATAATTGTGAAAGCACTGTTGGGTTTATGTAGCTGGTAAAATGATAAGAGATTTATTTTTATTTATTGTCCTCGAAAGATGGTTGATATGGTGACAATATCTAGTTAAATACCAGTGAGCAGAGGCGCCCAGGTGGCTCGGTGCGTTAAGTGTCTGCCTTCGGCTCAGGTTATGATCTCCAGGCCCTGGGATTGAGCCCTGTGCCCTGCATGGGTCAGTGCTCAGCAGAGAATCTGCTTGTCTCCCTCTCGTTTCCCCCACCCCCCACCGCTCATAATCTTTCTGGCATGCTCTCTCTCAAATAAAAAACCGAAAAACAGTGTGCATAGGTTGGTCCCACTGGCATAAACAAAAGTCTGTATATATAACAAAATTTTGTTAGGGTGCCTGAGTGGTGACTCAGGTGGTTAAGCATCAGCCTTTGGCTCAGGTCATGATCCCGGGGTCCTGGTATCAAGCCCCGGATCAGGCTCCCTGCTCAGCAGGGGAGTCTGCTTCTCCCTCTCCCTCTGTCTCCCCCAACCCCCACCCCCATCGTGTGTTTCCTCTCGATCTCTCAAATAAATAAAAAAATCATTAAAAAAAAAAAAGTTTGGCTGTTACGATGAAATTAAAAAAAAAAAAACGTTTGGAACTTTAAGTAGTTTAAGCTTACAGAGAGTTACCACTAGGTGGGTAATTTTTTCTTTTCCTTTATTATTTATTTTTACTGTCTTGTTTATTCTTTATTCTTTCTCTCTTTATTCATTTTCTGAATTTTCAAAATTATGGGTTGCCTTAATAATTACAAGAAACAATAAACTGTTTCTCTTGGGAAACACAGAAAAGCACCCCAAACAAAAATAGCACCCTGAAGTTCTAGACCTCCCAAGTAATTAGAGCAGTCCTAGTGGCCAGGGTATAAATTATATTATACAATAATCAGAACTGTAAGCCAGAGAGCAAGACTCTTGGGTTTCATTCTCTTTTGTTTCATCCTGCCTTCTTCCCTGTGCATCTTAGCTTTCAGTAAGACACTCCATTTTTCTGTTTTTTTTTCCTCCTCTTCATAAAACAAAATATATACTCCCAGTGTACTTGATGACTATGGCGTGAATGAGCTCATTTTTAAAAACTGGAAATAAATGGATTGCAGTTAATTAAAATCTGTCTATCCTTTCTTTTTTGCCAATGGTGGTGAGCAGCTGGGAACGATGCCATGAGTTGATGAGCATGGATAATAAAAATTGGTCAGAGATGTCATTCTTTCTTGTATGTCTCCTCTGGTAGGAAGAGGCCATGTTGAGAAGCTGAGCAGCAGACTAGCACTGATCACTGACTAGAGAAGGAGTTCCTTAGGGCTCCATAGAGATTATAATTAGAGCTCAATGTGACTTGGCATGTTTTTGCTTTCAGTACTAGGGAAGGGCTCTCTTTATATTTGGGAAAAAAACAAACAAACAAACAATGAATATATTGAGATGCTCGGTATGGTGAAGGCTGACAGTGAGTGGCTGTAGGAGTGCTCCCTGGCTGTTTCTGAACTTCCTACTGAGCACATAAAATTAAGGTGCCCGCCCAGGTTTTCCCCTGTTCTTATTTGCTTGGGCTGAGTCCTGGGAATCTGTATATTAAAAGCTTCCCAGGTGATCCTAATGATTATGAAGATTTAAGAACTGTAGGTTTGTGCCATGGTTTAGTAATATAAGGTGTCTACTCCAAAACAAAATATTTGTTTCTCAGTAACCGATCTTCCTTTCTTTCCTTATTTTCTTTTCCTATTCTCTCACTTTATTTTATTTTTTAAAAAGATTTTATTTATTCATTTGATAGACAGAGATCACAAGTAAGCAGTGAGGCAGGCAGAGAGAGAGGAAGGGAAGCAGGCTCCCTGCTGAGCTGAGAGCCAGATGTGGGGCTCCATCCCAGGACCCTGAGATCATGACCTGAGCTGAAGGCAGAGGCTTTAACTATTGAGCCACCCAGGTGCCCCTATTCTCTCACTTTAAAAGATGATCAAACATGTTGTGTCTTGGGGCACCTGGGTGGTTCAGTAAGGTAAGCAGCTGCCTCTTGATTTTGGCTCAGGTCATGATCTCAGGGTGGTGAGATTGAGCCCCGCTTTGGGCTCCAGGCTGGGTATGGAGCCTTCTTAAGATTCTTTCTGCTCCTCTTCTCGCTCTCTTCCTCTAAAATAACAATAATAATAATCATCATAATAAAATTTGTCCAAAAATGTTGTTTACTGGTTTTCGGGTATGTAAATCCTGTGTGTATTTACAGGACTACCAAATGAGGTTGCTGACCCATGGCGCAGTATCTGGAATCTGTCCTAAATAGTGTTTTGGTATCATTGTGTGTGAGTGTGAGTATATGCATGTCTGTCCAAATGTCCTGTAGATACTATTTACCAGTATCTACTATCCTAAAGGTGATACGTAGCTTTCAACCTAAAATCACGAGACATAAAAAGCAAGAAAAATAACCCACTTCAAGAGACAAAGAATCAAAGATCTTAACTCAGGTATGATCCAGGTATTGAAATCATGTCTTGTAACCTAATATATTCTTAGTTGGCAGAGATTAGGATATAGACATCTTTGGTTGGTTGGGCATTATTCTGTTTACCACACAAACTACATGTAATTAGAATCCCAGAAGTAGAAGTGAGAGAGAATGGGGCCAAAGAAATACTTGAAGAGATAATTGACTAGCCAGGAATTTTCCAAAAGTAATAAAAGATCTCAAACCATAGATCCAAGAAGATCAGAGTACCCTAACCAGGTGTGTATACACACACACACACACACACTTCTAGCACATCATATTCAAACTGCTAAAAACCAAAGAGAAACTTTAGAAAATTTGAAGGAAGTTAGAGAAAATAGAATACATGCAGAAGAACAAAGGTAAGAATTAAGGCAGATGTATTATCAAAAACTATAAAATCCAGAAGACAATAAAGCAACTTCTGTCAAGTACTGGTGAAAAACCTCCCTCAACTCAGAAAGTTATCCCCAGCAAAAATTTCTTTCAAAAGTGAAAGAGAAAGGAGACATTTTTGACAAACTTTGAGAAATGAGTTACTTGTAGACCTGCATTACGAGAAATGTTGAGAAAAAATTTTCAGGTATGAGGAACATGATACCAGGCAGAAACTTGGATATACACAAAGAGATGAAGATCTCCAAAAGCGATTAAAGGGAAGATAAATATAAAAAGCTTTTTTCTTTTTTTTAAAATTATTCTTAAATTAAAATATATTGCTGAAAATAAAAATTTCAGCAATGTATTTTGGGTTTATAGTGTATATAAAAGTAATGTATGACAACAGGAGTACAAAGGTTGGGAGGAAGGAATTAGGAATGCAGTGTTACAAGATTCTTACACTACATATAAAGCAGTATAACAGAATTTGAAAGTACACTGTAATTAAAGATATAAACAGTAAACACAGAGAAACCACTACAAACATTTTAAAAAGATGTGTAATAAGACAATAGTAGAAATAGAATTCTAAAAAATATTCTAAATATTCTAAAAAATAGAATTCTAAAAAATATTCAATTCAAAATCAGGATGATAAAGAGGAAAAAAGGAACAAAAAAT